>NC_080594.1:121651314-122001939 GCF_027887145.1 Ammospiza caudacuta | reverse complement strand
CCCTAACCCTAACCCTAACCCTAACCCTAACCCTAACCCTAACCCTAACCCTAACCCTAACCCTAACCCTAACCCTAACCCTAACCCTAACCCTAACCCTAACCCTAACCCTAACCCTAACCCTAACCCTAACCCTAACCCTAACCCTAACCCTAACCCTAACCCTAACCCTAACCCTAACCCTAACCCTAACCCTAACCCTAACCCTAACCCTAACCCTAACCCTAACCCTAACCCTAACCCTAACCCTAACCCTAACCCTAACCCTAACCCTAACCCTAACCCTAACCCTAACCCTAACCCTAACCCTAACCCTAACCCTAACCCTAACCCTAACCCTAACCCTAACCCTAACCCTAACCCTAACCCTAACCCTAACCCTAACCCTAACCCTAACCCTAACCCTAACCCTAACCCTAACCCTAACCCTAACCCTAACCCTAACCCTAACCCTAACCCTAACCCTAACCCTAACCCTAACCCTAACCCTAACCCTAACCCTAACCCTAACCCTAACCCTAACCCTAACCCTAACCCTAACCCTAACCCTAACCCTAACCCTAACCCTAACCCTAACCCTAACCCTAACCCTAACCCTAACCCTAACCCTAACCCTAACCCTAACCCTAACCCTAACCCTAACCCTAACCCTAACCCTAACCCTAACCCTAACCCTAACCCTAACCCTAACCCTAACCCTAACCCTAACCCTAACCCTAACCCTAACCCTAACCCTAACCCTAACCCTAACCCTAACCCTAACCCTAACCCTAACCCTAACCCTAACCCTAACCCTAACCCTAACCCTAACCCTAACCCTAACCCTAACCCTAACCCTAACCCTAACCCTAACCCTAACCCTAACCCTAACCCTAACCCTAACCCTAACCCTAACCCTAACCCTAACCCTAACCCTAACCCTAACCCTAACCCTAACCCTAACCCTAACCCTAACCCTAACCCTAACCCTAACCCTAACCCTAACCCTAACCCTAACCCTAACCCTAACCCTAACCCTAACCCTAACCCTAACCCTAACCCTAACCCTAACCCTAACCCTAACCCTAACCCTAACCCTAACCCTAACCCTAACCCTAACCCTAACCCTAACCCTAACCCTAACCCTAACCCTAACCCTAACCCTAACCCTAACCCTAACCCTAACCCTAACCCTAACCCTAACCCTAACCCTAACCCTAACCCTAACCCTAACCCTAACCCTAACCCTAACCCTAACCCTAACCCTAACCCTAACCCTAACCCTAACCCTAACCCTAACCCTAACCCTAACCCTAACCCTAACCCTAACCCTAACCCTAACCCTAACCCTAACCCTAACCCTAACCCTAACCCTAACCCTAACCCTAACCCTAACCCTAACCCTAACCCTAACCCTAACCCTAACCCTAACCCTAACCCTAACCCTAACCCTAACCCTAACCCTAACCCTAACCCTAACCCTAACCCTAACCCTAACCCTAACCCTAACCCTAACCCTAACCCTAACCCTAACCCTAACCCTAACCCTAACCCTAACCCTAACCCTAACCCTAACCCTAACCCTAACCCTAACCCTAACCCTAACCCTAACCCTAACCCTAACCCTAACCCTAACCCTAACCCTAACCCTAACCCTAACCCTAACCCTAACCCTAACCCTAACCCTAACCCTAACCCTAACCCTAACCCTAACCCTAACCCTAACCCTAACCCTAACCCTAACCCTAACCCTAACCCTAACCCTAACCCTAACCCTAACCCTAACCCTAACCCTAACCCTAACCCTAACCCTAACCCTAACCCTAACCCTAACCCTAACCCTAACCCTAACCCTAACCCTAACCCTAACCCTAACCCTAACCCTAACCCTAACCCTAACCCTAACCCTAACCCTAACCCTAACCCTAACCCTAACCCTAACCCTAACCCTAACCCTAACCCTAACCCTAACCCTAACCCTAACCCTAACCCTAACCCTAACCCTAACCCTAACCCTAACCCTAACCCTAACCCTAACCCTAACCCTAACCCTAACCCTAACCCTAACCCTAACCCTAACCCTAACCCTAACCCTAACCCTAACCCTAACCCTAACCCTAACCCTAACCCTAACCCTAACCCTAACCCTAACCCTAACCCTAACCCTAACCCTTAACCCTAACCCTAACCCTAACCCTAACCCTAACCCTAACCCTAACCCTAACCCAGTACCCTAACCCTAACCCTAACCCTAACCCAGTACCCTAACCCTAACCCTAACCCAGTACCCTAACCCTAACCCTAACCCTAACCCTAACCCTAACCCAGTACCCTAACCCTAACCCTAACCCTAACCCTAACCCTAACCCAGTACCCCAACCCAGTACCCCAACCCAGTACCCCAACCCAGTACCCCAACCCAGTACCCCAACCCCAGTACTCCTGAAGAAAACTAGTACTCTTGAAAAATGAATACTCCTGAAAAACAGGTACTTCCAAAAAAACAAGTACTCTGGAAAAACAAGTACTTCCGAAAGAATGAGTACTCCTGAAAAAATGTTACTCTGGAAAAAATAGTACTCCTGAAATAATGGTACTCTTGGGGAAAAGATACTCCTGAAAAAATGATACTCTGGGGAAAAAGGTACTCCTGAAAACCCTAGTACTTAGGGTTAGGGCCTAGGGTTAGGGATTGGGCCTAAGGTTGGGGTTAGGGTTAGGGCTTGGGGTTTGGGCTGGGGTTAGGGTTAGGGTAGGGGATTGGGGATGAGATGTTAGGGTACTGATTAGGGTTAGGGCAGGGAAAGGGGGATGGGGGTGGAAACAGCTGGGGGAGGGCTAATTAGGGTTAGGTCAGGGAAAGGGGGACGGGGGTGGAAACAGCTGGGGCAGGGCTAATTAGGGTTAGGTCAGGGAATGGGGGATGGGGATGGCGCTAATTATTAGGGGGTGGGGTCCGAATCCTAGGTAAATGAACCCTAATTGTTAAAATTAATCGGTAAAACTAACCGTGATCCAAGATGGCGGCCCCCACGCGGTCACGTGATGGTTTTCTAAGATGGCGGCGTCCATACTGTCACGTGGTTTCCGGCAACAACATGGCCGCGCCCAGAGGTTACTTCCGGCAACAACATGGCGGCCTCCAGCGGTAACTTCCGGCAACAACATGGCCGCGCCCGGGGCTGGCTTCCGGTAACAACAAGATGGCGGCGCCCAGGAGAGCACGTGATACGGGAGCAATATGGCGGCCCCCGTGGGAATGACGTCACTTCCGGCAAAATGGCGGCCGGCCGGGACCGGTTTTTTTTTCCGGGTTTGGGGGGTTTTTGGGGGTTGCCGAGGGTCGAGGTCGTTGCGGGATGCTATTCCGGTTCGCGTGTGGCGGGCGGCGTGGCGGGGGGCGGCTTCTGGGGTGAGGGGTGGGTGTCGGGTTTTCGATCGGGCACTGGGAGGGACGGCTATGCCCCGGGGGGGGGCCTTCCGGGGGTGTGTCGGTCTCGTGACGTCACGCGGTGGCGCTGTGTATGCAGTGTGGCGCTGTGGACGGCAGGGGGCGCTGTAACGGGGCCCTGTAATTGCACTAAGGGGAACGGGACAGCAGGGGGCGCTGTTGCTTCAGCGATGGGGTGGTGGACAACAGGGGGTGGGTGGCGGGGTAGCAGCTAGGGGTGGGGGGGGATAAACAGGGGGTGGGTGTTTGGGTACTGGGGGATGGCAGCTAGGGGCGGGTGCTTGGTGATGGGGGTGGTGTGCAGGGGTGGGGGGGGGCTGCTAGGGGAGGGGGGACAATTGCCGGGTGGGTGTTTGGGTACTGGGGGGTGGTGCCTGGGGATAGGTGTGTCAGGCTGGATTGGTGACAGCTGGGGGGTACTAATTAGGAGTGGGTGTGGTTCCTATATACTATATATAAAAAGAAGAAAAACTATATGTCTGGTGCAGCAGTAGAAAATTTCAGGCTCCCGGGGAGTAAATGCTTTGTTTTATAAATATTTTTTTTTTTTTGCTTTACTCCCAGGGAGCCTGAAATTTTCTACTGCTGCTTTTTTTAAACTAAAGCTAGAAAGGAAAACAAAGTTAGAAATTACAGAGAGAAAGAGAGAAAGAGAAGAGACAGAAGGAAAAATCAGAGAAAAAAATAGAAAGAGAGAAAAGAAAAATGGAGACAAGAAAGAGAAAAGAAAGAAGATAGAGAAAAAGAAAGGAGAGAAGAAAGGAGAGAAGAGAGAGAGAAAAAGACAAAGACAAAAGAAAAGACAGACAGAAAAAAAGAAGACAGAGAGACAGAGGAGAAGAAAACACAGAGAGAGAAACAAAGACAGAAAAGAAAAGGAGGGTGGAAAAACTGAAGAACAGGAGTTAGAAAGGAAAAAAAAGTGGTTAGGATTAGAGTTAAGCAAAAACTCAGGGTAGAGTGAAAAAGGAAAAGACTAAGAGCAAAAAAAGACAAACCAAGGAAAAGGAGAACACAGACAGAAAAAGAAGCAGGAAGAGCACAGGTGAAAGTTACAAAGGAAAAGAAATAGAGGTGAAAAGTAGAGAGAGAAAAAAAACAGTTACAGAAGCAAGACAGAATCAGAAAGAGTGAGAAACAGAAACAAAGGGTGGGAGACAGATGGAAGAAGTTAAAAATAGAAAAGGAAAGTAAGGAGCAAAAGGAAGAAAGACAGAGGAAAGAAATTACAAAACCACACCAAAAAGACAGGAGCTGTGGGGGGAGGGGGGGTTTAGGGAAGGACAGGGGGTATCTTTATTGGGGTGATTCAACTTTATTACATGAAATCAGCAACAGACATAGAAACAGTGTATACAAATGCAAGCGCAGATACAATCCATACACACAACAATAAAATCATATTCACATACAAAGCAATACAAAGCAATACAAAGCAATACAAAGCAATACAAAGCAATACAAAGCAATACAAAGCAATACAAAGCAATACAAAAAGACTGATAACCTTTTGCTATTTACATTACATGTTAATTTATGCTTACATGAAACCCAAAACAACAAAACCACAGAAAAAACAAACACTCACCTACCACAGACACTCCCTTCAAACAGCACACAAACCCACCAGCCCTCGCACCAAAACTACTAAATTAAACCCCAAAAACCATAGGTCCTCGGGAACGTGGTTCCCAGGAGGCCCCAAAAAAATCCTCCTGCCTGACGAAAACCCCGGTCCCTGGCCGTTCCCTGCCCAAACTTTGGCGATGAACGTCGCCTCGCGGACCGACCGGGACCGAGGAAAAAAAAACCCAGCCGGGGGGAAAAAAAAAAAACCCCCCGGCTGGGGATTTTTTATTCTAAATTTAAAAATGAAGTGAAAAACCTGAAAAGCAAACAGCATACAAGGTTACAGCCCTACAGCCCTTCAACACACGCACAAAACCCACACTGACTCTCACCTCAACCGCTCTGCTAACCCTCACCACACATCCACACCGCTCCTCGAGAACGTGGTTCCCGGGAGCCTCCAAAAAAATCCGCCTGCCTGACGAAAACCCCGGTCCCTGGCCGTTCCCTGCCCAAACTTTGGCGATGAACGTCGCCTCGCGGACCGACCGGGACCGAGGAAAAAAAAACCCAGCCGGGGGGAAAAAAAAAAAAACCCCCCGGCTGGGGATTTTTTATTCTAAATTTAAAAATGAGTTGAAAAACCTGAAAAGCAAACAGCATACAAGGTTACAGCCCTACAGCCCTTCAACACACGCACAAAACCCACACTGACTCTCACCTCAACCGCTCTGCTAACCCTCACCACACATCCACACCGCTCCTCGAGAACGTGGTTCCCGGGAGCCTCCAAAAAAATCTGCCTGCCTGACGAAAACCCCGGTCCCTGGCCGTTCCCTGCCCAAACTTTGGCGATGAACGTCGCCTCGCGGACCGACCGGGACCGAGGAAAAAAAAACCCAGCCGGGGGGAAAAAAAAAAAACCCCCCGGCTGGGGATTTTTTATTCTAAATTTAAAAATGAGTTGAAAAACCTGAAAAGCAAACAGCATACAAGGTTACAGCCCTACAGCCCTTCAACACACGCACAAAACCCACACTGACTCTCACCTCAACCGCTCTGCTAACCCTCACCACACATCCACACCGCTCCTCGAGAACGTGGTTCCCGGGAGCCTCCAAAAAAATCTGCCTGCCTGACGAAAACCCCAGTCCCTGGCCGTTCCCTGCCCAAACTTTGGCGATGAACGTCGCCTCGCGGACCGACCGGGACCGAGGAAAAAAAAACCCAGCCGGGGGGAAAAAAAAAAAAAACCCCCCGGCTGGGGATTTTTTATTCTAAATTTAAAAATGAGTTGAAAACCTGAAAAGCAAAAGTCACACACACAAGGTTAAATCCACTCACCCTGTGCTCACACACAGAGAGACAAGCAGACACAGACAAACACAGCCATGTGCTCTCACACATGCTCACACACTCTTCCCACTTACACGCTCGCTGCAGCCCTTACCTGCGACGCTGAAGAACGTGCTTCGACACATTTTCTGGCTGCCCCTCCCTGACATCAAATGGTAGATTAGGGAAATTGGTAGCCTCAGGGACCTATGAGACAACAAAAAGTGGTCAACAAGTGCCAATCTGACAGCCAGGAATTGTCCCCGCTCTGAACCAATATGTTTTCTACCCAAAATCCCACAAAACACAGATCAACAGGAAAATTTCTATAACTGTTCCACCTAACTGTGACTAGCTGCCAGGGCAGGGCAGCTCCGACCATAAGTGCTACAACATAGGTACACACCATATAAGCCAATGCATACAGTGCAAGTACAGACAATATAAGGCAATGCACTTACATACATTTTAAGTACATACAGTATAAGCCAACACAAGTACATACAGTATAAGCCAACACAGGTACATGCAACGTAAGTACATACAGTATAAGCCAACACAGGTACATGCAACGTAAGTACATACAGTATAAGCCAACACAGGTACATATAGTATACGTACATACAGTATAAGCCAACACAGGTACATGCAACATAAGTACATACAGTATAAGCCAACACAGGTACATATAGTATACGTACATACAGTATAAGCCAACACAGGTACATGCAACATAAGTACATACAGTATAAGCCAACATAAGTACATACAGTATAAGCCAACATAAGTACATACAGTATAAGCCAACACAGGTACATGCAACACAAGTACATACAGTATAAGCCAACACAAGTACATACAGTATAAGCCAACACAAGTACATACAGTATAAGCACATACAATATAAGCCAAAACAGGTACACACAATATAGGCAGATAGATACAATATAAAACAGGACTTAAGATAACTCTGCAAGATGAATTCCTGAGACCTATACCCTTTCAGAAGATGGAACCTATAGAACTACTGCAGTCACATGAGGAGGGTATAAGACACCACTCTAGAAGTCCAAGAAAATGTCATGGAGAAAAAAGGCACTACCAAAGCTGGTAGTGACAAGGAAGACTGATGAGAACATCTTCTGTAATCCTACCTGGCTGAAAGAGTAAAAATATAAACAGGGCAGAATAAGGAAGATCCAGAAAGGAACATGAGTAGAATATAGGCAATATGGCACAGAACGGTGCCGACAAAGCGTCGAGATGTAAGAAAGGCCTTATGACGTGAAAGACAATGGACACACACTACGTAACACAGACACGGACAACCTAACGGACGCAGATGACCTAACACAAAGACAAGTGGGAACTTTCCCCTTAGGGATCTGAGATTGCAAACGCAAGGTGAGCCACAGGCTGCTGATGCCAGAGGAAAGGAAGCCCTATGATGATGGCACGTGATGATGAAATGTAGCTCGCAAAAAGAAGTTAGTGTCAAAGCAGTTAGGAAGACGCTCGAGATGCTCAGCAAGCCTAGAGAAGGAAGCAGATGGCTGGATGACCGTGGCGACAGCTCCGGACCCGAAGGCGAGCCCCTCGGGGGAAAGAGCCGTGACTATGCTGACTCGAGGAAGGCTGACGACGCAAAGTTCACCAAAATGTGGAGATGGGTCGGAACTGCCCTGCCCGGCAAAGGCTCTGGTGAGGCTGAGGACAAACCCCCTCTCTTTCATTCCAAAGAGCCCGGCCCGCTACAGACCTCTCCGCTAAGCTGACATGAAACTGCCCCCTGTGATAGTAAAGGCTTTTCCCCTTCTCCCAACCCCTGGCCCCGACACTTAGCTTTTGGAAGACGAGTGGACAAAATCCATCCTCGGTCAGAGGTGCGTGTGGAGATGTTCTCGATGTGTGTGCTTCGGTGCTGCCGTTTCCAAGCTGTGGCTACGAGCCTCCTCAGGGTACCTAAGACGCAACAGAAAACGTGACTATTGCCCTCAAAAACGGTAATCCCCGGGACTCCTCCGCACCGCTGCCCCAGCTCACCTCAAAACTTGATTTGACTCCGGAGGCTGCCCAGAAGACACCTGCAAAAAGAAAATGTACCCGCTTAGCATGCTGCTGCATAATGCTCCCCTATGAGTCAGCCTGCCTAAACACCGACTCACCTGCCCTCCTCTGTTCCTTGGTCATGCTTAGAGCAGCAACAGCACCTGCAAAGAAACAAAGCAAAAAAGCATGCTGAGATACTGTGAAAACACAACCTCCCTACCGTGACAAGTATGCCACACCGATACCATAAGCTTGCACCCACCTGGCATGAGCATGCTCGGCCAGGATAGATCACAAGTGGACCACCTAAAATAACAAAAAAAAAAAAAAAAAAAAAAAAAGGAGATAGTTAGAGCTGCACCAGAAACTGAGACTTCAGGAATAAAACTGCTTGTGCACGCTACGCAATGCTCACCTTGCCCACTGGCCGGGACTGCAGCTCTCTGCCTTGACTTCCTAAAAGGAAAGGCAACAGAGCTGTGACAGCCATCATTTATGCTTCCTCTACTGAGGAAAACGGTGACTGACGTGCTTGGGGGAATCCCCTCACCCGGGATGGGGGGCTCTGCCCTGGATTTTATCCTTCTGCATCTGAAAGAGAGTTAGGACAAAAGTCAAAGGGCTGCAGGATAACTTATGGGCTCCAGGCATCTCGTGCCCATCTACAAATCCCATCTAGGGTCCAACTACACCCCACATTACCAATTACAAGCCCCCGAGATGCCTCCGATTGCACCAGGCTATGGGGCAGGGCAGAGCAGCTCCGGCACAAATCTGTGCAGACACCCGTGACACGGGACAGGACGTGACAAACAACGGGGACAAAACACACACAGAAACCTCTAGGCAAGGAAAATGGCTGCAAGGACTGAGAGGATGCAAAATGAGATGACCAAGGTGAGACTGATGGTGAGCTGATCAGGCTCAGAGATCCCTGGAAAAAGAAGATGCTAAACTCAATGATTCAGTCCAAGAACTGCAAAGATGAATGCCCAGGAGCCCTAGAGTCACAATGCTCCACCTGAGCTCAGATTCTCACAAGTCCTAATCAGCCATAATGGAACCTTACAGGGTGCAGTTGTCCAGACAGCTGACAACAACACCTGAAAAGACATCTGACGGGATGCTTCTAAAAACAGATGCAATTCTGATGCCTGTCTGGGCTCCCGGGTCAAGAGTTCCGTGGCACGGGTGCCAGGGCAAAGAACGCTCAGATCACGGATGCTAGGAAAGGTTTCTGAGAGGCCCCTCAGAGGGCTAAGATAACAGACATGACATATCCACATAACACACAACACACAAAAGACAAGTGACACGAGACACACCGGGACTGCTCTGCCCTGCTGCCCAGCTCAGCACCGTAACCAAAACTGAGACTTTGCTTTTATGAAGCCTAAGGGGCCACATCTTGCCTACCCTCATCTCCAGAGCCAATTCAAACCCCCCACCCTGGGAGTCTGACCTAGCACCCCACTTTCATCCCCTCTGTGGTTCATAGCCCTCTACTTATCTCTCAGACATCTGGTGATGCTGGTCCGTATCGGGTGCGAAGGAAGGCCGCCTCACCGGCTGGGGAGTTCCTGCTGCCACCGGGCTGTTGTCTCTCAGACAGCTAGATTAAAGAAAACCAAACATCGGTGCCTGATCTTGGCACCGCATCGGCCAAAACCCACAAGCCTGCTACTCACCGTTCTCCTAACAATGGCCGATCTCCTGGAGTCACACACGTCAGCCATGCTCAGACACCGATGCCAGCATCACAGAGTACACCTGCATGAAGAGGACAGGAGATGATGTGGGATTGCTGAAAACTGAATGGACCCTCGCTCCTCATCCCTACTTGCCCGACTCACCGCAATTCCTCGGCGGTTCCCGACAGCTACCCGGAAGACAGGGCTGACGAGGGCAGCAAAACCGGTCCGTCTTCTGGTGGGGGATGGCAGCTTGATGTGCTCAGAGTGGCTTGACTAAGACACAAAAACCAGAATGGAGACTTAGACTTGCCCCAGGAACTGAGACCTCAGCAACAATGAAGGCTACTGGCCACTGCTCACCTTGCCTTCTTGAACTTGACTGCTGAGATCCAGCTATGCTTCCTAAAAATAAAGACAAAGAACAGACCTGTAACAGGGTCACACTTGCCACACACCCTGCACAGACAAATGGTGACTGACCTGATTTCGGGAACCCCCTCACACACGATAGGGTGCGCAGCCATGGATGCAATGCACCTGCACCTGAAAGAAAGTAAGAACATAGGTCAAACATCAGCAGTATAACTCAAAAGCTGCAAAAACCTTCTATCAACCTAGGAATATCATCTAGAGTCCAACTACACCCAACATTACAAATTCCAAGTCCCCAGGATTGGTCCTATTCCACCAGGCTAGGCAACAGGGCAGAGCAGCTCCGCTACCAATGTGTGCGGACACCCGTGACACAGGACAGACGGGACAGGACAAACAATGGGCACAACACACGGACAGAAATCTCTTGGCAAGGAAAATGGCTGCAAGGACTGAGAGACTGCAAAAGGAGATGACCGAGCTGACAGCAATGGTGAGCTGATGAGGCTCAGAGAGCCCTGGAAGAAGAAGATGCAAACTGAATGACTTATTCCAAGAACAGCACAGATGGATGCCTAAGAATCCTACAGTCAGAATCCTCTACCTAACCTCATATAATCACAAGTCCTAATCCACCACAATGGATCCAGGTGGGGCACAGCTGTCCGCACAGCTCAGAACAAGACCTAAAAAGACATCAGATGGGATGCTTCCAAAGAGGGAAGAGAGTCTGATGCCTGTCTGAGCTCCCAGATCAGAAGTTCTATGGCCTGCGTGCCAGACCAGGGAATGCAGAGATCACAGATGCAAAGAATGATGCCAGGGTTTCTGACAGGACCCTCAAAGGGCTAAGGTACAACACATGAGATACACAAACAACACACGAGGCACAACAGAAAAGTGACCCGAGACACACCGGGACTGCTCTGCCGTGCACACCTCAGCACCGTGATCAAAATGAGTTGGCTTTTATGGGGCCTAAGGGGCCACTTCATGAACACCCCCCACCTCCAAAGCGGACTCAAAAATCCCTCCCGGTAATTCCCAAACCGGCACCCTGCTTTCATCCCCTCTGCGGGTCACATCCCTCTACTTATCTGAGACATCGGGGTATGCTGGTCCCTGTCAGGTGCAATAAAAAGCCACCTCGTTGGCTGGGAAGGTCCTGCTGGCACCGGGCTGGTGTCTCTCAGACATGTATTAAAGAAAACAAAACGTCACTGCCTGACCGTGGCACCCCATTGCCCAAAACCCCACCAGTCTGCTACTCACCGTGCTCCTAGGAATGCCCGGCAGCTCAGGCTGCGCACTTCGCGCACGCTCAGAGACCGAGGCCATAGTCACAGGGGACACCTGGATTAAGAGAGAATAACGTGATTTGGCACAGCTGAAACCTGAGCGAACCCTCGCTCCTCCTCCCTACTTCCACCGCTCACCAAAACATCTCGGCAGTTGCCGAAGGCCAC
The DNA here is from genome assembly GCF_027887145.1 of Ammospiza caudacuta. NCBI lineage: Eukaryota > Metazoa > Chordata > Aves > Passeriformes > Passerellidae > Ammospiza > Ammospiza caudacuta. The sequence continues at coordinate 121,990,024 of NC_080594.1, read as the reverse complement.
GCAGATAGCGCCATTAAATAGAGGAGTTCAGGGCTTCATCACCGGGTCCCGTAACACATGCGCAGGACTCGCATCTGCGGGAAACCCAGTGCATCGGCCGGATGGCGACAGGGGCTTGGCATCCTCCGAGTAGATTGCCTAAAGCACACCAATGAGAATGGAAACTTAGAACTGCATCAACAATTGAGAGCTGAACAATAACAACTACTTCTCTCTACTGCTCACCTTGACTGCTGGTATCCAGATTGACTTCCTAAAAAGAAAAACAAAGAACAGAGCTGTAACAGAGTCATCGGAACACTTCCGCTGCAGAGACAAATGATGCCTCACCTGCTTGTGGGAATCCCCTCACCCTGGATGGGGCCCTCAGGCACTGATTTAATCCATCTGAATCTGAAAAAAGTTAGGACAAGAGTCAAACTGCTGCAGGATAACTGATGAGCTCCAGACATCCTGTGTCCATCTACAAATCCCATCTAGGATCAAACTACACCCCACATTACACATCCCAAGCCCTCAGGACTTGTCCTATCGCACCAGGCTATGCAACAGGGCAGAGCAGCTCCGGCCCAAATGTGTGCTGACACCCGTGACACGGCACAGACAGGACGTGACAAACAAAGGGTACAACCCACAGACAAAAATCTCTTGGCAAGGAAAATGGCTGCAAGGACTGAGAAAATGCAAAAGGAGATGACTGACTTGAAACTGAAGGTCAGCTGCTGATACTCAGAGAACCCTGGAAGAAGAAGCAGCTAACTCAATGATTTATTGCAAGAACAGCAAAGAGGGATGCCTAGAAATCTTATGGTCAGAATCCTCTACCTAACCTCATATTATTACAAGTCCTAATCCACCACAATGGATCCAGGTGGGGCATAGCTGTCCATACAGCCCAGAACAAGACCTAAAAAGAGACCACATGGAATGCTTCCAAAGAGAGAAGAGAGTCTGATGCCTGTCTGAGCTCCCCAGTCAGAAGTTCTATGGCCTGCGTGCCAGCCCAAGGAATGCACAGATCACAGACGCTACCAATGATGCCAAGGCTTCTGACAGGCCTGCCTAAAGTAAAAGACATGGCATACAAAAACAACACATAATGCACAACAGACAAGTGACCCGAGACACACCGAGACTGCTCTGCCCTGCGCACTTCAGCACTGTGACCAAATGTGAGACTTGGCTTTCATGGGGCCAAAGAAGCCGTTTAATGAACGCCCCACACCTCCAAACTGGACTCAAAAACCCCTCCCGGTAATTCCCAAACCAGCACCCCACTGTCATCCCCTCCCCAGGTCGCAGCCCTCTACTTATCTCTCAGACATCAGGGGATGCTGGTCCCTGTCAGGTGCAAAGAAAGGCCACCTCGTCAGCGGGGAAGGTCCTGCTGGCACCGCGCTGGTGTCTCTCAGACACCTATAATTAAGAGAACCAAACATCAGTGCCTGATCTTAGCACCGCATGGGCGAAGAACTATGTGGGCCAGATACCTGCCAGGCAGCTACTTGCCCTCTCCTGAGTGTGCCTGGCTCCTTCAGGCTCCAGCTTCATCCCAATTCCCAGGCGGTGGCCTTCATTAGTGGTGGCACCTGGCTTAGAGAAAGGCAAAGTTAAACGGCATTGCTGTGAGTGCAGTGGAGGACCTTGTATGCTGTAAGACATGGGAACGCCTATGTTAGGCTTCTCAGAAGCCTTGTGTGGGGGGGGCCCTCAAATAAACACCCTTTCTCACCCTGCTGCCTGCAAACCCCCTCCCAAGAACTCCTAAACTGGATACCTGCTCTCTCTCCCTCTCCCAGTCACAATCCTCAACTCACCTGAGGCCTCAATCTCAAACATCATCCTTGACACTGGGCAGATCCCTCTTGTGACACGATGAATCTCCTGAAAAATCATTATACCTAAGAGCTGAGCACTACCAACTACTTCTCTCCGCTGCTCACCTTGGCTGCTGGTATCCAGATTGACTTCCTAAAAAGAAAGACAAAACACAGAGCTGTAACAGAGTCACCATACACACTTCTGCTGCAGAGACAAATGGGGCCTTACCTCCTTGGGGGAATCCCCTCACCTGGGATGGGGCCCTCTGGCACAGATTTAAGCCATCTGAACCTGAAAAAAAAAAATTAGGACAAGAGTCAAAAAGTTGCATGATAACTGAAGAGCTCCAGAGATCCTATGCCCATCTACAGATTCCATCTAGAGTCCAGGTACACCCCACATTACACATACCAAGTCTCCAAGACTTCTACTATCGTACCAGGCCATGCGGCAGGGCAGAGCAGCCCCATCCCAAAAGTGTGCAGACACCCGTGACACAGGACAGACCAGACGTGACAAACAAAGGACACAAGACACAGACAGAAATCTCTTAGCAAGGAAAACAGCTGCAAGGACTGAGAGAATGCAAAACAAGATGATGGAGCTGAAACCGATGGTGAGCTGATGAGGCTCAGAGAACCCTGGAGGAAGAGGATGCTAAACTGAATTCTTTCTTCCAAGAACTGCAAAGATGGATGCCTAGGAATCCTACAATCAGAAGCCTCTACCTAACTTCGTATTATTACAAAGTCCTAATCCACCATAATGGATCCTGGTGGGGCATAGCTGTCCATACAGCTGAGAACAAGACCTGAAAAGACAACTGACTGGATGCTTCCAAACAGAGAACTTTTGACTGGGGAGCTCAGACAGGCATCAGAATTGCATCTATGGCCTGGGTGCCAGGCCAAGGAATGCAGAGATGACAGATGCTACCAATGATGCCAGGGTTTCTGACAGGACCCTCAAAGGGCTAAGGAAAAAGACATGAGATACACAAGCAACACATAATGCACAATAGACAAGTGACACGATACACACCGGGACTGCTCTGCCCTCCTGCACACCTCAGCACTGTGATCAAAAGTGAGACTTGGCTTTTACGGGGCCTAAGGGGCCACTTCATGGACACCCCCAGCTCCAAGGGGACTCCAAAACCCCTCCCGGTAATTCCCAAACCAGCACTCTGCTTTCATCCCCCCTGTGGGTCATGGCCCTCTACTTATCTCTCAGACATCAGGGGATGCTGGTCTCAGGTGCAAAGAAAGGCCACCTCGTCAGCTGGGAAGGTCCTGCTGTGACCGCGCTGGTGTCTCTCAGACAGCTGTATTATAGAGAAAACTAAACATCAGTGCCTGATCTTGGCACCACATCACCCAAAACCCCACCAGTGTGCTACTCACAGTGCTCCTAAGAAGGCCCGGCACCTCCTACTCCTAACCCTGACCCTCGGCCAGGGATGCAAGGCATCTGCACCTGAAAGAAAGTTAGAACATATGTCAAACACCTCCAGGACAACTCGCAAGCTGCAAACACCTTATGCCAACCTAGGAATAGCATCTACAGCCCAAGTACACCCCACATTACAAATTCCAACTTCCCAGGCTTGTCCTACTGCAGCATGCCACGCGGCAGGGCAGAACAGCTCCAGCACAAATATGTGCAGACACCTGTGACACAGAACGTGACAAACAGGGGGACATGAAACACGACACATCATGCTTGTGGTGAGGGGATTGAGGGGGGAAGGCAAAAGGGACCCCAAAGACACACTAGGGAACGCGGCACACCGGACAACGTGACACAGACCGGAGCTGTTCTGCACTGCCCGCCTAAAAGCTGCCATCAAAAGTAAAGCCTCTCCCTTTAGCTATCCTAAGAGGCCCTTGCAGAAGATTGCTTTTCCATCTGGTAATTTTTAAATCTGGCCTAAGAACTCCCAACCTGCTACTCTCTCATCATCCCATCTCCAAGCTATAGCCCCCAACTTATCTTTTGTTTGATTGGTGATGTGGATCCACATTGCACCTGAAATGAGTCTGCCTTGGACGGGCCTCGTGGTGGCCTGTTAGCTTCTGGGTCAGCTACAATGAAAAAAACCAAAACCAAAGTATGAGTCCAGAGTTATGTGGGCCAAATCCCACCAAGGCAGCTACTTGCCCTCTCCTGAGTGTGCCTGGCGCCTTCAGGCTCCGGCTTCACCCTGATTACAAGGCTGTGGCCTTTATTAGGAGTGGCACCTGGGTTAGAGAAAGGCAAAATTGAATAGCATTCCTATGAGTGCAGTAGATAACCTTGTGTGCTGTAGGACATGGGAATACCTCTGCTAGGCTTCTGAGAAGCCTTAGGGGGGGTCCTCAAATACACATCCTTTTCCACCCTGCTACCTTCAAACTCCCCCCACCCACAATAATTCCTAACTGTATACCTGCTCACCCTCCCTCTCCTAATCACAATCCTCAACTCACCTGAAGCCTCTGTCTCAAACATCATCCTTGACACTGGGCAGATCCCTCTTGTGACATGACGAATCTGCTGAAAAAAGCGTGGTACTTGACACAACCAGGAATCTCTGGGAGCTGCACTCCTTCTAAAAAAAAATACAAAACAAAACAATACCTAAACCAGAAATTACAAATGCACTTTACCACCCCTAAACACAAAACCCAAAATCGTGAACCTAAATGCGCCTTCTATTCCACGCTGTTTACTTCACAGAATCTTCAAAGCTTCAGTTCTTTAGATGCCCAGAAACACCTGCTGAAAAGAAGCTGAGATAAGCTGAAAGAGCCTCTTCACTGAAATGAGAGGAGAGCTCTCACCCCAGCACATCCCAGAGAGGGAATGAAGCCCCTCAGCCAAGGCTGGGGTTAATATACCCCTGATTGTGCCCGCCTCTCGTTCCCATGGCACCTGGGAAAAGGGAGGGGGCAACTCCCACCAGGTATAAAAGCCCTCAGAGCAGCTGCTGCTGTTTCGCCCCTCTGACTTGAATTGAAGGGGAGTGAAGGGCTTGTTATAGAAAAAAACTCTTCAGAAAAATAACAGCGCTTTCTTTTTTACAACAACTACTTGGAGCACAAGTGAGGAAAACTAGTAAGAAATAAAACTTTCTGTTTAGGCAGCATAACTAGATAAATTGGGTAATTGGCTGTTAACTTACGTAACTATTCCTTAGTAACTACGTAACTAGTGGCTACTAAGTAGTACTTCCCATGTGATTAAACTGGGTGGAGAAGAATACCAATGATATGAATAGTCTAAGTCTCCTTGGGACCTCCAATTTTGGCCATCTACCTTATAAGTAAAAATAAGAAAGATAAAAGCCTCCCAGGCAGTGTTAGGGTTAAGTGCATGCCAGGCTCATCCTTCTCTGAGATACTTGGTCCTACAGCACAGAAAGAAGTGCCCTGAAATGTAGTTTTAAACCCTTAAAATGCTGAAAAAGGCAGAGCTTCCTTCAAGTGACCTCCTTAAAAAGAGGAAATGGGGCAGTTATCTCTACTGAAGGTAATGCAATAACAAATACCTAGTTTCTGCTATTTAATTTGCTCTCCTTAAGTATTGGGAAAATAGGGGCTTTCCACACTTTAAAATCTCTCCAGTGATGAAAAGAGAAGGATTTTTCCCTCAGTTCAAACCCTTAGGATGGAGGGATAGCTGGGCTTCTCCCTCAATTTGGGCCTCAGGACAACAAAAAGGGGGTGGCTACCCTTACTTCAAACCCATAAGAAACATTGTCAAGATTTTCCCCTTTTTTTTAAACTGCCAAATAATAGAGAATGGGGACTCACTGTCAATTAACGCCCCTAACAGCATAGAAAAGGCAGGGATTCTTTCAACTGAGACCATTACAATTGCAGGGGAATCCAAGTCCCTACCAGTTTGAACACAAAAAGTAATGGAAAAGGAAGCTTTTCCCCTTTTCCCTAAACCCTTTTTCTCCTAATAACCCTTCTCCTTTCTGGGAGTGCTCTGGAGGGTCTGGGGCTTTGGAGAGGGACTGACACAGTAAAAGGGGACAGTTGCAAGCCCTCTCGTGGAACCCCACATGCTGCCTGGTCTGCTCAGATGCTGCCCCTTGGCAAAAGGGCTCTTCCCTTGGCGTTTTCCCAAAGTGATGCTCTGTGCCCGGGTGGGTCCGGCTGCTCCCTAGTCCGTGCTGGATGCTCTGACCATAGTTCATGGAGGGACACTTGGGATACCCCTGTTAGCCCCTCTGGCCGAGCAGCTCCCTGTGCACCTGTGCCCGGGTAACCCTCTGAAAGCAGCTGGTCACACGGGGCGCTGCTAGACCTTGGACTGGGGGTGGAGGTGAAGAAAGGTCCTGTGAGGAGCTCCTTCCCCTACACAGCCCTTCTTCTGCCCCTTAAACCATGGGGTGCCAGACTTTCCTTTCGAAGGAAATTAACAGCCTTTCCTCTCTGTGTGCCCATGGCTGAAACTGCGATTCGGCCTCCAAAGAACAATTTCTCACAGCCCGCAGCTGCCGACACCGAGAATTCTCGCTGCCCTTGCAGTGCCACGTGCCTCTGACGTGGACACGCAGCAGGTGTGAGTTTGGTTTTACAGGGAAGACGCCGGCACAGGATTTCTCCAGGAGCAAAGATGCCCCCACCGAGAACTCGGGCTGCCCTGGCAGTGGCAAGCACCTCCTAGTGCAAACTGGCATCAGGAAACTCAGGGGGTGAGTTTTTCTGTGCAGAAATTCTCCCGGACCAAACCTGAGACCATCTAACCCGAACCACAACAACTTAACTGGGTCTAAAACTTACAACCTTTGGACTGGCAGGGTGGGACCCGACCCACTGTGCCACCGCTGGCCCCTTTCTAAAGCATTCCACTGCAGTCCTAAAACTCTGCCTTTTCAGAGGGTGTTTCCTCTGACCCTGACCATAATCTTGAAAATATGCTAAAGAATCATAGAATGGGTTGGAAAAAGCCCCAACAATACCCTGAAAAGTCCCTTCCAAAATCTTCTAAATACCTTTAAAAGTCCTAGACAAAAAAACTCAAAAAGACGTGCTCGTCTCCGAATTCCACCTCTTGCTGTCTAGCCCACAGACGTCACCCCTACCTTTTTGCAGTGGGTCTGTTGGTCTCTGAGGGTTCTGTCATTGACCTGGTGTGTGAAGGCTGCTGTCTGGTCTCGCTGTTAGGGTTGCTGTGTTGTGCTGCTGCTCTTGGGGGAAAAGGCTGTTTTTAGGGGGGCTGGTTAGGCTGAGGTTAGGGCTGTCTCGGTCTGACCGCCTGGACCGCGGCCGCTCCGCTGGCCGTGCCGGGGGAGGGAGGGGGGGGGTCCTGCCGTGCGCACCGTGGTCACCGCACGGAGCGGGGTCCCGTCTGTTCTCACTCTGCTCGGCTCCCTCCGCTGCAGCCGGCGTCAGTCCCGGCTTTGTCTCTGCCGGATCAGCCGCCGTGAGCCACGCGGGAGCCATGCACGCTCCAGCTCGGTCTGCACCGGAACGGCCCCTCCGCCGATCCCGGCTGCAGATCCCGCCTCTGGAGGACCGAAACCTGAGCTGTGCCCAGTTCCCCCGTCCCGCCCTGAGCTCCGTTCCCTTGGTAACCACAGCTCCGGCTGCTCAGGGGAACTTTCTAAAGGAATCACCTTCTCGAAACACTACAAGTTCAGTTAAAAGAAAGCCCTCTCCTGCTTCTTCCTAAAAGTACGGGAAGAAAGCTATAGAGGATAAAAATCAAAAAAGAATGGGATAAAGGAATTGGTCTATTTCCATTAAAAGAAGCTCCCATAGGAGGGGGCGGACCAGGTAAGCAACACTCAGCCCCCCATGTTCCTTGCTGCGATTTCTGGAGCCATTTGGGACCCTAAAACCAGACTGACTTTACGGTGGTGGCAGCTTGGGTCAGCGAGGCATCCTGCGCAATGCAGAATTTTAGCAGGCTGATGGCCACGAAGGGCCCCCGGGGCCCTGAACGTGAACACCAGCCCTTTTCTAAGGTAAGCCTGACTCAGCAGCCCAGGTTCCTGATGGGAGATAGCAGGAGACACGTGCCGAGGCCAAAGCAGCTGGAGTTGGGATAGGTGCCAACTGGGTCTGGGAGGCAGATTGGGAAATGCAGAATTTCAGAAGGCAAACAACTGGCCGCTCCGGGCCACAGGCCCCTGAACGCTAGTGCTGACCCTTTTCCCAGGTAAAGAAAACTCAGCAACACCGGTTCCTGATTTCAAATTGCTGGAGGCGCTTGGGAGTCTGAAACCAGCTCAACTCAGCACAGGTGGCAACTTGGATGTGGGAGGCATCCGGCGCAATGGGAAATTTCAGGACCTAGCCGTCCACTAAGAGCCCCTTGCCCCTGAACATGAAGGCCAGCCCTTTTCTCAAGAAAGCGTACCTTGGACACCCTGGTTCCTGATGGCAGGTAGCAGGAGACACGTGGCGAGGCAAAAGCAGCTGGAGTTGGAACTGGTGCCAGCTTGGGTCTGGGAGGCACATTTGGCAATGCAGAAATATCACCAGGCAGCCAGCCAGTCCAGGCGAGGCCTCCTGAACACCAATGCCAGCCCTTTCCCAGAAGAAGAAAACTCAGCAGCCATGGCTCCTGATGGGAGATTGCTGGAGCCATTTGAGACCCTCAAACCTGCCTGACTTGGCGGTGGTGGCAGCTGGGGTCCGGGAGGCATCCTGTGCAATGCAGAATTTCAGGTGGCAGACAGTCGGCCCCTCTGGACCAGAGGCTCCTAAACACTGGTGCCGTCCCTTTTCCCAGGTAAGCAAAACTCAGCAGCCCAGGTTCCTAGTTTCAGATTGCTGGAGGTGCTTGGCAGTCTCAAACAAGATCAACTAGGCACAGGTCGCAGCTTGGGGCTGGGAGGGATCATGAGCAATGCAGAATTTCAGCAGACAGCAGGCCACTACAGGCCACTAAGGGCCCTGGACACCAATGCTGCCCTTTACACAGGTAAGTATAACTCACCAGCTCAGTTTCCTGAGAGCAGAGTGCTACAGCCACTTGAGACTCTCAAACCAGCCTGACTTTACGGTGGTGGCAGCTTGAGTCTGGGAGGCATCCTGCGCAATGTTAAATTTCAGCAGACAGCTGGCCCCAAGCTCCTGAACACTAGTGCTGACCCTTTTACCAGGTAAGCAAAACTCAGCCACCCAGATTCCTTGCTGCAGATTGCTCAACTCAGCTGAGGTGGCAGCTTGGTTCTGGGAGGCATCCTGCACAGTGCAGAATTTCAGATGGCAGACAGCCAGCCCCTCTTGCCCAGAGGCTCCTAAACACTAGTGCTGTCCCTTTTCCCAGGTAAGCAAAACTCAGCTGCCCAAGTTCCTGGTGGCATATTGCTCGAGTCGCGTGGGACTCTCAAACGAGCTCAGCTCGGCTGAGGTGCCAGCTTGGATTCGGGAGGCATCATGCGCAATGGAGAATTTCAGCAGGCGGCCGGCCACGAAGGGCCCCTGGGCTCTGAACAGAAATGCTGCCCTTGACACAGGTAAGTGTAACTCACCAGCTCAGGTTCGTGATGGAAGATTGCTGGGGCCATTTGGGACCCAGCCAGACACTGCGGTGGTGGCAGCTTGGGTCGGGGAGGCATCCTGCGCAATGCAGAATTTGAGCAGGCGGCTGGCCAGTAAGGGCCCCTGGGCCCTGGACACCAGTGCTGCCCATTACACAGGGAAGTGTAACTCAGCAGCTGAGGTTCCTGATGGCAGATGGCAGGAGACACGTGCCGAGGCAAAAGCAGCTGGAGTTTTCACTGGTGCCAGCTTGGGTCTGGGAGGCACATTTGGCAATGCAGAAATATCAGCAGGCAGCCAGCCACTCCAGGCGAGGCCTCCTGAACACCAATGCCAGCCCTTTCCCAGAAGAAGAAAACTCAGCACCCCAGGTTCCTGATGGGAGATTGCTGGACACATTTGGGGACCCTCAAACCAGCCTGACTCTGCGGTGCTGGCAGCTTGGGTCTGGGAGGCATCCTGCGCAATGCAGAATTTCAGCAGGCAGATGGCCGGCCCCTCTTGGCCAGAGGCTCCTGAACACTAGTGCTGACGCTTTCCCCAGGTAAGCAAAACTCAGCCCCCCAGATTCCTTGTTGCAGATTGCTTGAGTCGGCTGAGGTGGCAGCTTGGGTCTGGGAGGCATCCTCTAACCCAGTAAGAACCAAAAAAAACCCCAACCCTTTCTTCTAAAAAGTATTCAAATATATATATCCTTATGTTTTCATATTTACATTCACAATATGCATTATAAATATAAATGTATATTGCTTACTTATACATTTATCTTTATCAATGTCAATTTATAAATAAATTTTTATTCTATATCTACTCCAAGCACTTATTTATTTTATACCTATTTTTACATATTGCTTATATATTCCCCTGTCAAGATTTTTACTTCTGTAACACTTATGTTTTATTTTAAATAACATCTGCCTCTACTTAAATAAAAGCCAAAAAAATTCCTTTCCTTTGGAATATATTTACATAGTTTTATATTTTTATTCCTATTTATAATTTATAGTGCCCTATAATGTTATTTATATTCTATATTACAAATCTGCATTTTACTTACTTATGTTTATATTTAAATTTATATTCATAGTTTAGCAATTTCTCTTTATATAATTATTATATATTTCTAACTTACGATTCACATTTTTATAAGACTTATAGTATTTAAAATAAAACTCCTGCCTCTATAAAAACAGAGGACATCCCTTGATTTAAACAATAGTTAAAATTCTATTCACATCTACCTTTAAAATTTTTATTTATTATATTTATAGATATATATTAGAGAGAATACCTTTTATTATAATAATAGATGTATTATTTTTATATTATGTATTTCTTTTACTTATATTTATTCATATTAGATATTTATAGATATTGGTATATAAATTATATATTTGTATATCTGGATTTCTACTTTTATATTATTTCTATTTATATTATTTATTTAAAAAAACAGCCTACAACCTAAAAAAACCGAAAAAAATCTCCAATTTATTTTAACCTTTTTATATTTACATTCTATGTTTATATATCTTTCTTAATATATATAAATTATACTCCACTCTATATATAATGTTACAATTATATACCATATATTACACTTTTATGTATGTATCTGTTATCTATGTCTACCACTCTAATTTCATATTTATTTTTAAATTTATATTTATTTCTATTTTCATGTATATGTTAGACCATGTAAGTTCATTAACCCGACACATCAGAACCACAACAATACCGTACCTTTGTCAGCACCTGTACGCAGCCCGCGCTCATCCCATTGCAGCACATCAAAACAAAACCTATTTCTATTACTAAAGGAACAAACATCCCACAACATTGAACCCTAATAAAAACTCAAATAAACCTAACTGTAAATAAATTTTAAATCCCACTATAAGCAGCCCAAAGCCTCCACACATTCTCATCATAAACTTCCTCCTAAACCAATATCTCAAACACCCACAAACTCAAATACACCTTGAAAATGACACAACTACTAATAAAAACAAACACCCAGTAAAAATTAAATCTAACCAACTCACTAGACTCAAAACTGTACAACTGACCCAAAACAGTACTAAGAAAAAAAAGCTCTACGTTTATGCACAAATAATAACCGATAATCTGGAAAAGTTATTTGAAAAAATTTTACAAATTAACTAAAAGCATAAAAATAAAAAAAAATCTAAACTATTAAAATACTACAAAATATCACTAACTAAATTTAAAAAATATTGCCTATAAAAACCCACCATATAAATGCCCCTCTCCCCAACAATAAAACTAAAAACACCTAACGAACCAGAAAGAAATCGGAACTTAGGAACACTAAAACCATAGCGTTCAAGAAGTCACACCACATCCCTTATCATACACCAACTACAAACAACATAAAACAATACAGTGAATTCTTAAAAACCACCTTAAAACCACTACATTGAAAAACATTTCAAAAATGAAAAACTGCATTTAACAAAAGCCATCTAATAAATTCACACCCAAAACTCCAGCAGCCCAGCTGGCCCTACCAAAGCTGTATGTTTATACATAAATTAAACAAAACCAAAATGCCAGTAATACCTATCAGAAGTCTATGAAAGAAACCTCTTGAAATTAATCCTAGCTCAAATACAAACCAACCCATCCAGAAAGTCAGCTTCACCCAAAAAACAACTTACACAGAGTTAATAATACCAAGAAATAAAACAACACACCATATACCACCAATGAATATAATAGTGTAGGAAAAAAAATACTCCACTTTTTTTTTTTTTTTTTTTTTTTTTTTTTTTTATTTAAACTAACTTATTTTATTAGCTAGAACAGAAGCTTTTGCCAAGACTGTAACAACAACTTCTTTTTCTTCTTCTCCTTCTGAAATATCCCTTCTCACTCCCAAATTCCTCACAACTTCTGAGTTTAAATCCAAGCCAAAAGCAAAATTCGTGCACTTGTGCGTTCGATGCTCCTGCCAGATTCTCTGTTTCCCTCCACATCTTCTTACACTTTCAGTCTTCAGGCTGTCCTGCCGTGACGAGTTTGTCGGAAGAATGGGTAAAGAGAGGATTTCCCTGCCTCCCCCCCAGAGCTGGTTTCCTCAGCCATTTCACTCAATCCCAAACCGGCAATGATGCACGCTCACCTGAAGCAGGGGAATAAATCTCTAAATGTCACTAAATACATAAAATGTACACAAAAATACATAAATGTCACTAAATACATAAAAGCGCATCCCCATTGTTCCAACACTCGGCAGCCCATGCGGCCAAGGTCAGAACTCTCTGCCCCCCGAGGACACGGCAACCAGCAGGGCCCTTTGTCCCTCTCTCCAGCACGGACCTATGAAGCCAGAGAGGAGTTTACAGAGACCGGGAGGCAGCGGGACGGGGCGGGCGCCCGGCCCGACCTTCCAAAGCTGGCGGCAGCGAAGGCGGGGAGCGCCACGGCCCCGCTCCGCCGCCTGCCCGCCGCCCCGGGGCCGCCCCGCCGGGATTGTCCGGCCCGCGGTCGCTCCCAGCGCCTGGAGCGGGGCGGGCGCGGGCTCGGGAGCTGCCGCCCTGTTCCGACGCCGCTCGCCCGCCCCCGCCCGCTGCCCCGGCCCGCGGAGCGCTGCGACCGCACCTCCGCCGCCCGCCGAAACCGGCCCCGCCCGGCCGCCCCCGCCGCGGCCGTTCTCCTCGGCCATCGCATCCCTTTGCATGACCGAATGTCCTTCACCCGCCCCCGCCATTTACAGACCCTGGCCCGACCGCCGCTGGCTCCAGCGCCCTTCCCTCGCTCGGCAGCCGCGTCCTTGCCCCGCCCCCGGCACTCAGCGGCGAGGGGCAGGGCGCTGGCTCGGGGGGGTGCGATCCCGCTCTGTGGCCACAGGGGGAGGAGATTTATGGGGGCGTGCGATTTCCCCGCCCATTTCGCCGCCATCTTGAGAAGGTCAAAGAACGCCCGCGACATTTGCGACGCGCCCCTCCCAAAATGGCGGCCGAGGAGGACCCTCGGAAGAAATAGGGTTTTACCCAGATGCCTCTCAGCAACCCGCCTAAATATGTTCGCCCACGGCGCCGCTGACCACATAGGCCGTGTCTTATACACTTAAAATGCCACATAAAAATCCATCGGGGCCGCCGTGGCGTCGGTGTTTCATGCAGGCAGCCGATTCGACCGACGCTGGCCCTCGACTTCCCCGCCCTTCTCGCTGCCATGTTAAGAAGGTCAAGGAAAAGTCCGTGACATCCGCGACTCGCCACTCCCAAGATGGCGGCCTCGCGGCTGCCGGTAGCGACAGAGCTGCAGTACCGCGCTCTGCCCACAAGGCGGCAGCACTGCCGCCCGCCCCAGCCGGGGGCGCAGCGCGCCTCGGGGCTGCGGGCAGGCAAGGTGGCAAAAAAGAACAGGGGCGACCCCCGCCAAAAACTGCTCTGAAATAAATGCCAAAAACCTGCCTCTTACCCCACCAGAATCAAACAAGGCCCCTTGCTTTAAAGCCATGTTTAAATAAATTTTTTATTTCCATTTTTCGTATTTATATTCACATGCATAGCTATAGTGGACATTGATGTAGCATGTAATTTATATAACATTATTCTATTTCTATTATTTATATTTACTTATATTTTGTGCTTTTATAAATATCTTTCCACATTGATTGTATATTTCTATGTCTAAAATTACATTTCTATCATGCTTTCACTATTTAAAATACAAATCCCATCCTAACTAAATAAATACAAAAAAGCTCTATTCTTTTAAACTACATTGAAATATTTTTATATTTATAGCGCTCATGACTACACTCACATTTATATTTGTAGTTTATACTTAAGTATTATATTAATCATTATGTATAACATGTATCCTATTCAAATAAGAGATAAATTATTTTCCTAATTATGTACCATATCTACTGCTACAACTTATTTTTCCTTACATTTTTAATTTTTATATTAACCTTCAGCTATTTATGATCTATTTCTATTCTTAGATTTCTACCTTTATATTATTTGTATTTATAATGTTTATACTAAAACACCTGCTTTTGCCAAATAAAAAAAAATCCCCTTTATTTTAAACTACTTAAAAAAACCTAGAGTATATCAATCTGGTATAACATATAACAAATGATAGATATGATAGATGTAAAATTGATATAAATATTGTAGTGTATTATAGGAAATAAATAAAAATCAATATGATCCATAACACAAGTAATACTGTATAAATGTTATATTTATGTTATTTTATATTTCAAATAATTTAACATTTCTTTATATATTTGCATATACTTGACAAACATTTCTATATTTATACTTGGGTTGCGATTTTTTTCTGGGTGTTTTCTGGGTCTTTTCTTGCCCTTCTTCGAATTTTTTTCTGGGTTATTTCTTGTCCATCTTGGGGGTTTTTTCTGGGTTTTTTCTTGCCCATCTTCAGACTTTTTTCTGGTTTTTTTCTTGCCCATCTCAGAGGTTTTTTTTGGGGGGTTTTTCTGGGTTTTTTTCTTGCCCATCTTGGGTGATTTTCTGGGGTTTTTCTATGTTTTTTTCTTGCCCATCTGGGATTATTTTCTGGGGTTTTTTTCTCGTTGCTTTCTTGCCCATCCTGGGCTTTTTCTGGGTTTTTTTCTTGTCCATCATGTGGTTTTTTTCTGGTTTTTTCCTGCTCATCTTCGTCTGGTTTTCTGGGTTTTAAGCCAAAATCGGTACATATCATGTCAGTTCATGCAATACAACCCGGCTGGGGATTTTTTATTCTAAATTTAACAAGGAGTCGCAAAACCTGGAAAGCAAAAGTCACACACACAAGGTTAAATCCAGTCAGCATGCACTCACACACGCAGAGACGAGCAGACACAGACAGACACAGCCACGTGCTCTCACACACGCTCACACAATCTTTCCACTTAAATGCTCACTGCGGCCCTTACTCGAGATGCTGAAGAACGTGCTGTGACACATCTTCCGGCTGCCGCTCCTTGAGGTAAAATGGCAGATCCTGGGGAAATCAGCAGCCTCGGGGACCTGTGAGACGACAGGAAGGGTCAACGAGTGGCTATCTGACAGCTAGGACTTGTCTCCTCTCTGGACTGATAAATTTTCTACCCAAAATCCAATAGAAGACAGATGTATAGGTACATAGAACATAAGCCACCATAGGCAGATACAATACAAGCCAGGACTTGCAAAAATTCTCTGGAAGATGAATTCTTGCGCCCTATTCCCTTTCTGAAGAAGGAACCTACACAACTACTGCAGTCATCTGAGGAGGTGCATCTGAAAAAAAAGTTAGGACAACAGTCAGACGGTTCAATGATAACTGAAGAGCTCCAGATATCCTGTGTCCATCTACAAATCCCATCTAGAGTCCAACTACACCCCACACTGCACATTACAAATCCCCGGGCCCTCTCCTATTGCACCAGGCTATGCGGCAGGGCAGAGCAGCTCGGGCACAAATGTGTGCTGACAGCCGTGACACAGGATGGACAGGACAGGACAGACAACGGGGACACAACACAGACAGAAAATTCTAGGCAAGGAAAATGGCTGCAAGGACTGAGAGAATGCAAAAGGAGATGACCGAGTTCAAACTGATGGTGAGCTGATGAGGCTCAGAGAACCCCGAAGGAAGAAGATGATAACTGAATGATTTCTTCTAAGAACTGCAAAGATGGATGCCTAGGAGTCCTACGGTCAGAATCCTCTACCTAACCTCATATTACGCCAAGTCCTAATCCACCAAAATGGATCCAGGTGGGGGCATAGCTGTCCATACAGCCCAGACCAAGACCTGACAAGACATCAGATGCGATGCTTCCAAAGACAGAAGAGAGTCTGACGCCTGTCTGAGCTCCCCAGTCAAAAGTTCTGTGGCCTGGGTGCCAGACCAGGGAATGCAGAGATCACAGATGCTAACAATGATGCCAAGATTAATGACAGGCACCCCTAAGGTAAAAGACATGGGATACACAAACAACACACAATTCACAACAGACAAGTGACACGAGACACACCGGGACTGCTCTGCCCTGCTGCACACCTCAGCACTGTGATCAAAAGTGAGACTTGGCTTCTATGGGGCCTAAGGGGCCACTTCATGAACACCCCCCCACCTCCAAACTGGACTCAAAACCCCCTCCCTGTAATCCCCAAACCAGCACCGTGCTTTCAGCCCCTCTGTGGGTCACGGCCCTCTACTTATCTCTCATACAGCTGGGGATGCTGGTCCCTGTCAGGTGCAAAGAAAGGCCACCTCGTCAGATGGGAAGGTCCTGCTGGCACCGGGCTGGTGTCTCTCAGACAGCTAGATTAAAGAGAACCAAACATCAGTCCCTGATCTTGGCACCGCATCGGCCAAAACCCCACCACTCTGCTACTCACCGCGCTCCTAAGAAGGCCCGGCACCTCCTGACCCTGACCCTCTGCCACACGTGGAATGCGTCTGCACCTGAAAGAAAGTTAGAACACATGTCAAACATCACCAGGATAACTCACAAGCTGCAAACACCATATGTCAATCTAGGAACAACATCTAGAGCCCAAGTACAGCCCACATTACAAATTTCAACTCCCCAAGGCTCGTCCTATTGCAGCAGGCCATGCGGCAGGGCAGAACAGCTCCGGCAAAAAATGTGTGCACACACCCGTGACACAGAAAGTGACAAACAGGGGGGACATGAAACACGACACATCATGCTTGTGGTGAGGGCCTCGAGGGGAAAAGGCAAAAGGGACCCCAAAGACACACCAGGGAGCACGGCACACCGGACAACAGGACACAGATCGGAGCTGTTCTGCACTGCCCGCCTGAAAGCTGCCATCAAAAGTAGAGCCTCTCCCTTTAGCTGTCCTAAGAGGCCCTTGGAGAAGATTGCTTTCCCCTCTGCTCATTTTTGAATCTGTCCCAAGAACTCCCAATCTGCTACTCCGCCATCTCCAGACCGTGGCCCCCGACTTATCTTTTGGATGATCGGTGAGGGGAATCCACGCTGCACCTGAAATGAGTCTGCCTTGGAGGGCTCTGTGACGGCCTGTGAGCCTCTCGGTCAGCTGCAATCAAGAAAACCAAAACCAAAGTATGAGTCCAGAGTTATGTGGGCCAAATCCCACCAAGGCAGCTACTTGCCCTCTCCTGAGTGTGCCTGGCTCCTTCAGGCTCCAGCTTCATCCTGATTCCAAGGCTGTGGCCTTTATTAGCAGTGGCACCTGGGTTACAGAAAGACAAAGTTAAATGGCATTCCTCTGAGTGCAGTGGATCACCTTGTATGCTGTAAGCCATGGGAATGCCTCTGCTAGGCTTCTGAACAGCCTTGTGTGGGGGGGCCCTCAAATAAACACCCTTTCTCACCCTGCTGCTTGCAAACCCGCTCCCAAGAAATCCTAAACTGGATACCTGATCACCCTCCCTCTCCCAGGCACCATCCTAAACTCACCTGAAGCCTCAATCTCAAACATCATCCTTGACACTGGGCAGATCCCTCTTGTGACACGACGAATCTGCTGAAAAATTGTTGTGCTTGAGAGCTGAGCAATAACAGCCAATTCTCTCCACTGCTCACCTTGACTGCTGGCATCCAGATTGACTTCCTGAAAAGAAAGACAAAGAACAGAGCTGTAACACACTCACCATACACACTTCTGCTGCAGAGACAAATGGGGCCTCACCGGCTCGGGGCAATCCCCTCGCCCGGGATGGGGCCCTCTGGCACACATTTAATCCATCTGAATCTGAAAAAAAAGTTAGGACAAGAGTCACACTGTTGCAGGATAACTGATGAGCTCCAGATGCCCTGTGCCCATCCACAGATCCCATCTAGTGTCCAACTACACCCCACATTACACATTCCAAGTCTCCAAGACTTCTCCTATCGCACCAGGCTGTGCAGCACGGCAGAGCAGCCCCATCCCAAATGTGTGCTGACACCCGTGACACAGGACAGACAACAACAGGGGACACAACAGGAAAAGAAATCTCTTGGCAAGGAAAATGGCTGCAAGGACTGAGAGAATGCAAAAGGAAATGAGTGAGCTGAGACCGATGGTGAGCTGATGAGGCTCAGAAAACCCTGGGGGACGAAGATGATAACTGAATGATTAATTCCAAGAACAGCAAAGATGGATGCCTAGGAATCCTACGGTCAGAATGCTGTACCTAACCTCATATTATTACAAGTCCTAATCCACCACAATGGATCCAGTTGGGGCATAGCTGTCCATACAGCTCAGAACTAGACCTGACAAGAAATCTGACTGGATGCTTCCAAAGAGGTAACTTTTGACTGGGGAGCTCAGACAGGTATCAGAAACTCATATATGGCCTGGGTGCCGGGCCAGGGAATGCAGAGATCAGAGATGCTAACAATGATGCCAGGGGTACTGACAGGGCCCTCCAAAGGTAAAAGACATTGGATACACAAACAACACATAATGCACAACAGACAAGTGACACGAGACACACCGGGACTGCTCTGCCCTGCACACCTCAACACTGTGATCAAAAGTGAGACTTGGCTTTTATGAGGCCTAAGGGGCCACCTCATGAACATCCCCCACCGCCAAAGCTGAATCAAAAACTCCACCCAGTATTTCCCGAAACAGCACCATGACTTCATCCCCACTGTGGGTCGTAGCCCTCTACTTATCTCTCATACAGCTGGGGATGCGGGTCTCGGGTGCAAAGAAAGGCCACCTTGTCAAACGGGAAGGTCCTGCTGGCACCGGGCTGGTGTCTCTGAGACAGCTAGAGTAAAGAGAACCAAACATCAGGGCCTGATCTTGGCACCGCATTGGCCAAAACCCCACCGCTCTGCTACTCACCGCGCTCCTAAGAAGGCCTGGCACCTCCTAACCCTGACCCTCTGCCACACGTGGAATGCATCTGCACCTGAAAGAAAGTTAGAACATATGTCAAACACCACCAGGGTAACTCACAAGCTGCAAACACCTTATGTCAATCTAGGAATAGCATCTAGAGCCCAAGTACAGCCAACATTACAAATTCCCCCTCCCTATGGTTCGTCTTATTGCAGCAGGCCATGCGGCAGGGAAGAACAGCTCTGGCACAAATCTGTGCACACACCCGTGACACAGAAAGTGACAAACAGGGGGACATGAAACACGACACATCATGCTTGTGGTGAGGGTCTCGAGGGGAGAAGGCAAAAGGGACCCCAAAGACACACTAGGGAACACAGCACACCGGACAACAGGATACAGACCGGAGCTGTTCTGCACTGCCCGCCTGAAAGCTGCCATCAAAAGTAGAGCCTCTCCCTTTAGCTGTCCTAAGAGGCCTTTGGAGAAGATTGCTTTCCCCACTGCCAATTGTTAAATCTGGCCAAAGAACTGCCAACCTGATACTCTCTCATCGTCTCATCTCCAGACCGCGGCCCCCGACTTATCTTTTAGATGATCGGTGAGGGGAATCCACGCTGCACCTGAAATGAGTCTGCCTTGGAGGGCTCTGTGATGGCCTGTGAGCCTCTCGGTCAGCTGCAATAAAGAAAACCAAAACAAAAGTATGAGTCCAGAGTTATGTGGGCCAAATCCCACCAAGGCAGCTACTTGCCCTCTCCTGAGTGTGCCTGGCTCCTTCAGGCTCCAGCTTCATCCTGATTCCAAGGCTGTGGCCTTTATTAGGAGTGGCACCTGGGTTACAGAAAGACAAAGTTAAATGGCATTCCTCTGAGTGCAGTGGATCACCTTGTGTGCTCTGAGACATGGCAATGCCTCTGCTAGGCTTCTCAGCCTTGTGTGGGGTGCCCTCAAATAAACACCCTTTCTCAACCTGCTGCTTGCAAACCCCCTCCTAAGAACTCCTACACTGGATACCTGATCACCCTCCCTCTCCCAGGCACCATCCTCAACTCACCTGAAGCCTCAATCTCAAACATCATCCTTGACACTGGGCAGATCCCTCTTGTGACACGACGAATCTGCTGAAAAATTGTTGTGCTTGAGAGCTGAGCAATAACAGCCAATTCTCTCCACTGCTCACCTTGACTGCTGGCATCCAGATTGACTTCCTGAAAAGAAAGACAAAGAACAGAGCTGTAACACACTCACCATACACACTTCTGCTGCAGAGACAAATGGGGCCTCACCGGCTCGGGGCAATCCCCTCACCCGGGATGGGGCCCTCTGGCACACATTTAATCCATCTGAATCTGAAAAAAAAGTTAGGACAAGAGTCACACTGTGGCAGGATAACTGATGAGCTCCAGATGTCCTGTGTCCATCTACAAATCCCATCTAGAGTCCAACTACACCCCACATTACAAACTCCAAGTCTCCAAGACTTCTCCTATCGCACCAGGCTGTGCAGCACGGCAGAGCAGCCCCATCCCAAAAGTGTGCAGACACCCGTGACACAGGACAGGACGTGACAAACAATAGGCACAAGACACAGACAGAAATCTCTTGGCAAGGAAAACGGCTGCAAGGACTGAGAGAATGCAAAAGGAGATGACCGAGCTGAGACCGATGGTGAGCTGATGAGGCTCAGAGAACTCTGAAGGAAGAAGATGATAACTGAATGATTAATTCCAAGAACAGCAAAGACGGATGCCTAGGAATCCTACAGTCAAAATCCTCTACCTAACCTCGTAATATTACAAGTCCTAATCCACCACAATGGATCCAGGTGGGGCACAGCTGTCCATACAGCTCAGAACAAGACCTGAAAAGACGTCTGACTGGATGCTTCCAAAGAGAGAAGAGAGTCTGATGCCTGTCTGAGCTCGCGACTCAAAAGCTCTGTGGCCCGGGTGCCAGACCAGGGAATGCAGAGATTACAGATGCTAACAATGATGCCAGGGGTACTGACAGGGCCCTCAAAGGCCTAAGGTAGAAGACAGGAGATACACAAAACAACACACAATGCACAACAGACAAGTGACACGATGCACACGGGGACTGCTCTGCCCTGCACACCTCAGCACTGTGATCAAAAGTGAGACTTGGCTTTCATGGGGCCTAAGGGGCCACTTCATGAACACCCCCCGCTCCAAACTGGACTCAAAAACCCCTCCCAGGAATTCCCAAACAAGCACCATGCCTTCATCCCCACTGTGGGTCGCAGCCCTCTACTTATCTCTCAGACATCTGGGGATGCCAGTCTGTGTCAGGTGCAAAGAAAGGCCACCTCGTCAGCTGGGAAGGTCCTGCTGGCACCGGGCTGGTGTCTCTCAGACAGCTAGAGTAAAGAGAACCAAACATCAGTCCCTGATCTTGGCACCGCATCGGCCAAAACCCCACCGCTCTGCTACTCACCGCGCTCCTAAGAAGGCCCGGCACCTCCTAACCCTGACCCTCTGCCACACGTGGAATGCATCTGCACCTGAAAGAAAGTTAGAACATATGTCAAACACCACCAGGGTAACTCACAAGCTGCAAACATCTTATGTCAATCTAGGAACAACATCTAGAGCCCAAGTACAGCCCACATTACAAATTCCCCCTCCCTATGGTTCGTCCTACTGCAGGAGGCCATGCGGCAGGGCAGAACAGCTCTGGCAAAAAATGTGTGCACACACCCGTGACACAGAAAGTGACAAACAGGGGGGACATGAAACACGACACACCATGCTTGTGGTGAGGGCCTCGAGGGGAAAAGGCAAAAGGGACCCTAAAGACACACTAGGGAACACAGCACACCGGACAACACGACAGACCGGAGCTGTTCTGCACTGCCCGCCTGAAAGCTGCCATCAAAAGTAGAGCCTCTCCCTTTAGCTGTCCTAAAAGGCCTTTGGAGAAGATTGCTTTCCTCTCTGCTCATTTTTGAATCTGTCCCAAAAACTCCCAACCTGCTACTCCACCATCTCCAGGCTGTGGCCCCCGACTTATCTTTTGGATGATCGGTGAATGGAATCCACGCTGCACCTGAAATGAGTCTGCCTTGGAGGGCTCTGTGATGGCCTGTGAGCCTCTCGGTGAGCTACAATAAAGAAAACCAAAACCAAAGAGTGAGTCCAGAGTTATGTGGGCCAAATCCCTGCAAGTCAGCTACTTGCCCTCTCCTGAGTGTGCCTGGCTCCTTCAGGCTCCAGCTTCATCCTGATTCCAAGGCTGTGGCCTTTATTAGCAGTGGCACCTGGGTTACAGAAAGACAAAGTTAAATGGCATTCCTCTGAGTGCAGTGGATCACCTTGTATGCTGTAAAGCCATGGGAATGCCTCTGCTAGGCTTCTGAACAGCCTTGTGTGGGGGGGCCCTCAAATAAACACCCTTTCTCACCCTGCTGCTTGCAAACCCGCTCCCAAGAAATCCTAACTGGATGCCTGATCACCCTCCCTCTCCCAGGCACCATCCTCAACTCACCTGAAGCCTCAATCTCAAACATCATCCTTGACACTGGGCAGATCCCTCTTGTGACACGATGAATCTGCTGCGAAATTGTTGTGCTTGAGAGCTGAGCAATAACAACCAATTCTCTCCACTGCTCACGTTGACTGCTGGCATCCAGATTTACTTCCTAAAAGAAAGACAAAGAACAGCAGTGTAACAGAGTCAGTTGAGAGGTGTAACAGAGTCTGCTGCAAAGGCAAATGGGGCCTCACCTACTCAGGAGAATCCCCACACCTGGCATGGGGCCCTCTGGCACACATTTAATCCATCTGAACCTGAAAAAAAAGTTAGGACAAGAGTCACACTGTGGCAGGATAACTGATGAGCTCCAGATATGATGTGCCCATCTACAAATCCCATCTAGAGTCCAACTACACCCCACATTACAAACTCCAAGTCCCTGGGACTTCTCCTATCGCACCAGTCTGTGCAGCACGGCAGAGCAGCTCCGGCACAAATGTGTGCTGAGAGCCATGACACAGGATAGGACAGACAACGGGGACACAACAGGAACAGAAATCTCTTGGCAAGGAAAACGGCTGCAAGGACTGAGAGAATGCAAAAGGAGATGAGTGAGCTGAGACCGATGGTGAGCTGATGAGGCTCAGAGAACCCTGGAGGAAGAAGATGATTACTGAATGATTTATTCCAAGAACAGCAAAGACTGATGCCTAGGAATCCTACAGTCAAAATCCTCTACCTAACCTCGTAATATTACAAGTCCTAATCCACCATAATGGATCCAGGTGGGGCACAGCTGTCCATACAGCTCAGAACAAGACCTGAAAAGACGTCTGACTGGATGCTTCCAAAGAGAGAAGAGAGTCTGATGCTTGTCTGAGCTCCCTAGTCAAAAGTTCTGTGGCCTGGGCGCCAGGCCAAGGAGTGCAGAGATCACAGAGGCTAACAATGATGCCAGGGTTTCTCACAGGCCCCCCTAAGTGAAAGATATGGCATACGCAAACAACACATAATGCACAATAGAGAAGTGACACGAGACACACCGGGACTGCTCTGCCCTGCTGCACACCTCAGCACTGCAATCAAAAGTGAGACTTGGCTTTTATGGGGCCTAAGGGGCCACTTCATGAACACACCACACCCCCCCCCCCCAAAACTGGACTCAAAACCCCCTCCCAGGAATTCCCAAACCAGCACCCTGCTTTCATCCCCTCTGTGGGTCACAGCCCTCTACTTATCTCTCAGACATCTGGGGATGCTGGTCCCTGTCAGGTGCAAAGAAAGGCCACCTCGTCAGCTGGGAAGGTCCTGCTGGCACCGGGCTGGTGTCTCTCAGACAGCTAGAGTAAAGAGAACCAAACATCAGTCCCTGATCTTGGCACCGCATCGGCCAAAACCCCACCACTCAGCTACTCACCGCACTCCTAAGAAGGCCCGACACCTCCTAACTCTGACCCCCTGCCACACATGGAATGCGTCTGCACCTGAAAGAAAGTTACAACATATGCCAAACACCACCAGGATAACTCAAAAGGTGCAAACACCATATGTCAATCTAGGAACAACATCTAGAGCCCAAGTACAGCCCACATTACAAATTTCAACTCCCCAAGGCTTGTCCTACTGCAGCAGGCCATGCGGCAGGGCAGAACAGCTCCGGCAAATAATGTGTGCACACACCCGTGACACAGAAAGTGACAAACAGGGGGGACATGAAACACGACACATCATGCTTGTGGTGAGGGCCTCGAGGGGAAAAGGCAAAAGGGACCCCAAAGACACACCAGGGAGCACGGCACACCGGACAACACGACACCGACCGGAGCTGTTCTGCACTGCCCGCCTGAAAGCTGCCATCAAAAGTAGAGCCTCTCCCTTTAGCTGTCCTAAGAGGCCCTTGGAGAAGATTGCTTTTCCGGCTGCCAATTTTCAAATCTGGCCAAAGAACTCCCAACCCACTATTCTCTCATCTCCAGACCGCGGCCCTCGACTTATCTTTTGGATGATCGGTGATGGGAATCCACGCTGCACCTGAAATGAGTCTGCCTCGGAGGGCCTCGTGATGGCCTGTGAGCCTCTCGGTGAGCTACAATAAAGAAAACCAAAACCAAAGTATGAGTCCAGAGTTATGTGGGCCAAATCCCACCAAGGCAGCTACTTGCCCTCTCCTGAGTGTGCCTGGCTCCTTCAGGCTCCAGCTTCATCATGATTCCAAGGCCTTCATTAGGAGTGGCACCTGGGTTAGAGAAAGGCAAAGTTAAATGG
Organism: Ammospiza caudacuta; assembly: GCF_027887145.1. NCBI lineage: Eukaryota > Metazoa > Chordata > Aves > Passeriformes > Passerellidae > Ammospiza > Ammospiza caudacuta. The sequence goes on along the minus strand of NC_080594.1, from coordinate 121,965,147 downwards.
CATTCCCCTGAGTGCAGTGGATGACCTTGTGTGCTGTAAGACATGGGAATGCCTCTGCTAGGCTTCTGAGAAGCCTTGTGTGGGGGAGGCCTCAAATAAACAAATAAAGACCCTTTCTCACCCTGCTGCCTGCAAACTCCCTCCCAAGAACTCCTAACTGCTCACCCTCCCTCTCCCAATCACAATCCTCAACTCACCTGAAGCCTCAATCTCAAACATCATCTTGGACCTTGGGCGGATCCCTCTTGTGACATGATCAATCTGCTGAATAAAATGTTGTGCTTGACACAGCTTGGAATTTCAGGGAGTTGCACTCCTCAATTAAAAAAAAAAAACAAAACAAAAAAAAACCAACAAAACCAATCCCAAAAACAAACAAAGAAAAAAAACCAAACAAACAAAACCCACACAAACAATAAATCCCAAAACACCTAACTCCCCACAGAAACAAAAAAACCACAGAAAACATCAAAAAATCCAAAACCCCCACAAAAACCAACTAAAAACCCCAAAATGAAAACCAAAAAAAACCAAAAATTCCACCAAAAGAAATCCAACCAAAAAAACAACCAGAGCAAAACTAAAAATTACAAAAGCACCTTACCACTCCTAAACACAAAACCCAAAATCACAAACCTAAATACTCCCTGTATTCCATGCTGTTTTCTTCACAGAATCTTCCAAGCCTCTGTGCTTTAGATGCCCAGAAACACCTGCTGAAAAGATGCTGAGACGGGCTGAAAAAGCCTCTTCACTGAAATGAGGAGAGCTCTTAACCCAGCACATCCCAGAGAGGGAATGAAGCCCCTCAGCCACGGCTGGGGTTAATATACCCCTGATTGTGCCCGCCTCTCGTTCCCATGCCACCCAGGAAAAGGGAGGGGGCGAATCCCACCAAGCCCTCAGAGCAGCTGCAGCTGTTTGGCTCCTCTGACTCACATTCAAGGGCAGTAAAGGGCTTGTTATAGAAGAAAACTTTTCAGAAAAGTAACAGTGCTTTCTTTTTTTGCAACAACTACTTGGAGCAGAAGAACAGAAAACTGGCAAGATATAAAACTTTGTGGTAAGGTTACATAGCTAGATCAATTGGGTAATTGGGTAATTTGCTGTTACCTTACATAATTATTCTGTGTTTAACAAAAGCCATCTAATAAATTCACACCCAAAACTCCAGCAGCCCAGCTGGCCCTACCAAATCTCTATGTTTATGCATACAGTAAACAAAACCAAAATCCCAGTAATACCTATCAGAAGTCTGTGAAAGAAACCTCTTGAAATTGATCCTACCTCAAATACAAAACAACCCAAGCAAAGTTAGCTTGACTCAATAAACAATTTACACAGAGCTAATAACACCAAGAAATAAAACAGCACACCATATACCACCAAAGAATATAATAGTGAAGAAAAAAGAAACCACTTTTTTTTTTTTTTTTAAAGCTTTTGCCAGGACTCCAACAACAACTTCTTCTCCTTCTGAAATGTCCCTTCTCCTTCCCAAATTCCTTACAACTTCTGAGTTTACATCCAAGCAAAAAGCAAAATTCGTGCACTTGTGCGTTCGATGCTCCTGCCAGATTCTCTGTTTCCCTCCACATCTTCTTACACTTTCAGTCTTCACTCTGTCCTGCCGTGATGAGTTTGACGGACGAATTGGTAAACGTTAAGAGAGGATTTCCCTGCCTCCCTCCCCAGAGCTGGTTTCCTTAGTGCATTTCACTCAATCCCAGGCCGGCAACGATGCACGCTCACCTCAAGCGTGCAAGGCTCACAGCTGCTCGACTAAATGCGGCTGTAATCGGCTAAACTCGGCCATTGTCATCTGCATTCGGCTGGACTCGACCCTTCGGCACGGATCGCCTCGCTTCGGCCGAACTCGGAGCCGCTCTCTGCGCTCGGCGCGGCTCGGCTCGCTTCGGCCGAACTCGGAGCCGATCAGTGCGCCCGGCGCGGCTCGGCTCGCTTCGGCCGAACTCGGAGCCGATCAGTGCGCCCGGCGCGGCTCGGCTCGCTTCGGCCGAACTCGGAGCCGATCAGTGCGCCCGGCGCGGCTCGGCTCGCTTCGGCCGAACTCGGAGCCGCTCTCTGCGCTCGGCGCGGCTCGGCTCGCTTCGGCCGAACTCGGAGCCGCTCTCTGCGCCCGGCGCGGCTCGGCTCGCTTCGGCCGAACTCGGAGCCGATCAGTGCGCCCGGCGCGGCTCGGCTCGCTTCGGCCGAACTCGGAGCCGATCAGTGCGCCCGGCGCGGCTCGGCTCGCTTCGGCCGAACTCGGAGCCGCTCTCTGCGCCCGGCGCGGCTCGGCTCGCTTCGGTCGAACTCGGAGCCGCTCTCTGCGCCCGGCGCGGCTCGGCTCGCTTCGGCCGAACTCGGAGCCGCTCTCTGCGCTCGGCGCGCCTCGGCTCGCTTCGGCCGAACTCGGAGCCTCTCTGTGCGCCCGGCGCGGCTCGGCTCGCTTCGGCCGAACTCGGAGCCGCTCTCTGCGCCCGGCGCGGCTCGGCTCGCTTCGGCCGAACTCGGAGCCGATCAGTGCGCCCGGCGCGGCTCGGCTCGCTTCGGCCGAACTCGGAGCCTCTCTGTGCGCCCGGCGCGGCTCGGCTCGCTTCGGCCGAACTCGGAGCCGCTCTCTGCGCCCGGCGCGGCTCGGCTCGCTTCGGCCGAACTCGGAGCCGCTCTCTGCGCTCGGCGCGGCTCGGCTCGCTTCGGCCGAACTCGGAGCCGCTCTCTGCGCTCGGCGCGGCTCGGCTCGCTTCGGCCGAACTCGGAGCCGATCAGTGCGCCCGGCGCGGCTCGGCTCGCTTCGGCCGAACTCGGAGCCGCTCTCTGCGCTCGGCGCGGCTCGGCTCGCTTCGGTCGAACTCGGAGCCGCTCTCTGCGCTCGGCGCGGCTCGGCTCGCTTCGGTCGAACTCGGAGCCACTCTCTGCGCGGCCCGGCTCGCCTCGGCCGAACTCGGAGCCGATCAGTGCGCTCGGCGCGCCTCGGCTCTCTTCGGCCGAACTCGGAGCCGCTCTCTGCCCTCGGCGCGGCTCGGCTCGCTTCGGCCGAACTCGGAGCTGCTCTCTCCGCGTTCGGCTGAGCTCGCCTCGGCTCGGCTCCCTGACGGCGGGCAAGCGGCGCCGCCTCACGTTAAACTCGCCCGGCTCGGGGCTCTCCTGCTGCCGCGTCCCGCGGGCGGCCCGGCCATCGCACGGACACGATCGGGAGCGCGGCGTGGCACAGGAGCTCATTGGGCTGTGACCGCACTCGCGCTAATTAGCGCGCACGAGAGCAGCGGGCTCGGTTCGGCTGAGCTCGGCTCCGTTCAGGCAGCCTCGCAAGCCTGGCCTCGGTTCGCTCGAGGCCGTCAGGTTCCGCCGGTCTCGCCTTGGTTCGGCCGAAGGAGGCGTCGTTCGCTCGTGTTTTTACAAATATCTTTCTATATTGACTGTATATTTCTATATTTAATTTTATACTTCTATAATACTTCCATTATTCCAAATAAAAACCCCGTCTCTAACCAAATAAATAAAAAAACCCTTCTTTTAAAGGATACTGAAATATTTTTTATTTATACTTTGTATAATTATACATTCATATTTTAATTTATCGTTTCTTTGGATGTATTACATTAATAATGATATATATATATAAAATTTTAAAATAGATTTAAATCATTATTTAAATTATGTATAATATCTACTGCTACAACTAATTTTTTCTGATATTTTAAATTTTTATATTTATCTGTATGTATTTATTATATATTTCTAAACTTAGATTTCTACCTTTATATTATTTGCATTTATAATTTTTACAATCAAAACACTGCCTATCGACCAATAAAGAAAACCCGCTTTATTTAAGTATTTTAAAAATATTTTCATGTTTATAATTTTCATATTTATATTTATAATTTGTTCAATATTACATGAGAACACACCTGCTCCTGCACCGCAGTGGGGCCCCCTCTCCTGGGGACCTTGGGGTGCCCCAACGGCATCAGAGCCCCGAGTCTTCACCCCCTTCTCCTCTATTTAGAAACTACACTGGAACTTTTTTCTGGAAATAAAGACATTACCTAAATCCTCTCCCCGTGTCCTAGACAGATGGATATTCAGTTATTAGTTGGCTGGGCAGCAGTTTCTTAAATAGAATGATAAACAAGATGTGAACATTTCAGCTACAAGCAAATAGGCAAATCTGAACAAGGTACTGGTGGGCGACCACTGAAGTTATTTTGAAGGAATTTTTTAAACAATAAAATATTGATACCACAAAAATAAAGCAAAAAGCTAACTACTGGCTAAGAAAAAATTAACTTTTGACAGCAACAACATTCCAACCACACAGGCTTTTTCCCGATGTCATACCTTATAACTACCTCTCTTGGGAATTCTCATCATGTATCCCAAAAGGAATAAATACCTCAGAGCGTCCTAAAGCAAAAAGTAGCACACATGAGCTCCTCACACTCCCGGGAGGCCTGCACAGCGTGCACTGAGTCTGCAACAAATTCTGCTCAGTGAGAGTCTGCAAACAAAGGTTCAATTGATGAATTGAACTGATTGTAAAGGGAGGTTTTCTAAGCACAGAAGCACAACAAAGAACAAGCAAAAACAATTCTTAAAAAAAACCTGCAAGTTTTATTTAGCATATATGCGACTGATTTCCACCCTGTGGCTTCTCACTTTGATTCGCGTCTGTAGGTTCAGGAAGATGACAATGCACACTCTGCCCTCCCTGAGCCCCCCACAGCAGCTGAGCGCTGCTCCGTGCGCTCAGATCGTCAGGAACTGGATTGCCCGCATGGACTGGAACTGCTCTGCTGCAGATTCAGGAGAGAGGGGCTGGCTGAGGCGTCGTCCCAATTCCATTACTGTGTGACGAGAAGCGGTTTGTTCCCAACGGGTGCAACAATCCCCAGCTCGCTTCCATGGTGAGTACCGATGGCACACAAATGGCAGCCTGAGGAAATCGTGTTCTGGGCTCTAAGTGGTCGGGACAGGGTCTGATTTTTTGTTTTGCATCTGTATGATGATTAGTACGACAGGGCCCTGATCGATGACATGGCAGCACAGAATTAAAAACTCCTCAATAGGATTACATCGACTTCTAGGAAAAGACAAAAGCCTAGGACCCTTCTGAAATCTATTTTTAATGCGAAGCACACGGATTGTCACTATGCTGTGCCTTCCAGCTTTTCAAAGCAGCTTACCTCTGAAGACCAGAAAACATTTATTTCTACAGAAACAATGGGCAACCCCCAGGCTAATCTCAGCGCTACTGTTTAATAGGGGATCTGCCAGCATGCCAGTCCAGCTTCAAGTGTGCTTTATTTCAGTCTAACATCCCCTCAAAATTCTTCTCACATCTCCCAACCCTGACATCTTATTTTTCCCTAAAGCTTCTCATCATTAGCAATTTCCAAGTAACATGGTATTTTTACAACATTCAAAAATGTCATGCTGGACTGTGCTAGAGAGTAATTTGCAAATATAAGCTTAGCAAAGTTTGAATTGACTTGTCCAGAGAAAAAACCTACAAGTGAACACCTACACCTGCCTACAAAGAGCTAACAAGCCCCTGGCAGCTGCCAGCATCAAAGCACAGCGGATGTTTCTAATACAGGGTAAGGATAACAAGATCACCTCCTGTTCTCTCCAGCATCTTTTCCCTGCAGTCGTATTTTGCTTCTTATGATTTTTTTAGTCTCTGCATCTTCTTGGACAGCACCGAGCCCGACGACAAGGAGACGAGAGTCTTTCCCTGCCGTAGGGAGAGAACCAGGAAAACAGTTAAAATAAGAACAGGGTAGTTTGAAATTCATACTTCCAATGAGAAGCAGCGCCTAACCAACAGAACAAAAGTAAACAAAGCATGGTACCTCCCTGGGGACAGAAGACTTACAAACTCTCCAGGATTTACAATTCTAGCGACCAACCCCTTCAGGACGGCAGCCAAGTGTCCCATGAGGTGGTGCTGCACCAAAGAATGATCTGAGAGGTTCCAAAGAGTGAAATGCACAATATTTTGCAAAGCCGTAAAATCTTGCAAAATAACAAAAATACAATAGATGTAAACTACAGGGTAAGAGTACAAGTGTTCACTTTAAGAGCTGGAACCATCCAGGTGAGCACCTGATAACTGGATCCTCACCAGAGTTTGAACCCTTCAGGACACAGAAGGGTTTTCCCCAGAAATTTCACAGACTGAGTTTTGATAGAAGTATACTTGCCAGACCCTCAGAAACATCACCCATTCTCCAGGTGTCTGGAGAGAACTGCAAATGGCTCTCACGTAGTTTGAGCTAGCTCTGTAAGGTCTCAGGGTGAATTTCACCAGATGCAACCAAACTGGGCAACTCCCAGTGGGACAGAAGGAACCCAAAGCTTGGGTTCGCAGAGCTGCAGCAAATACTGAGGAAACAAACATAACAGCGTAAAAAATAATAAACCATCCTTTTTTTTTCTCTTGCTTTTGTTTTTTTCTTATTCAGATCAGCATAGCAATTAAAGAGAAGGTGAAAAACTCACCATTACTGAACATTTCATCATCTGTAGGCTGAGCATCCTTAGCACAGAGGACTCCAAAGTTAAAATTCACCGATCCCTGGGAAATAAAACCAAATATTGTATGATAAACAATCAAACAGCAGACGTAAAAATTTGTTTCCTCTAAGGACTTTCGGGTACGTATGTACCTTTGCATACATCCAACACATTGGAACATACACTTTATACCATCTCCTAATAAGTAAAAATTTACCTTTAAACTTTGATAGTACAGCATAAAATTATGAACTTAAATTGGTGATCTGTTATTATTAAGTTGGTGCCTAAAGTTATTTCTGCTGTCAGGTTCAAAAAAACATTAATTTTTTTTACTGGAATGAGCAATTGATTTCAAAGTCATCACAAGCCCACCAAAACACAAAGCAGTATTCACTGGATGGGTCTGTGAGCTAGAAGTAGTTAGGCTTGTACTTCCCTCTTGCTATTCCAGAACCAATAAATCCTGTCAACAAAACCAGGATCTATAGCCCACTGCTGTGAAAGATTCTACGAGGATGATGGTTTGATTTGTGTTTAGAAGTTTTGATTTGAAATGGCCAGACCAATGGATAAAGACAGTTTAGGTAGTATTACATTGCTATTATTATTATTTCTATTATTATTTTTACTATTACTACTGCTATTGTTATCATCTGCTACTGGAAGAAACAAACCAGTAGTACCTATACTTAATTACTTTTATTTCCAGGAAATAATAAAGAAAAAGAACCAAACCAAAAAAAGTCACTTCCTACCTTTTATATCAAGGGATGAAAACTTTCTCTTGGGCTCTTCTCCAATTTATCAAGACTCACAGCACTGAAAGGCAAACAAAACAGTGCTTTATAGAAGGGCAAGTGCACATTTCAAGGCTGAACCACCAACTGATTGCAGTGACAGCAGTTACAACATGAATCGTTCCCAGAGCCTCTGTTAAATGGAATGTTCTGTGGAACTGCCGTTTCTTTCCCAAAACACTAACTTCCAACACTTCCTAATAATATTTTGTATTTTAAAACAAAAGAAGTTAGTGAGACTCTGTGCGGAGGTCAGGTTTAAATTTATTTCCTTCTAAAGCACAGAGCTCTGTTCCATCACCCTTCACTTCGGCTCTACACTGAATCGTGGTGAGCATTTGAGGAGTGCTCAATAATCAATTCTATTTCTCTCTTTTTCTAGCTCTCTCTATTCCTAAATCATTCCAGACAAGTCAAATGAAAAATGAAAAAAACAAGTTCAGCATCAAAGTCACACTTTTTCCCGTTGTCTGGTCAAGAACAGGCTCTAAATCCACTTACTGCTGCCTTCAACGATTCAGACTTGCAAAAGCATTCTTACATATTTTACAGGTTTATCATAAAACCCACAGAACGCAAGCTCTGAATTACAGGAAAAGGTACACAGGCAAATATCTAAAGGGATCACTTATTAGTAAATACATACCTTGGTAGAGATCGCACTGAGAACCTTTCTGAGGGACTCTAAGGGACGCATGTTTTCTGAGCACCCTATAAACAAGAAAAGCTAGGATATATTACAGGACATCCCCACTTTTTCTACATATTCAAATAGTATTTTTAATAAAAACAATTCAGTTAAAAAAGAAGGAAGAAAACCAAGCTAATTTTACTCAGCTGTATTTACTGCCGATTTAGAGAAAAATCCCGGGCAGCGTCGGCCGTTGCGGCACACGTCGCGCCGGCAGCAGGGCCTGCCGGGAGTTGGAGTCTCGGGCTGGTAGCCACTCATGTGCCGCGATAGCCGTTGCGTCACACGCCGCGCCGGCAGCAGGGCCTGCCGGGAGTTGGAGTCTCGGGCTGACAGCCACGGCTCCGTCCCCCGCCACCGGGAGCTGCAGTCCCTCCCGGGCATCAAACGGGTCCTTCGCCCCAGGGCGGGGAAGGACCTGAGGCAGGACCGCTCCTCCCGAATGCCCTCTCTTTTCCCCTCCAACTCTTTTTCTTTTTTTTAACGCTGTTTTTCACCCCTTTCCCTTCCCTTCCCTTCTGCTCTCCTGCTTTCTTTCCTTTCCTTTCCTTTTTTCCCCCTTCCCTTTCCCTTTCTTTTTCTTGTATTTCTGATCTTGGTTTTCCTTCCTAGCTTTAGAATAAAACAGCAGCAGTAGAAACTGTCAGGATACCTGGGAGTAAAAAAAAAAAACTCCAAAACGAAAATGATTGAAAGAAAACTATTTATTCCCTGGGAGCCTGAAATTTTCTACTGCTGCACGTGACATAGAGCTTTTAATCCCTTCTTATAGATAGTTGATATTTGATACTTACTTTATACAGCGCCCCCTGCCGTCTGTCCCGGCGCACTGCAGCCCCAGCGCTCCCTGTCGTCTGTCCCGGCGCACTGCAGGCACAGCGCCTCCTGCCGTCTGCACAGGCGCACTGCAGGCACAGCGCTGCGGCGGCGTTCGGTTCTGTTTAATGAAACTCGGCTGAATTCGGCTCGGTTCGGCTCTTGGTCTAAACTCGTTTCAGTTCGGCTCTTCGGCCGAACTCGGCACGATTGGGCTAAACTCGGTCATATTCGGCACATTGTCTAAATGCGGCCAGTGTCGGCTACACTCGGCTATCATCGGCTCTTGGCGTAAACTCGGCTGTTTTCGGCCACTCTCGGCTCTTCGGTGAAACGTCGGCTGTTTTCGGCTCCACTGGGCTCCTCGGGGAAACTCGGCTCTTTTCGGCCACACTCGGCTCTTCGGCTCTTCGGAACTATTCGGCCCGGCTCGCCTCCCTCAGGGCGGGAAAGCGGACGTGACAGGAGCCCGGCACAGCAAGGCGTTTAACCCACATGCCTGTCACAAACCCGCCAAAATACGCTTGCCCGCGGCGCCGCTGAGACCACAGCGCCTTTCGGGTACATCTAAAACGCCACAAAAAAATCCCACTGGGGCCGCGCCGGCTTCGGTCTTACACCCAGGCAGCCCTGATAGACGGACTGGGGCCTTCAATTTACGCGCCATTTCTGCCCCCATCTCGAGAAGGTCAAGCAAAAGTCCGCGACACCCGCGACTCGCCACTCCCAAGGTGGCGGCCTCTCGGTGCAGGGCTGCAGTACCGCGCTCTGCCCACAAGGCGGCAGCACTGCCGCCCGCCCCAGCCGGGGGCGCAGCGCGCCTCGGGGCTGCGGGCAGCGAAGGCGGCAAAAAACAACAGGGGCGACCCCCGACGAAAACTGCTCTGAAATAAATCAGCCAAAAACCCGCCGCTTACCCGACATGACCCAAACAAGCCCCGTTGTTTTAAATTAGATTTAAATACATTTGATATTTCTATTTTTCGTATTTATATTCACATGCATATTTATAGTGGACATGGATGCAGTATGTCATTTATACACTATATTATGTCTATTCCTTATACTATATTATGTCTATTCCTACTAATAATATTTATTTATCTTTTGTGTTTTTATAAATATCTTTATGTATTGATTCTATATTTATATTTTTTAAATTCTATTTCTATAACACTTTTATTATTTAAAATTAAAATCCCTTTATAACTCACTACATACAAAAAAACCCTTTCTTTTACACTATATTGAAATATTTTTATATTTATAGCTTGCATGACTATATTCAAATTTATATTTATAGTTTATATTGATGCATTACATTAATAACTATATATAATATGCACCTTATTCAAAACTATAGGGGAATTATTTTTTAAATTATTTACCATATCTACTGCTACAACTTCTTTTTCCTTATATTTCTAATTTTTATATAAATCTTTAATGTGTTTACTATTTATTTCTATACTTATATTTCTGCCTTTATATTATTTGTATTTGCAATTTTTATACTAACACCCCTGCTTTGGCAAAGAAAAAGCAAAACCATTCATTATTTTAAACTACCTAATTTTTTTTAAATATTTATATTCATCATAATATACAACAAATGATAGATATATATAGATAGATCACATCCGTATTTATATCTATTTTATATCGATTTCCTATAATATTTTTAATAAGATATATACAGTATTACTTGTATTATATATTGTATCAATTTATGTTATTTTACATTTACAATTTATTATTAAAATTTTTATATATCTGCATATAGTTGCAATACATTTATATTGTTGTATTTTTGTTTGGGTCGTATCTACATTTATATTCTCTATTCATATATCTATAAACATACACAATACTCTATTAAAATTAGAATAACTTATTGTAACATATAATGACTTAAGTTACATGTTAAATTTTAAAAATTGACCGAATATATAAAAATAAAATTGGCTCATTCCCATTGCTACACATCTATTTCTTTTGTTTCAATAGAGTTAGAGTCATAATTGTATATTTAAAATCCAATTCCTAAATGAAATGACAGAACAAACAGCACCAAATTCCCACCAATATCTTCCAAAAACATCAAGAAATCTCCAACAGCCAAACAAGTGTCAGCGAAAAAACAAAGAACACTCTTTTCAATATCAATTCTCATCACGACAGAAAAATGGAACCAAAATAAAAGAAAATCCTATAGAAACACACACAGCAAATTACAAAAAGTACTAAAAAAAAGTGAAACCAATCTACTTAACTCCAGACAGTGCCACTCACCCTGAACGTTACTAAAATTAAAAAAAAAAAAAAATCTACCTCTACACTAACTCAAAGAATAAACAATCCTCTGTAAAAATAACGTTAAAACCTGAACTAATTAACAAAACGGAAAAACATCTCAACCACTAAAAACTAAGAAATTAACTACCCAAATAAATAAATACTTTAAAAACCCACCATATAAATACCCATGTTCCCTAAAAAAAACCCCTGATAAACAATACTCAAATACATTAAAAGACAACAACAACAACAAAAAAAGAAAATAAAGAAACCAACAACAAGAATATACCAAAAACCAAGTAAACTTAAATCTGCAACAAAAAAATTATTCCCAACTGAATAAACCCATAGTGCCTCAAGCGATCAAAATAAAAATACCACCTAGAAACAAACACAACGACTAAAGACAAACGTAACCATAAACAACGTCCCCCAAATTACCCGTAACCATAAAACATTCACTACAATCGAACAAACCAAACAAATAAAAGCCCTGGAAGACGATAAACACACATGCAATTACCGAGATTTAAAACCCGCGGCTATGAACGACTCGACGCTACCCCAAGCCCCCCAAAACAAACACTACACACTCACGCTAATAAAAGCCGCCGCAACAGAATTAAAATGCGAACCGCTGCTTCGCGCTACGACCCGTAAAAACCATTGCGCGCCCTTCTAAACATAATACCCAGGAAAAAAAAAAAAAAATCCGACTACAAAACGCAATCCAAAACAAACCTTTACCATCGCTACCGGCACCGAGAACCGTGCCACTCGGGAAGAACACCGCATCCCTTAGCGTACGCCCGCTGCAAACCGAACACAGCCACGCAATCAACGCCTCCAAAGCGCCTCCGAGCTGCGGCACCGCCGAGCTTTGGGCGGCCGAACCCCGCGCTCGCTGCCGGCCCCGGACGGAGCGCGGCTCCCGGCAGGGAAGCGGCTCCTGCGGCGGCTGCTCCGGCACGCGGGGCCGGCGCCGTTCCGGGGAGCCCCGCCCGCTGCCCCTGCCCGGCGGGGCCGGCACCGGGCCCGGGGCTCCCGGCGGCGCCCCGGCCCCGCGCCCGGAGCGGACGGAGCGGCCGGCACCGCCCGGGCCGGCGCAGCAGCGCCCGCGCCGCCTCCGCCGCCCTCGGCCGGCCCGGCCCGGCTCCCCTCGGCTCGCACCGGCGCGGCTCCGCCACCGCCGCCCTCGGCCGGCCCGGCCGCGCCAAATCCCCCGTGCGCCCCGGCAGCTGCCCGAGCCGTGCCGGCAGCGCTGCCGAGCGGGAACGTTCCGGGCCGGGCCGCGGGCACGAGGAGCGCCCTCCGATGCAGCGGCACAGCCCCATTGCAGCCCTGCAAACGCTGCCGGAGCTGCGGCTCCCCGCAAGCCAACCCCGAAACCGACGCCGCAGACGGGGCGCACCTCACTCCAACAAGGGCAAAGAAATGTGTTCTCCCCTCCAATTTCACCCCCTAGGAGAGCAGAAAAGAAGGGGCGCTCCTCAAATGAAAGCCTTCGACTGATGGCAAAGGGCGATTTCGACCTCCGTTCAAACCCTTCAAAAGGAGGGACACCAGGGCTGCCCCCTCCATTTAAACCCGAGGGTGATGAAAATGGGTTGGGCTGCCTTCAAATCAAACCCATATTACCACAAGAATACTTTTCCCATTCCCCTTAGAATAGAACGCAGGGATTCCCTGTCACCTCCGGGATACCCCTAACAGCCTGGAAAAGGCAGCTTTTCCCGCAATCAACACCCTTAAAACCACAAGTCAAGAGGGATCTCCTCAGTTCAAACGCAGACAATAAAAGAAGAGGAGCTGCTTCCTTCTCCTTAATCCCTTTTGTCTTCATAAGCTCCATTTTTGTTCCTGGGGATCCGGGGAGGGACTGGCAAGATGAAATTGCAAAGGGGAAGGAGAAAATTCCCCGCTCCAAACCCACAGGGGCTCACTTGTTCGGCTGCTGCTCCCCGGCACAAAGATTCGTCCCTCGGCGCCTCCTTTAAGCGATGCTCCGCGGATCCAAGCGCGGATCCAGGTGTCCCCCCGACCCTGTGGGAAGCTCCCGCAGCCCTTCCACGAGACAGCGCCGGCAGCGCCCCATAAACCCCTCCACTCAGCAGCTCCGTGCAAAAGGGAGCCGAGGCAAAGCCTCCCCCTAAAGCAGCCTGGCCCCGGCAGGAGCCGGCCCCTCCTCATCCTCGCACTCACACCTGGGCTGCTCCGAGCCCCCATCATCCTCACACTCACACCTGGGCTGCTCCGAGCCCCCACCATCCTCACACTCACACCTGGGCTGCTCCGAGCCCCCATCATATATTTTTCATATTTCTATTCGCATTTATATTTAGAATTAATATTACTGTATAATATGAATTATATTGTATATTATATCTCTTCATGTTACTTACATAAATTTCTTTTTCTATTTCTTTTTAAATTCATAGTTTAGTATTACATCTTTATACATTTATTATATATTTCTGCATGCCGATTTACATTTCTATCGTACTTATATTATTAAAAATAAAACCCCTGCCTCTAACCAAAGAAAAACCAAAGACACCCCTTTAGTTAAACAACAGTTAAAATTTTTAAAATAATTTTGTTTGTCGTAATTCTATTCACATTTACATTTGTAATTTTCATGTATTATATTTATAGGTATTATATAGATTGGAGAGAATACCTTTTTATATAATAATAGATATATTCTTTTTACACAATATATTTCTTTTACTTATATTTACGTATACTAAATATTTATCGATATCGACATATATAGGATAGAATTGGATTTCTATTTTTATACTTTTTATGAAATCTCCAGCCTATACTCCAATAAAAGCCAAACAATCCCCAATTTATTTAAACTATATTTAAACATAAATCCTGTCACGGCAGCATTGCAGAGCAGCGCCCCAAGCTAATCTGACACTTGTTCATCTCCTGGACCTGAAACTGAACCCGCTCACCTTGATCGCACCTGGCAGAACCATTTCCGTACCTTTTTCTGGCATTACTTGGTTGTTTTCTTGAATTTTTTGTGGCCTTTATTGCCTCTTTTTCTTGCCTTGTTTCTTGGGGCTTTTATTCCCTTTTACCTTGATTTTTTTCTGGCATTTCTTGGGGTTTTTTCTTTGTTTCTTCTTGCCCATCTTGGGTTCTTTCCTGGGTTTTTTTCTGGGCTTTTCTTGCCCATTTTTTTTTTTTTTTCCTGGGTTATTTCTTGCCCATCTTGGTTATTTTTTCTGTTTTTATTTCCTTGCCCTTCTTAGTTTTTTTTTTTTTTTTTTTTTTTTTTTTTTTTTTTTCTGGGCTTTTCCTTGCCCATTCTGGGGTTTTTTTACTGCGTTTTTTCTTGCCCATCTTGTTGTTTTTTTCTTTTTTTGTTGTTTTTTTTTTTTTTTGTTTGTTTCCCCTGTTTCTTTTTCTGTGGTATATCTGGGATTTTTCTTGCCCACCTTGGTTTTTCTTTTTTCTTTTGGGGAGGGGGGGTTTCTCGCCCATCTCGAGTTTTTTTCGGTGGGTTTGTTTTTTGTTGTTTTTTTTTTCTTTCCTTTTTCTTTTTCTTTTTTTTTTTCCCTAGGTTTCTCCTTGCCCTCCTGGTTTTTGGTTTTTTTTGTCTGCCTTCCTTCCTTCCTCCCTGTCCTTCCTTCTTTCTTCCTTTCAGTTCCTTTCCTTATTTTCTTTTTTTCCTTTTCGGTCTTTCTTTCTTTCCCTGTATGCCTAATCTTGGTTTTCTTTTCTAGCTTTAGAATAAAAAAGCAGCAGTAGTAACTTTCAGGCTACCTGGGAGTAAAAAAAACCCCAAAACGAAAATGATTTAAAGAAAACGATTTATTCCCTGGGAGCCTGAAATTTTCTACTGCTGCACGTGACATAGAGCTTTTATTCCTTCTTATAAATAGTTGATATTTGATACTTTATACAGCGCCCCCTGCCGTGTGCACCGGCGCACTGCAGGCACAGCGCCCCCTGCCGTCTGCACAGGCGCACTGCAGGCAGAGCGCTGCGGCGGCGTTCGGTTCTGTTTAATGAAACTCGGCTGAATTCGGCTTGCTTCGGCTCTTGGTCTAAAGTCGTTTCAGTTCGGCTCTTCGGCTGAACTCTGCACGATTGGGCTAAACTCGGTCGTATTCGGCACGATTGTCTAAATGCGGCTCAAGTCGGCTACACTCGGCTCTCGGTTCCAGTCGGCTATCATCGGCTCATGGCGTCAACTCGGCTATTTTCGGCCGCACTGGGCTCTTCGGTGAAACTCGGCTGTTTCCGGCCACACTCGGCTCTTCGGCTCTTCGGAACTATTCGGCCCGGCTCGCCTGCCTCAGGGCGGGAAAGCGGCCGTTACAGGAGCCCGGCACAGCGAGGCGTTTAACCCACATGCCTGTCACAAACCCGCCGAAATACGCCCGTCCGCGGCGCCCCTGAGCCCACGGCATGTCTCGGGTACACATGAAACGCCACAGAAAAATCCGTCGGGGCCGCCATGACGTCGGTATTCCGTGCAGGCAGTCCAGATGACACCCACCCGGTCCTCCACTTTCCCGCCCTTGTCGCCGCCCTGTTGAGAAGGTCAACCAAAAGTCCGCGACATCGGCCACGCGCCACTCCCAAGATGGCGGCCTCTCGGCGCAGGGCTGCAGTACCGCGCTCTGCCCACAAGGCGGCAGCACTGCCGCCCGCCCCAGCCGGGGGCGCAGCGCGCCTCGGGGCTGCGGGCAGCGAAGGCGGCAAAAAACAACAGGGGCGACCCCCGCCGAAAACTGCTCTGAAATAAATGCCCCAAAACAACCGGGAAGAGGGAAAAAAAACCGTCTGCCTCTAATCTAATAGGATAAAAGACAAAACAAAACAAAACACAAAAAGAAAAAACAAAAAACAAAAACCAAAACCAAACCAATTTCTTTTAAGAAATATTTAAATATTTTTAAAAATATTTTTTCGTAATAATAGTCACATTTCTATTTACAATGTATATTGATATACACTGTCCATTTAAACATTTCTTTTTATAAATACATTTCTATTCCATATTGCATATATCCCTACAACTTCAATTTATTTCTATATTTTTATAAATATTTTTACATAGTAAGTATATATTTCTGTTACGATTTTTACTTCTGTAACACTTGGATTATTTAAAATCAAACCTTTGCCTCCATCCACATTAAAGCCAAAAAGAACCCCTTTCTTCAAAACTGTACTTAAATATTTTTTAAAATTCTATTTTTCAGGTTCATATTCACATTTACATTTAAAATGTATACTTATGTATACTGTTATTTGAATTCTTCATTACATCTCTTCCTATTATTTCTATTTATTTATATTTTGTGTTTATATATATTTATATCTTGATTGTATATCTCAATATTTCGAAATATATAATAATATCTACATTATTTAAAAAAAAACCCCTGCCTCTAACACAATAACAATAAAAAAACACCCACCCTTTGTTTTAAACAATATTTAAATAGATTTTATCCTCATGTTCAATTTTTATATTCATATTTGTATTTATAATGTATATTAATGTATATTGCTTACTTATACATTTATCTTTACCAATGTCAATCCATAAGTAAGTTTATATTCTATATTACATCCGATGCGAGTAGGTATTTATATTTTTATTAATATTTTTTATATTGATTAAATATTTCTGCGTCAAGATTTTTACTTCTGGAACACTTATAATATTCAAACTAAAAACCCTGCCTCTACTTAAATGAAAGCCAAAACATTCCCTTCCTCATAAACTATATTTACATATTTTCATATTTATATTCCCATTTATAATTGATATTGCCACATAATGTTATTTATATTCTATACTACACCTCTTCATATTACTTACATATATTTAAATTTATAGTCATAGTTTAGCAATTTCTCTTTATATATTTATTATATATTTCTATCTTAAGATCCACATTTCTGTATTACTTATATTATTTAAAATAAAACTCCTGCCTCTAACCAAATAAAAACCAAGGACAGCCCTTTATTTGAACCAGATTTAAAATGCAGGAAGTAAATTTATTTTTCAAAATTAGAATGATATTTATATGGATATTTTTATTTATTTTATTCATAGATATTATATATATTAGAGAGAATACCTTCTAATATAATCATAGATATATAGTTTCTGTATTATATATATTTTTTACTTACATTTATTTGAATTAAATATGTATAGATATTTGTATTTCTATATATATTTGTATATCTGAATTTATATTTCATTTCTATCATTTATTTAAAAACCCCAGCCTATAACCTAATAAAACCCCCCAATTTACTTTTACTCTATTTAAATATTTTTATATTTACAATCTATATTTATATATCTTTGTATATATCTTTGTATATATATATATATATATATATATATATATATATATAATATAGACTATCATTTACCAATATGACAATATGTTCCAATTATATACCATGTATTTTAGTTTTATGTATGTATCCGTTATCTATATTTATGTTTACCACTCTAATTTTAGATTTATTTTTAAATGTATATTTATTTCTATTTTCATCCCTATATTAAACCATAGAAGTTCACTAACCCGACGCACCGGAGCCACAACGATACCGTACCTTTGTCAGCACCGGCACGCAGCACACGCCCGTCCCGTCGCAGCACATCAAACCAAACCTGTTTCTATCACTAACGGAACAAACATCCCACAACGTCACTGAACCCTAACAAAAACTCATATAAACCTAACTGTAAATCAATTTTAAATCCCACTATAAAGTAGCCCAAAACCTCCGCACATGCTCATCATAAACTTCCTCCTAAACCAGTATCTCAAAAACCCCAAAAAAACTCAAATACACCTTGAAAATGACACAACTGCTAATAAAAACAAACACCCATTAAAAATTAAATCAAACCAACTCACTAGACTCAAAACTGTACACTGACCCTGAACATTACTAGAAAAAGTCCCCAAAGCTCTACCTTTATGCTAATGCACAAATAACAACCTATCATCTATACAAGTTATTTGAAAAAATAAAAAAAAAATCATTAAAACCATGAAAATAAAAAAACTAAACTATTAAAATACTAAAAAATATCGCTACCTAAATTAAAAAACGTATTGCCTATAAAAACCCACAATATAAATGCCCCTGTCCCCAACAATAAAACTAAAAAAAACTATCGAACCAGAAAGAAATCACAACTTAGGAACACCAAAACCATAGCGTTCAAGAAGTCACACCACATCCTTTATCATACACCAACTACAAACAACAGAAAACAACACAATGAATTCTTAAAAACCACCTTAAGACCACTACATTGAAAAACATTTCAAAAATTAAAAACTGCATCTAACAAAAGCCATCTAATAAATTCACACCCAAAACTCCAGCAGCCCAGCTGGCCCTACCAAAGTTCTATGTTTATACATACAGTAAACAAAACCAAAATCCCAGTAATAACCATCAGAAATCTATGAAAGAATCCTATTGAAATTAATCCTGCCTCAAATACAAACCAACCCATCCAGAAAGTCAGCTTCACTCAGAAAACAATTTACACAGAGTTAATAATACCAAGAAATAAAACAACACACCATATACCACCAATGAATATCATAGCGAAGTAAAAAACAAACACTACATTTTTTCCTTTGTGTTTTTTAAACTAACTTCTTTTATTAGCTAGAACAAAAGCTTTTGCCAGGACTGTAACAACAACAACTTCTTTTTCTTCTTCTCCTTCTGAAATGTCCCTTCCCACTCCCAAATTCCTTTCAACTCCTGAGTTTACATCCAAGCAAAAAAGCAAAATTCGTGCACTCGTGCGTCCGCTGCTCCTGTCAGATTCTCTGTTTCCCTCCACATCTTCTTACACTTTCAGTCCTCACGCTGTCCTGCCGTGATGAGTCTGACAGAAGAATTGGCACAAGTTAACAGAGCATTTCCCTCCCTCCCTGCCTCTGCTTTCCTCAGCGCATTTCAATCCGTCCCAGGCCTGCAACGATGCCCGCTCACCCCAAAGCTCACAGCAAGCACGCAGCAGCTCAGGCTCGCTCGGCTCCGGGGCTCTGTGCCTTGGATAGCCGAGGAAACTTCTGATGAGCCTCCGTTCCAATAAACTGGAAGGCAAACTCACCTCCATCTCAGAGCCTCAGTAACCTCGGCCAGCGCCTTCCTCACTTCCCTGGGCCACAATGACTTGCAGGCACAAGGATGCAAAGCAGCTTTTTGTCTTTTCTCTTGTGTGCCAACAGGTCAAATATGTCGGCTTTGACATCACTAATTACCCTCTCTTTGAACTCTCCCAAGGACACTTTTAAAGAAAAGACAGAAGACTGCTGGCACATCCATGTGGGATCAGGAGGAAAGCAGCAAGGATCCGAGGCCAGCGGTGCGGCCGGGCAGCGCCACGTCCCTGCCACCCTGTGACAAGGCACACGGCCGCAGAGCCCCAGAGCCTGCAGGCCCTGCAGCTGCCACACGGATGGACCTGGTTCCCTCCCCGGGTGCCCAGGGGGAAACCTGATGGCAGGCATCCTCCCCGAGGGTGCACCCGGAGCCCCGGGCAGGGATGGAGTCGCCGGCTGCTCTCTGGGGACGAGACCCTCCCTGCAGGCGACGCTGCCTCGTCCTCTCCCTCCCCGTGGGACAGGGACCTCCAGGCTCTGTGACCAGCCTCCTTCCGTCAGCATCCAGGTGCTGTGTCACAGCCACAGGGGTCAATTCGTGGTGAGTACCGATGGCACGCAAATGGCAGCCCGAGGAAATCGTCTTCTGGGCTCTAAGTGGTTGGGACAGGCTCTGATTTTCTGTTTTGTATCTGTACAACAGATACAATCTGTTTTGTATTAGTACAACAGGGCTCTGATGGATGACGTGGTAACACAGAATTAAAAACCCCTCGATAGGATTACATCAACTTCTAGGAAAAGACATGGCGGCCGCGGAGCGAGCGGAGCAGTCGGGGCAGGTGAGGCGGCCGGGCCGGGCCGGGGCTCCGGGACCCGCCCGCACCGCGGGCTCGGGGCTGCAGCCGGGCCCCGCGCCCTGGGCGAGCAGGGGCTGTGCGGGGCTGGCTGAAGGGTGTGCAGGCCGGGCCCGGGGCACAGGCGTGCTGGCATTGAGGGTTTGTGTATGAAACTCGTCAAGCATTCGGATAGGAGGAGAATAAATCCAAACACGGCCAGAGAGAACGGAGACAGCGTGCAGCTGGGCTCTAAAACTCTGTGCAGCCCTGTGCAGGGTAAGAGTTGGACTCGATGATCCTTGTGGGTCTTTTCCAACTCAGACTGTTCTGTGACTCTGTGACTCTGTGACAAAAGCTTAGGACCCTTCTGAAATCTACTTTTAATCCAAAGAACGGGGACTGTCAGCATGCTGCACCTTCCAGCTTTTCAAAGCAGCTTACCTCTGAAGACCAGGAAACATTGATTTCTACAGAAACAATGGGCAACCCCCAGGCTAATCTCAGCACTACTGTTTAATAGGGGACCTGCCAGCGTGCCAGTCCAGCTTCAAGTGTGCTTTACTTCAGTCTAACATCCCCACAAAATTCTTCTCACATCTCCCAACCCTGAAATCTTATTTTCCCCTAAAGCTTCTCTTCATTAGCAATTTCCAAGTAACATGGTATTTTTACAACATTCAAAAATGTCATGCTGGACTGTGCTACAGAGTAATCTGCAAATATAAGCTTAGCAAAGTTTGAATTGACTTGTCCAGAGAAAAAACCTACAAGTGAACACCTACACCTGCCTACAAAGAGCTAACAAGCCCCTGGCAGCTGCCAGCATCAAAGCACAGCGGATGTTTCTAATACAGGGTAAGGATAACAAGATCACCTTCTGCTCTCTCCAGCTTCTTTTCCCTGCAGTCGTATTTTGCTTCTTAGGATTTTTTTAGTCTCTGTATCTTCTTGGACAGCACCGAGCCCGACGACAAGGAGACGAGAGTCTTTCCCTGCCGGACGGAGAGAACCAGGAAAACAGTTAAAATAAGAACAGGGCAGTTTGAAATTCATACTTGCAACGAGAAGCAGCGCCTAACCAACAGAACAAAAGTAAACAAAGCATGATACCTCCCTGGGGACAGAAGACTTATAAACTCTCCAGGATTTACAATTCTAGCGACCAACCCCTTCAGGACAGCAGCCAAGTGTCCCATGGGGTGGTGCTGCACCAAAGAACCATCTGAGAGGTTCCAAAGAGTGAAATGCACAATATTTTGCAAAGACAAAAAATCTTGCAAAATAACAAAAATACAATAGATGTAAACTACAGGGCAAGAGTACAAGTGTTACCTTTGGGAGCTGGAACCGTCCAGGTGAGCACCTGATAACTGGATCCTCACCAGAGTTTGAGCCCTTCAGGACACAGAAGGCTTTTCCCCAGGAATTTCACAGACTGAGTTTGGATAGAAGCGCGCTCGCCGGATCCTCAGAAACGTCGCCCATTCTCCAGGTGTCTGGAGAGAACTGCAAATGGCTCTCACGTAGTTTGAGCTAGTTCTGTAAGGTCTCAGGGGGAATTTCACCAGATGCAACCAAATTGGGCAACTCCCAGTGGGACAGAAGGAACCCAAAGCTTGGGTAAGCAGAGCTGCAGCAAATACCGAGGAAACAAACAAAACAGCATCAAAAATAATAAACCATCCTTCTTTTTTCTCTTGCTTTTTTTTTTCTCTTATTCAGATCAGCACAGCAATTAAAGAGAAGGTGAAAAACTCACCGTTACTGAACATTTCATCACCTGTAAGCTGAGCATCCTTAGCATAGAGGACTCCAAAGTTAAAATTCACCCATCCCTGGGAAATAAAACCAAATATCGTATGGTAAACAATCAAACAGCAGACGTAAAAATTTGTTTCCTCTAAGGACTTTCAGGTACGTATGTATCTTTGCATTACACATGAGAACATACACTTTAGACCATCACCTAATACATCATAATTTACCTTTAAATTTTGATAGTATAGCATGAATTTTTAACTTAAACTGGTGATCTATTATTATTCAGCTGGTGCCTAAAGTTATTTCTGCTGTCACGTTCAAAAAAACATCAATTTTTTTTACTGAAATGAGCAATTGATTTCAAAGTCATCACAAGCCCACCAAAACACAAAGCTGGGTTCACTGGACGGCTCCGTCAGCTAGAAGTAGTCAGGCTTCTACTTTCCTCTTGTTCTTCCAGAACCAATAAATCCTGTCAACAAAACCAGGATCTTTAGCCCACTGCTGTGAAAGATTCTACAAGGATGATGGCTTGATTTGTGTTTAGAAGTTTTGATTTGAAATGGCCAGACCAATGGATAAAGACAGTTTAAGTAGTATTACATTACTATTATTATTATGTCTATTATTATTTTTACTAGTATTACTACTATTATTATCACCTGCTACTGGAAGAAACAAACCAGTAGTACCTATACTTAATTACTTTTATTTTCAGAAAATAATAAAGAAAAAGAACCAAACCAAAAAAAGTCACTTCCTACCTTTTATATCAAGGGATGAAAAATTTCTCTTGGGCTCTTCTCCAATTTATCAAGACTCATAGCACTGAAAGGCAAACAAAACAGTGCTTTATAGAAAGGCAAGTGCACGTTTCAAGGCTGAACCACCAACTGATTGCAGTGACAGCAGTTACAACACGAATCGTTCCCAGAGCCTCTGTTCCATGGAATGTTCTGTGGAACTGCCATTTCTTTCCCAAAACACTAACTTCCAACACTTCCTAAACGTATTTTGTATTTTAAAACAACAGAAGTTAGTGAGACTCTGTGCGGAGGTCAGCTTTAAATTTATTTCCTTCCAAAGCACAGAGCTCTGTTCCATCACCCTTCCCTTCGGCTCTACGCTGCATCATGGTGAGCATTTGAGGAGGGCTCAAGAACCAATTCTATTTCTCTCTTTTTCTAGCTCTCTCTATTCTTAAATAATTCCAGACAAGTCCAATGAAAAATGACAAGTTCAGCATCAAAGTCACACTTTTTCCCTTTGTCTGCTCAAGAGCAGGCTCTAAATCCACTTATTGCTGCCTTCAACGGTTAAGACTTGCAAAACCATTTTTACATGTTTTACAGCTTTATCATAAAACCCACAGAACGCAAGCTTTCAATTACAGGAAAAGGTAATTCACAGGCAAATATCTAAAGCGATCACTTACTTGTAAATACATACCTTGACAGAGATCGCACTGAGAACGTTTCTGTGGGACTCTAAGGGAGACATATTTTCTGGGTACCCTGGAAACAAGAAAAGCTAGAATATTATTACAGGACATCTCCACTTTTTCTACATATTCAAATAGGATTTTTAATAAAAACAATTCAGTTAAAAAAAGAAGGAAGAAAACCAAGGTGATTTTACTCAGCTATATTTACTCCCGATTTAGAGAAAAAAAAAAGTCACGGGTGCTGCAAAGAAAAAAAAGTGAACCATAAACGCCTACAGTAGAATTTTAAAACAAGTGCTTGGATAAAAGAATCTTATGGAACGTGAAGTAGAAAAAAGTGAAACCACTATCAGACCTGCCTCTTTTCTCACCATTGTACAAGAACATCCTAAAAGCAGTATAAAGTCACTGCCTAAAACCGGTCATGGGATGTAACCAAGAACAATTTAGGCATTTGCTAATCTAGACAGAAACCTTTTCTGGATGCTAGTGTCAAATCACAAGTTTTGTCTTTCAGAAGCTCGACAATGCTGGAAAGCATTTTCCCTGGGGCTCGGGAGGGCAGGGGCGGAAGCGGGGATGAGTTTGCAGCTCGCACCTGGGCCATCCGAAGCGTACAGCCCGCCGGCTCCCTGCGCTGGGCATTCTCCCGGCCATCTCGGGCTTTACCGCTCAGCGCCGCTCCGTCCGTTTCCACGGCGCAAAGAGCCACGAGCACTAACGCGGGCAGCAGCCCCGTCACGCCGCCGATATCGCAGCGCTCCCTGCTCGCAACGCCCGACACGCGGCGGAGCCGCCTCCGCCCGCTGCACCGGCAGCAGCCCGAGGGAGACGGCTGCGGCTCGGGGGCTCCTCCTGCGCCTCCGCCAGCCCGAGGGCGGCCGCCCCACCGGGACCGCGGGAGCGCCCGGCGCCGCTCGCCCGCGGCGGCTCCCGCAGCTCCCGGCCCGCGGCAGCAAAGCACCGCCTCGCCCTCCGCCATCGCCGGGCGGCAGCGCCCCCGCCCCCGGCACCGCTGAGTGAGGCCGACGAACCGGGCGGACGCTCCTTCCGCGCTCCTCAGCTCCACGCGGGCGCCCACATGGAGGCCTCGCCCCTCCAGCGTCACCGTCCCGCGCGGGAGAGGCGCCGCCAGCTGCCCGCGCACAGCCCCGCGCGGCCGCCTGGCACGCCAGCCACTCATGGGCCGCGTCAGCCGTTGCGTCACACGCCGCGCCGGCAGCACGGCCTGCCGGGAGTTGTAGTCTCGGGCTGACAGCCACGGCTCCGTCCCCCGCCACCGGGAGCTGCAGTCCCTCCCGGGCATCAAACGGCTCCTTCGCCCCAGGGCGGGGAAGGACCCGAGGCAGCACCGCTCCTCCCGAATGCCCTCTCTTTTTCCCTCCAACTCTTTTTTCTTTTTTCACTCTGGTTTTCAACCCTTCCCTTCCCTCTTGCTCTCCTGCTTCCTTTCCTTTCCTTTCCTATCCCTTTCCCTTTCTTGTATTTCTGATCTTGGTTTATCTTTCTAGCTTTAGAATAAAACAGCAGCAGCAGTAGAAACTGTCAGGATACCTGGGAGTAAAAAAAAAACTCCAAAACGAAAATGATTGAAAGAAAACTATTTATTCCCTGGGAGCCTGAAATTTTCTACTGCTGCACGTGACATAGAGCTTTTAATCCCTTCTTATAGATAGTTGATATTTGATACTTACTTTATACAGCGCCCCCTGCCGTCTGTCCCGGCGCACTGCAGCCCCAGCGCTCCCTGTCGTCTGTCCCGGCACACTGCAGGCACAGCGCCTCCTGCCGTCTGCACAGGCGCACTGCAGGCACAGCGCTGCGGCGGCGTTCGGTTCTGTTTAATGAAACTCGGCTGAATTCGGCTCGGTTCGGCTCTTGGTCTAAACTCGTTTCAGTTCGGCTCTTCGGCCGAACTCGGCACGATTGGGCTAAACTCGGTCATATTCGGCACATTGTCTAAATGCGGCCAGTGTCGGCTACACTCGGCTGTCATCGGCTCTTGGCGTAAACTCGGCTGTTTTCGGCCACTCTCGGCTCTTCGGTGAAACTCGGCTGTTTCCGGCCACACTCGGCTCTTCGGCTCTTCGGAACTATTCGGCCCGGCTCGCCTCCCTCAGGGCGGGAAAGCGGCCGTGACAGGAGCCCGGCACAGAGACCCGTTTAACCACATGCCTGTCACAAACCCGCCAAAATACGCTTGCCCGCGGCGCCGCTGAGAGCACAGCGCCTTTCGGGTACATCTAAAACGCCACAAAAAAATCCCACTGGGGCCGCGCCGGCTTCGGTCTTACACGCAGGCAGCCCTGATAGACGGACTGGGGCCTTCAATTTACGCGCCATTTCTGCCCCCATCTCGAGAAGGTCAACCAAAAGTCCGCGACACCCGCGACTCGCCGCTCCCAACGTGGCGGCCTCTCGGTGCAGGGCTGCAGTACCGCGCTCTGCCCACAAGGCGGCAGCACTGCCGCCCGCCCCAGCCGGGAGCGCAGCGCGCCTCGGGGCTGCGGGCAGCGAAGGCGGCAAAAAAAACCAGGGGCGACCCCCGACGAAAACTGCTCTGAAATAAATCAGCCAAAAACCCGCCGCTTACCCGACATGACCCAAACAAGCCCCGTTGTTTTAAATTAGATTTAAATACATTTGATATTTCTATTTTTCGTATTTATATTCACATGCATATTTATAGTGGACATGGATGCAGTATGTCATTTATACACTATATTATGTCTATTCCTTATACTATATTATGTCTATTCCTACTAATAATATTTATTTATCTTTTGTGTTTTTATAAATATCTTTATGTATTGATTCTATATTTATATTTTTTAAATTCTATTTCTATAACACTTTTATTATTTAAAATTAAAATCCCTTTATAACTCACTACATACAAAAAAACCCTTTCTTTTACACTATATTGAAATATTTTTATATTTATAGCTTGCATGACTATATTCAAATTTATATTGTTTATATTGATGCATTACATTAATAACTATATATAATATGCACCTTATTCAAAACTATACGGGAATTATTTTTTAAATTATTTACCATATCTACTGCTACAACTTCTTTTTCCCTTATATTTCTAATTTTTATATAAATCTTTAATGTGTTTACTATTTATTTCTATACTTATATTTCTGCCTTTATATTATTTGTATTTGCAATTTTTATACTAAAACCCCTGCTTTGGCAAAGAAAAAGCAAAACCATTCATTATTTTAAACTACCTAAATTTTTTTAAATATTTATATTTATCATAATATACAACAAATGATAGATATATATAGGTAGATAGATCACTTCCGTATTTATATCTATTTTATATCGATTTCCTATAATATTTTTAATAAGATATATACAGTATTACTTGTATTATATATTGTATCAATTTATGTTATTTTACATTTACATTTACATTTATTTTAAATTTATTATTAAATTTTTTATATATCTGCATATAGTTGCAATACATTTATATTATTGTATTTTTGTTTGGGTCGTATCTACATTTATATTCTCTATTCATATATCTATAAACATACACAATACTCTATTAAAATTAGAATAACTTATTGTAACATATAATGACTTATGTTACATGTTAAATTTTAAAAATTGACCGAATATATAAAAATAAAATTGGCTCATTCCCATTGCTACACATCTATTTCTTTTGTTTCAATAGAGTTAGAGTCATAATTGTATATTTAAAATCCAATTCCTAAATGAAATGACAGAACAAACAGCACCAAATTCCCACCAATATCTTCCAAAAACATCAAGAAATCTCCAACAGCCAAACAAGTGTCAGCGAAAAAACAAAGAACACTCTTTACAATAACAATTCTCATCACGACAGAAAAATGGAACCAAAATAAAAGAAAATCCTATAGAAACACACACAGCAAATTACAAAAAGTACTTAAAAAAAGTCAAACCAATCTACTAAACTCAAGACAGTGCCACTCATCCTGAACGACGTTACTAAAAAAAAAAAAAACAACAAAAATTTACCTTTACACTAACTCAAAGAATAAACAAACCTCTGTAAAAATAACGTTAAAACCTGAACTAATTAACAAAACGGAAAAACATCTCAACCACTAAAAACTAAGAAATTAACTACCCAAATAAATAAATACTTTAAAAACCCCCCATATAAATACCCATGTTCCCAAAAAAAACCCTGATAAACAATACTCAAATACATTAAAAGACAACAACAACAACAAAAGAAAATAAAGAAACCAACAACAAGAATAATACCAAAAAACAGATAAACTTAAATCTGCAACAAAAAAATTATTCCCAACTGAATAAACCCATAGTGCCTCAAGCTATCAAAATAAAAATACCACCTAGAAACAAACACAACGACTAAAGACAAACGTAACCATAAACAACGTCCCCCAAATTACCCGTAACCATAAAACATACACTACAATCGAACAAACCAAACAAATAAAAGCCCTGGAAGACGATAAACACACATGCAATTACCGAGATTAAAAACCCGCGGCTATGAACGACACGACGCTACCCCAAGCCCCCCAAAACAAACACTACACACTCACGCTAATAAAAGCCGCCGCAACAGAATTAAAATGCGAACCGCTGCTTCGCGCTACGACCCGTAAAAACCATTGCGCGCCCTTCTAAACATAATACCCAGGAAAAAAAAAAAAATCCGACTACAAAATCCAATCCAAAACAAACCTTTACCAGCCCTACCGGCACCGAGAACCGTGCCGCTCGGGAAGAACACCGCATCCCTTAGCGTACGCCCGCTGCAAACCGAACACAGCCACGCAATCAACGCCTCCAAAGCGCCTCCGAGCCGCGGCACCGCCGAGCTTTGGGCGGCCGAACCCCGCGCTCGCTGCCGGCCCCGGACGGAGCGCGGCTCCCGGCAGGGAAGCGGCTCCTGCGGCGGCTGCTCCGGCACGCGGGGCCGGCGCCGTTCCGGGGAGCCCCGCCCGCTGCCCCTGCCCGGCGGGGCCGGCACCGGGCCCGGGGCTCCCGGCGGCGCCCCGGCCCCGCGCCCGGAGCGGACGGAGCGGCCGGCACCGCCCGGGCCGGCGCAGCAGCGCCCGCGCCGCCTCCGCCGCCCTCGGCCGGCCCGGCCCGGCTCCCCTCGGCTCGCACCGGCGCGGCTCCGCCACCGCCGCCCTCGGCCGGCCCGGCCGCGCCAAATCCCCCGTGCGCCCCGGCAGCTGCCCGAGCCGTGCCGGCAGCGCTGCCGAGCGGGAACGTTCCGGGCCGGGCCGCGGGCACGAGGAGCGCCCTCCGATGCAGCGGCACAGCCCCATTGCAGCCCTGCAAACGCTGCCGGAGCTGCGGCTCCCCGCAAGCCAACCCCGAAACCGACGCCGCAGACGGGGCGCACCTCACTCCAACAAGGGCAAAGAAATGTGTTCTCCCCTCCAATTTCACCCCCTAGGAGAGCAGAAAAGAAGGGGCGCTCCTCAAATGAAAGCCTTCGACTGATGGCAAAGGGCGATTTCGACCTCCGTTCAAACCCTTCAAAAGGAGGGACACCAGGGCTGCCCCCTCCATTTAAACCCGAGGGTGATGAAAATGGGTTGGGCTGCCTTCAAATCAAACCCATATTACCACAAGAATACTTTTCCCATTCCCCTTAGAATAGAACGCAGGGATTCCCTGTCACCTCCGGGATACCCCTAACAGCCTGGAAAAGGCAGCTTTTCCCGCAATCAACACCCTTAAAACCACAAGTCAAGAGGGATCTCCTCAGTTCAAACGCAGACAATAAAAGAAGAGGAGCTGCTTCCTTCTCCTTAATCCCTTTTGTCTTCATAAGCTCCATTTTTGTTCCTGGGGATCCGGGGAGGGACTGGCAAGATGAAATTGCAAAGGGGAAGGAGAAAATTCCCCGCTCCAAACCCACAGGGGCTCACCTGTTCGGCTGCTGCTCCCCGGCACAAAGATTCGTCCCTCGGCGCCTCCTTTAAGCGATGCTCCGCGGATCCAGGCGCGGATCCAGGTGTCCCCCCGACCCTGTGAGAAGCTCCCGCAGCCCTTCCACGAGACAGCGCCGGCAGCGCCCCATAAACCCCTCCACTCAGCAGCTCCGTGCAAAAGGGAGCCGAGGCAAAGCCTCCCCCTAAAGCAGCCTGGCCCCGGCAGGAGCCGGCCCCTCATCATCCTCGCACTCACACCTGGGCTGCTCCGAGCCCCCATCATCCTCACACTCACACCTGGGCTGCTCCGAGCCCCCATCATCCTCACACTCACACATGGGCTGCTATGAGCCCCCATCATCCTCACACTCACACCTGGGCTGCTCCGAGCCCCCATCATCCTCACACTCACACCTGGCGCCGCTGCCACTCTCCAACAGCGCCTCTCCCTGTCCAGCACACAGCCCGCTTCTCACAGACACCGAGCAAACAGAAATCCGCTACGGTGTTGGCTTTCCTTAGCCCGTCTGGTTCCACAACTCAAACACGTACGTGCACTGATGGCGCTGAGGGAAAGCTTTCCAGTGCTGCAAACTGTCATTCTGCTAGCACACTTTGATACACCTTCAGAAAAAGCAGAATCAGCGCCAACTCCTAAGACCCCTGTTGAGGAACCCAGCCCTCCTTGGGACACACAATGCAGCAGACCTCGAAAAACGAGGGGAAAAGTCAAGCTTGGAGTGGAAAAAGAGAATGTAAATACGCTAGCCTTTAAAAAAAGCATTCACACAGCAATAGTGGGAACCAGTCACATTTCTTCTTTCCTTGCTCTCTGTAATGACATAAATACGAAGTAAAATAAACACATGAAACACAAGGCAGAGCTGGGATTTTACAGATCTTTGTTTGGCTCTCTGGATGACAAGCGCCTCTTCCGGGACTGCGACACGAATTGGGGACTGGCAGAGAACGGAGAGAGCCCTTTCTATTGCCTCCAGCCCCTGCAGCTGTTCTGATGGTTTCGGGGCACAGCTCGGTCCATTCCTAGAGGAAAACCCTAGGTCAATCGCTTCAAAACGCCTACCAATCTCCAGTCGGAGTTTCCTATGTTCCTGTAAACAAATGAGTGGATAGAGAGGGTTTCTCCCCAAATGAATTTACAAATTTCAATTTCTAAATACAAATTTCTACTCTTTACCAAGACCTATAAAAACGAATACCTGGACAGCTTTTAGCATTCTACACCCACCCCTCCCTGTGAATTTGGGGGCAGCTTTGGGTCCCTCCGGGGGACGGCCCCCAGCGTGACGCCCCTCGCCCGCCCCCCGCCTGCTCCTGCACCGCAGTGGGGCTCCCGCTCCTGGGGACCGCGGGGTGCCCCAAGGGCATCAGAGCCCCGAGTCTTCATCCCCTTTCCCTGAGCCCCAAGGAAGGCACAGAGCGAGTCCGACCGCCCCGGACAGCAGCGCGGCGCTTCCTCCAAGCCCTTTGCACGCGTCCATCCCCGCAGAAAGGGATTCTGCTGCAACAAGAAAGGGGGGCGCCCCCCAGAAGGGTTGAGGTTCCTCCCCAGCCTCGCTGTCCCGGGCCAGGGGCAGCGAGAGGGAGCGGCACCGAGGGCGGGCACGGCGCGGCACCGAGCGGGGGCCGCTCTCGGCGCCGTGCCGGGAAAGCCGCAGCTCCGGCGCTGTCGGGCGGGGCGTCCGACCGGCACCGGGGGATCCGCCGAGAGCCTCCGGCCCCGTGCGGGGACTCCTGCAAGGGCCGAGCGGCGCCGCGCTCCGGCCCCCGGGCCTTTATTCTCCGGCACCCCGAGCCCCGCGGCTGCGGGGCAAAGAGGGAAAGGGGGCACGGGAAGAGAGGAGGGAGAGCAGGGCATGAGAAAGGGCGGCGAGGGAGGTAGGGCTGTGCAGGAAAGCGGCACGGGAAGGGAAAGCCCGGGAGGGGGGTAGAGGGAGGGTGGACAGAGGAGGGAGAGACGGGGAACAGAAGGGAGTAGCGGGGTAGGGACAAGACAGGAAGGAACCAGGCTTATGGGGAGAGAGGGAATGGGAGTGAGAGAAGGCGAATACGGGGAGAAGGAAGGAGGGGCAGAGAGAGGGACAGGCGGGGAACCCTCACAGAGCCCCGGCTGCACCCCGAGCCCGGCCCGGCGCCCCGCCCTGCCCGGCATGCTGCGCTAGGCGGAGCTCGGTTGGCTTCGACGACACTCGGCTCGAGTCGGTTCTGCTGCAAAATTCGGCCATTATCGGCCAAACTCGGCTATTGTCGGCCGCATTCGGCTGCATTCGCCTGTTCGGCGCTCAGCGCGGCTCGGTTCGGCCGAACTCACAGAATCACAGAATTTTCAAGACTGGAAGAGACCTATAAGATCATCTAGTCCAGCCGATGTTCTAACTGTTCAGCTAGATCATGGCAGCAAGTGCCACATCCAGTCTTTTTTTAAATTCTTCAAGGGATGATGCCTCTACCACCTCACTGGGTAAATGATTCCAGTTTCTGACCACTCTTTCTGTGAAGTATTTCCTTCTTACTTCTAACTTACATCTAGCTTGACGCAACTTGAGACTGTGTCCTCTTGTTCTATCCGTTGTCGCCCGGAGAAAGAGGCCGACCCCCAGCTCACTACAGCCACCCTTCAGGAAGTTGTAGAGAGTGATGAGGTCACCCCTGAGTCTCCTTTTCTCCAGGCTGAACAACCCCAGCTCCCTCAGTCGCTCTTCATATGGCTTGTGTTCCAAGCCCCTTATTAGTTTCGTTGCTCTCCTCTGGACACGCTCAAGTAACTCAACGTCCCTCTTAAAGTGAGGGGCCCAGAACTGGATACAGTACTCCAAGTGAGGCCTCACCAGTGACGAGTACAGGGGAAGAATGACCTCTCTGTTCCTGCTGGCCATACCATTTCTGATACTGGCCAGGATGGCATTGGCCCTCTTGGCTACCTGGGCACATTGCTGGCTCATATTCAATCGACTGTCAACCAGCACCCCCAGGTCCCTTTCCACCTGGGCACTATCCAGCCATTCCATCCCCAGCTTGTATCGGTACAGGGGGTTATTGTGGCCGAAGTGCAATACTCGGCACTTGGACTTATTGAAGTTCATCCCATTTGATTCTGTCCATTTGTCCAGCCGTTCCAAGTCTCTCTGGAGAGCCCTACACCCCTCTAGTTGATCTACACTCATACCCAATTTGGTATCATCAGCGAAACTACTAATAAAAGACTCTAAGCCCTCATCCATATCGTCAATAAAAATATTGAACAAAACTGGTCCCAACACAGAACCCTGAGGGACACCACTTGTGACTGGTCGCCAGCTAGATGTGACACCATTCACCAGCACTCTTTGGGCCCGGCCATCCAGCCAGTTTTGAACCCAGCAAAGGGTATTCCTATCCAGACCACGGCCAGCTAGCTTGTGTAGGAGTATGCTATGGGAAACAGTGTTGAAGGCCTTTCTGAAATCCAGAAAAACAACATCTACAGCCTTCCCTGCATCCACTAGCCGGGTTACCTGATCATAAAAAGTGATCAGGTTAGTTAGACATGATCTACCCCTCCTAAATCCGTGCTGGCTAGGTCTGATCTCGGAGCCGCTCTCTCCGCGTTCGGCTGAGCTCGGCTCGGCTCGGGGGTCCCTGAGGGCGGGCAAGCGGCGCCGCCTCACGTTAAACTCGCCCGGCTCGGGGCTCTCCTGCTGCCGCGTCCCGCAGGCGGCCCGGCCATCGCACGGACACGATCGGGAGCGCGGCGTGGCACAGGAGCTCATTGGGCAGTGACCGCACTCGCGCTAATTAGCGCGCACGAGAGCAGCGGGCTCGGTTCGGCTGAGCTCGGCTCCGTTCAGGCAGCCTCGCAAGCCTGGCCTCGGTTCGCTCGAGGCCGTCAGGTTCGGCCGGTCTCGCCTTGGTTCGGCTGAGCTCGTTCCATTCGGCCGAAGGAGGCGTCGTTCGCTCGTGTTTTTATAAATATCCTGGTCTATAGATTGTATATTTCTACATTTAGATTTATACTTCTATAATACTTCTATTATTCCAAATAAAAACCCCCATCTCTAACCAAATAAATACAAAAAATCACCTTCTTTTAAACGAGATTGAAATATTTTTATACTTTGTATAATAATATTCACATTTATTTTTATTGTTTCTTTTGATGCAGTATATTAATAATTACATATATATAAAATTCTGGAAATGTATTTAAATGATTATTTATATTATGTATCATATCTACTGCTACAACTAATTTTTTCTTATATTTTTAAACTTTATCTATATGTATTTATGATATATTTCTATACTTAGATTTCTACCTTTATATGATTTGTACTTAAAATTTGGATAATCAAAACACTGTCTATTGACAAATAAAACCCCCGGCTTTATTTAACTATTTAAAATATTTTATATTTATAATTGTCATGTTTATATTTATAATTTGTTCAATATTACATGAGAACACACCTGCTCCTGCACCCCAGTGCAGGGGGACCTTGGGGTGCCCCAACGGCATCAGAGCCCCGAGTCTTCACCCCCTTCTCCTCTATTTAGAAACTACACTGGAACTTTTTTCTGGAAACAAAGACATTACCTAAATCCTCTCCCCGTGTCCTACACAGATGGATATTCAGTTATTAGTTGGCTGGGCAGCAGTTTCTTAAAGAGAATGATAAACAAGATGTGAACATTTTAGCTACAAGCAAATAGGCACATCTGAACAAGGTACTGGTGGGCGACCACTGAAGTTATTTTGAAGCAATTTTTTAAACAATAAAATACTGATACCACAAAAATAAAGCAAGAAGCTAACTACTGGCTAAGAAAGAAGGAAAAATTAACTTTTGACAACAACAACATTCCAACAACACAGGCTTTTTCCTGATGTCATACCTTACAACTAACTCTCTTGGGAATTCTCATCCCAAAAGGAATAAATACCTCAGAGCGTCCTAAAGCAAAAAGTAGCACACATGAGCTCCTCACACTCCCAGGAGGCCAGCACAGCGTGCACTGAGTCTGCAACAAATTCTGCTCACTGAGGGTCTGCAAACAAAGGTTCAACTGATGAACTGAACTGATTGTAAAGGGAGGTTTTCTAAGCACAGAAGCACAACAAAGAACAAGCAGAAACAATTCTTAAATAAATCTGCAAGTTTTGTTTTCAAGAAGCATGCAAGTTTACCCTGAGACAAAAATGACTGTGCTAGTGTCCCACACAGTGTCCGCAGCACTAAAAGTAAAGAGTAGCCACTAACTATCACCACAGAAGTTTTTGAAATGCCAGGCCA
Organism: Ammospiza caudacuta; assembly: GCF_027887145.1. Lineage (NCBI taxonomy): Eukaryota > Metazoa > Chordata > Aves > Passeriformes > Passerellidae > Ammospiza > Ammospiza caudacuta. The sequence goes on along the minus strand of NC_080594.1, from coordinate 121,930,608 downwards.
TCATAGTAGAGCAAGACGATGTAAAAATAGTAGTAACTGATATTGTCAACCCAGCTTCTTTTCTCAGTAGAATCAAAGAGAAGCAGTACACCATAGTTGCCTAGAAACCACCGAAGCTGCCTACTCCAGCCGCCAGGACTTGAGACACTCCTCCAGACGATGCAGAGACCTGGTTCACTGACAAGAAAGCGACATTGCAAAGTTCACAGTGACTACCTGCAAAGAAGTAATCGAGTCTAGACCCTTACCAACAAGTACTTCTGCGCAGAAAGCTGAAATAATTGCCCTGACCCGTGCTCTAAAAAAGGCAAAAGAGAAGAGAATAACCATCTACACAGACTCGAAGTATGCATTTAGAGTCATACATGCACATAGAGCCATCTAGAAAAAGAAGAGACTGCTGACCTCACAAAGAAAGAAGAGACAATCCAGCTGCTAGAAGCTACCTGAAAAAGCATATTAAAGCACACTAGAGAGTGAGCTTAAAATTAGAAGAAAGAAATGAGCTAGCAGATAGAGAAGCAAAGAAAGCAGCAAAGAGTGAAGTACAAATTTTCCTCGAAGATAAGCCATAATACAATAATACTAACCAAAAGAAACATACAACTGCAAGAGGTGAGCTACCATTGAAAGAGAGCTAGGAATCCCTTCCCATTTTCGTAGTTACTAGTGAAAGAAGGGCACTAGAAAACACACTAGAGCCTAACTACTTAAAAGCCTTTTATAGAGTGTAGCTCCTTTCTCAAAATGACCAAAGCTGCGAATGATACAGAGTGCATTGAAATAAAGTGTTGACTTTGAAGCAATAATTTCCACAAGCTTTCTAGAACACACATCTGATTGAAACAATCGTTGTGTTGTTGTCAAGAATTTATATGCCACTATCACTCAGGTAAGCCGACAATGTGATCCTTGCCTCCAGACTAACCCCAAAATACCCCCTGGCCAAAACTCGGTCAGACTGGGAGAGGCCATGGGCCTGTACAGCAGTAGCAAATTAACTTTTCAGAACTCCCAAAGAAAGAGAAGAGTATCAGTATTTACTGGTATTGATAGATACATTTTCAAAGTAGCCAAAAACATTCCCCACCAAAACTGTCAAAGCTCAAGAAGTGACCAAATTATTTTTACAAGAAATAATACCACGCTTCAGAGTTCTAGCCATGATATCCTCAGATAAAGAATCACATTTCATTTCCAAAATAGTGCAACAGATTAGTAGCCATCTGGGCATAGATCAGGAACTTCACACCCCATACCACCCCCAATCAAGCAGCCAGGTGGAGAGAATGAATAAGACTGGGGCAAGAAGTTAATCTACCCTAGCCCAAGCTCTTCCACTAGCAATATTGCAAATTCAAACTAAACCTTAAGCTAAAAGAATGCTGAGTCCTTTTAGAATGAAAAAAGACCATATGAAATACAAAGAGAATGTCCACCTACATAGTAGCATTAAGCAAACAGCTCAGAGTAATTGAGAAACATGTAGCTAGAACTCAGGGCAAGAAGTTAAATAGCCTAGAGATGATGTATATGTTAAGTCTCTTACAGTGAAGACTTCAGAACCACAGTGGGACAGACCACTGCGAGTACTTCTCACCACCTTCACTGCAATCAAAATCAAGGAGCAGAATGCCTGGATCCATCACTCTCGAGTGAAAAAAGCCCAGAAACCCCTTAAGGAGTGACGCCAAGAGACAATGAACTGAGATTAAAACTTACTCGAGCAAAATGAGTACATTGCAGTCGAGAGTAGCTCATATTTTAGTTTGTAAAATTGTATTGTGTGTAATCATAACTAAAGTTTCAAAACTTGAGAGTACCTCTGTTCAAAGTAATGCTAAATAGCCTTAGTCCCTAGCATTTAATCAATAAACCTCTGTCAAATACACTTGTGAAGTGTGTCTAAATTTGCAGTGTAAGTCCAGCACATCCCTCTAGCAGAGAGGGATAGTCATAAACAGAAAGCAGTTCCTGTTCCCCATAACAAACATCTAACTAGCATATTAGAGACAAGATTAAGAGTTTTAAATAGAATTGATTCAGAAATACTAGTGAATAAACTAGCCACTGCAGCAAGTAGCCTAACAAAATTGAAGCAGCCTTTATAGTGATCTCTATTAGCATTAATAACTAACCAGTGACAGATTTCAAAAGTACTGCCAAAGTAAAGAAGTATGAAAAGACCGAAGACCAAGACCACAAGTTGATAGTAGAAGCACTTAGTACAGTTCAAGATAATGTGTCTTTAGTTTTCAGTTGTATACAAGCACAGTTATAAATACAAGCAACAACAGCTCTGATCATATGAGAAAAGAGTAAAAGTAATTTTCCAGCTGAAATTCAAAAAATTGTGTTAGATAATGCAATTGATTTAAAAAAAAAACTTTCAATCCTGGCAGACTATAGTGAATTTCACCTATGATCCTGTTTCTAATGTAGCAACTGCCTTTGTGCTTACCATACGTAATGCCACTGTTTATGTTATCCATCCCATCATTGCTCTAAGATTAAACCATAAAAAAACAATACTCTATCCTTCAGAACATAGAGTGTGAGCACGAAAGATGAATAGAAAGAAGCAGACAGTAAACTTAGAATCCTGCATTACTAGAGAACAAATGAGATTCATTTGTAAAAGCAATACTATTAATGCTCAGGATGTGTGTTTGGACACTGAACAGAGTATTTGTCACTTTGAAATTCATCCAGTCACTGACCAGAAAACTGTGCTCATATATACTAGAAAAAAGTGTATGCTTGAAAACTGCTTGTGCTGCTGTACAAATTGATAGCAATGATGTTATTCTGTCTAGTAAAAACCATTCTAATCTCTATATTTGTAGTTTTGTTAAGATTATTGTGATTTTTAGTATTTAGTACCAAATAACATCCCACCAACTAATTTAAGCCAATTACACAATGTATCACAGACTACCACCTACCCCTAGTAAAATGAACCTTACATTAGTAAAACAATTAATTAAGCACCAAGACCTATTAGAAAGCTTAAAAAGAATCCAAAGAAGCAGAAAAAAACCCTTAATTACTGTCCAACATGATACAAAAGAGATAACCAATTCTACAAAAAATAAAACAAAATATAGATCATTACTAGTAAGATGTAATCTTTAAGTAGTCACCAACTGCAAATAGAATCTTTAATAAGTTGTGCCACCCCATTGTAGTTTTACTAATATTAGTTAAAATAAACTTAAGATTATCTATTATATTGTTAATTTAGAACTGTAGAATGCTACAACAAATAGCTGTACTAACATCTTTGTCAAACAAACAAAGTACATAGTGAAGCACTAAAAGACACTTACTGTCATGAAAGTTTTCATTAAGTAAAAAAATTTACTTATTTCCTAGGAAAGGGGGGAATGAGACAAAGTAAAGATCCATTCTGAATTAAGTAAAGTGTCTAAGAAAAGTGAAAAATCTGTAAAGCCAAAGCTAAAAGAAAAACTCGCATGCCGAGACAGCAGAGACAGAGAAAGAAAAACAGAAAAGACCACAAAGTCGATTTGCCCTCGACTTAGAAATTCCTTTGATAAAGAAGAACTAGTGCTAAATGTCACGCAGAATGAATATGTATGAACTTATTGTAAAACTGTATGCATATGCATTTAGAAAGAAAATAAAAAAAGACCCGAAGTCTTCAGAAGCACGCATGCCTTGTTGAAAGACTTGCGTCCGGCGCACACCGTAAATAAACATACCAAGCTTTACAACTTTTATAAAGTTGTGAAGTTTCTTCTTTTCTCCGCAAAACACTCAGAAAGCTGCTCTGTCTTTTGGAGATGTCTCTCTCTTCCCACCACAGGATAGAAAACAGTTGCTTTCAAAAGAAAAGCCCCAGAAGGGGGAAGGGGGAAGGGGGAAGGAGCTTTTCCATCCTTTTAGCTGGAGACTGGGATTTGCAGCCTGGAGGCTCAAGTTACTTAAAGGGCCAGGATGGAGGGGACAGGGAGCACTGCTACCCCCAGAAAAAAAGGGAAAGGGCTGAGGAAATCCATCTCCAAACCCCTTGGCCCACTCACCATACAGTATTTTTATTAGTGCATGAACCTTCTGATTGCTGAGTTTGTTTTCTAAAGGAATGCTGATGCAGCTCAGGGTCCTGGGAGGGCTTTTTGCTAAAAAGAATGGGGGGGTGGCTGGAAGAGGGGGGCACTTCGGGTGTCATTCTGGAAGTGATCCGCATATTACAGTGGGATCCCTCCTCTCCTCCCCTGCTCAGGTGGGTTAGGGTGGGTGTGTTCCCCTCCTCTCCTGCCCAGGTGGGTTGGGGTGGGTGTGTTCCCCTCCTCCCCTGCCTCTCCTGCTCAGGGCCCGTCCCTGCACACCTGGGCAGTGCCGCAGCTCCTCCCCAGCCCTGTGAGATGCTCTCACCACCCCCCCGTGCGAGGCTCCCTGGACTCCCCCGTGCAGCTCTTGCCAGGTGTCACACCCCCCCCCCCCCCCACAGCAGCATCTGCCCCTCCTCATCCTCACCGCCACACCTGAGGCTGCTGCACACCAGCAGGTGGAGACACCTGGGTGGGGGAGCTGTGTGAGGGGTGGCACCACAAACCCAGGACTGGGGCCCAAGGGCTCCCCAGGATGTAGATGCACAAACAAAGCTTAATAGAATGGAGAAGGCCCAACAGTTTTTGTATTTTACACACACACTCATGATGAAAGTCACATTTTTTAATAGTTAAAATATCAGTGAAAGTTGTTGGTTAGTTACAGTAGTGAGCTTCATACAGCATCCCACCCTTATGGACTTATCAGAAGAAGCAGTTTCAGGTTCTTTCATCTCCTCCCATACTTGGGAAAGCCATTTTTAACCAAACTGCTTGGCAATTTTCTCATTTGAATAAAAGCAAGCACTGGCAATGGCCAACAAGTGAAAAGGAAAGCAGAATGTCTTGGAGACATGGTGGGATGGCTCCTATGAATAGAGCACTGGCATGGAAGGGCTTAGGCTTTTGAGGAAAGACGAGCTAGGAGGATGAGGAGGGGATGCAGCCCTCCAGAGACATGGAACTCTGCCTGGGGCAGCACGAGCAGCCAGCTGAGAGCTTGGGGTGAAGGTTAAGGGGAGGGCAGGGACATTAAAGACAGCAGGAAGGGCTTCTGCAGATACGTTGCAAGCAAGGGAGTTGGGGTCATGTGGGCCCCCTCCAGAAGGAAACAGACCCCGCACAAAGAGAAGAATGATGTTCACAAGGACCTCTGTGCCTCCGTCTGCAATGGCAAGTGCCAAACTGAGAAAGGAAAATGCAGGGACTGGGAGAATGAAGACCCTGAGCCCACTGAGAGGATCAGATTTGAGACCATCCAAGGAACCAGATTTGAGACCATCCAAGTGCTCAAGTGACCATGGGACCTGAGGAGATACATCCCCAGGCCCAGAGGGAACTAGCAGAAGTCGCTAAGCCAATATCCATAATCTTTTGAAAAATTGTGGCAGTTAGGTAAAGTCCCTGATGACTGGAAAAAGATAAATACAACCCCTATTTTTAGAAAGGGGAAAGCAGAAGACCTGGGGAACCACTTCTGCCCAGAGCAATGGTGACAGTGCTGCACAGCCCCATGGAGCTGCTCCTCCTATCTGGCTCTACAAGATCCTCCACATCCATCACCCTCCTCCTCAGTGCTTCCACAGGACAACTGCTGCCCAGCTCTGGAGATTGATGGACATTTCCCAGACATTTCATGGGCAAAGGAGTGGTGAGGATGTGTTGTGATGGTGTGGGACCTGAGCAGGACATACATAGCATGGATTAACAAAGGCTGGAGAACATGCTGAGTTGGGCAGGAGGAAATCAGTTTCTTCCAGTGGGTCTGTGGTTTGGATTTGTGCTGAAGAGACTGTGGACGTTTCAATCAGTGCTGAGCATCAAGGCCTTTGGGGCTCCTCACAGCATCCTGCCAGCAAATGGGCTGCTGTTGCACAAGGAGCTGGGAGGAGATAAACTCTTCAGAAGGGCTCAGCAAGGAAGGAGAAGCAGTGGGGTAGCCCTGTATATGAGGGCATGTTTGACTCTAGAAATTGACAGTGGTGATGAAAGGGTCGAGGGTTGATGGGTAAGAATCAGGGGAAGAGCAGACACCAGAGTGGGAATCTTCTCAGACACGGGGAAGGCTGGCAGGCAGATTGGTAGTTCCCAGGGTCCTTCATTCTACCCTTAAAGCAGGGTGCAATGAAGTTTCCTGCACTGTCCGCAGCTTTCCTTCTATGACAAAGTGACTTGCTTGGTGGGAGAGAAAAATGCTGGGGATGGTGTTTACCTGGGCTTTCATTAAGCCTCTGACACCATTCCCCGAAGCATTTTTGTGGAGAAACTGGCTGCCCATGGCTTGGACACGTCCACCATTCACTGTAAGAAGGGGTCGGGATGGCCAGACCCAGAGAGTGGTAGGGGACAGTTGAATTCAGCTGCTATGCAGTCCCCAGCGGGGCTCCCCTGGGCAGCACTGAGACCAGTCCTGTTTCTACCCACGACCTGGAGGAGGGGACCCTCAGCCAATTTGTAAATCTGCCAGAGGACAGGAAGAGTCTGCAGAGGAATCTGTAGAGGCCCAGGGATTGTACTGCCCCTGCCGGTTGCTGAAACCCCCTTCTCCCCTGCCCCTCCCTGGCCGCTCATTCTCACTACACCCTTTTTCTCAGCTGGGTCCAGCACCGCCGCCACCAGCGGGGCCTCGAGCGGCGGCGCTGGCCGTGCCGTGTCTGCCAGGCCTCCCGGTATCGCTGCAGGTGCGCCTGGAGCTGCTCCAGGAGCCTGCCAGCAGCAGTGCCCGTGCTGGATGCCGGCTCCACCGAGCTGCTGCTGCTCCAACTGCTCTCCAGCACAATGGGATTCATGATCACCACGAGTCTGGGGAGCAACCTGTTGATTGCCACAGATCTTCTGCGCTGCAGCATCAGGGAGCTGCTGCTACTTCTGCGTTGCACCGGCAGGGAGTTGCTGCTACTTCTGCGCTGCAGCAGCAGGGAGCTGCTGCTACTGCATCGGCTTATGGCCTTAGGTTTGCCCTCTTCTGTCACCTTGTGCATGTCTGGCCTTGCCAACTCCACTGCAAGGCTCTGGGGACGCTCTCTGGCCCCCAGCAGCTTTGGTGCAACATGCGCATCAGCGTGGACCACCATGCCGCTGCCTCGGCTGCCCCGGCCCCATTGCCACTGGGACAGCTGCGCCTCCAGCTCCTTGCGGTGCTCCTCGAAGAGCGCCAGCGAGTCCTGGCAGCTCCGGATGAACCTCGGGAAGCGCCTCCTGCAGCTCACGGAGCCGCGCGGGGAGCTGCCGTGGGGCAGCCCCATCTGCGCTGAGCTCCGCGCCCTGCCCGCGCTGCTCTGCCCCTCCAGCCGGCCTCTGGCTGCGCTCGGATGCTCTGAGCTCCGACGGATCCTCTGCAAGAGCCACGCCTGGGTGAGACAGGAGCGGCTCCCCAGAACGCTCCACACTGTCCTGCCACGCATGGCACACCGCCATGGCTCCCCAAACCCACACGGCCCAGCCCAGCCCGGCCCAGCCCAGCCCAGCCCAGCCCAGCCCAGCTCGGCCCGGCCCAGCCCAGCCCAGCCCAGCTCGGCCCAGCCCAGCTCGGCCCAGCCCAGCTCGGCCCAGCCCCGCCCGGCCCAGCCCAGCCCGGCCCAGCCCAGCCCGGCCCAGCCCAGCCCAGCCCAGCCTGGCCCAGCTCGGCCCGCCCAACCTGGCCCAGCTTGGCCCAGCCCAGCCCTTCCAGCCCAGCCCAGCCCAGCCAAGCCCGGCCCAGCCCAGCCCAGCCCACACAGATCAGAGGCCACGCACCCATAGACACTTGTCCCGTAGCATGACAATGGCCAGGATGAGCTGCAGCAGCACCATGGAGATTGCCACCAGCTCCCCCGTGGTGAAGATGCTGAGGAGCCCCATGGCACCTTCTTTGGCAATCCAGGTCACCAGCACAGGCTGGTGGAGAGGCTCCCCAGAGACCTGCAGGATCCCAGTGAGGGCAATCCAACCCTGCTGGGGTGGCAGAGGCTGAGGCTGCTGTGTGCCAGGACTGTGGTGCCCAGCACGGTCTGCTCCTCTGGGGCCCTTTTATAGCCTGGCAGAGTCCCTGTGTGACATCATGGGGCAGCCAGAGCCCTCTTTGTGACAGTGTGGGGCAGTCAGAGCCCTCTTTGTGACAGTGTGGGGCAGCCAGAGTCCCCTGTGTGCCATCCCGAGCAGTCAGAACCCCCTTCTGGATGCCCAGGAGCCCACAGGTGGCCAATGGAGAGCCCTTGCTGCCATGCATTCCACACGGCCCTGTTGAAATCTCCAGGATTCCTTAAGTCAGTCAGGTGGTAACAATTTCATTTGACATCATGAATCTGTTTTCAGTTGTTGTTGGATCTGTAATTGCTGGGAGCAGGAGGAGGCTAACTGCTTCATAAAATAGATCTCTTCTGAATAGATGATTTGTCTCAGTTTCATGAGCCTCCATGACACAAGGGCAGTGACCATGCCCCTGTGCTGGGCACTGGTGAGGTTGAACTTCAAATCCTGTGTTCAGTTTTGGGCCCTGCACAACAATAAAGACATTGAGGTTGCTGGAGTGTATCCAGAGATGGGCAATGAAGCTGGGGAAGGGTCTTGTTCTTTAACCCCAGCTGGAAATTCAGTAAAGAAAAAGAGTGAGAAAGAAACTCATAAAGTGAGATCATTTAATAAATAGAAACAAATTGCAAAAATATTGGATGAGAGAAAAGAAAACCTAATTCAGTTAATATTAACAATTTCTCTGCACCCAGCAACTGCTGTGCAGTCAGTCAGACACTCATCAAGGAATCACAGATTGGTTTGGGTTGGAAGGGACCTTAAAGATCAAGTGCCACCATCTTGCCATGGGCAGGGACACCTTCCATTGGACCAGGCTGCTCCAAGCCCCATCCAACCTGGCCTTGGACACTTCCAAACAAAGGGCAGCCACAGCTTCTCCAGGAAACCTGTGCAGAGCCTCACTACCCTCACAGGGAACAATTCCTTCCCAATATCCCATCTATTCCTGCCCTCTGGCAAAGGGAAGCAATTCCCCCTTGTCCTGGCACTCCAGGCCCTTGTCCAAAGTCTGTTTCCTGCTCTCTTGAAGTCAGGGGCTCCAAGGTCTCCCTGGAACCTTCTCCTCCCCAGGCTGAACACCTCCAGCTCTCTCAGACTGTCTCCAGAACACAGGCTCCAGCCTTCGAGCATCTCTGTGGCCTCCTCTGGACTCATTCTAGCAGCTCCACATCCTGAAGGACCAAACGCCATCCAGAGGGAGCTGGATAAGCTCAAGAAGGGCCGTGGGAGCCCATGAGGTTTAACAAGACCAAGTGGTGGTGCTGCATGTGGATCAGGACAACCCCCAGTACCAAACCAGGCTGGGGGATGAAGAGATCAAGAACAGCCCTGGCCAAGAACTTGGGGGTGCTGGTGAATGAAAGGCTGGACATGCCCTGGCCCTGTGTCCCTGTGTGCTGGGCTGATCCCACAGTGTGAGCAGCAGGGAAGGGGGGATTCCTCACTTCTGCCCTGCTCTGGTAAGATCTCACCTCAGTGCTGCCTGCACCTCAGGGGTCCCAGCACAGCAAGGACGTGGAGCTGCTGGAGAGAATCCAGAGGAGACCCCAAAATGATCAGAAGGATGGAGCACCTCTGTGCTGTAAGGAAAGGCTGAGAGAATTGGCATTGTTCAGCCTGGAGAAGAGAAGCTTTGAAGTGACCCAATTGTGGCCTTGCAGCACTTGAAGGGGGCCAAGAAGAAGGATGGAGAGAGACTATTTACAGGGGCCTGGAGAGACTGGACAAGGGAGAACGGCTTCTAACTGAGTAGGTTTAGATTGGATGTTGGGAAGAAATTCTTCCCTGCGAGGCTGGTGAGGCCCTGGCACATACTGCCCCAAGAAGCTGTTGTTGCCCCATCCATCAAAGTGTCCAAGGCCAGGCTGGATGGGGCTTGGAGTAATGTGGTCTAGGGGAAGGTTTCCCTACCCATGGCAGGGGGTAAAACAGGATGGTCTTTACAGTGCCTTCCAAGCCAAACCACACTGTTCTTCACCTCTAAGCACTACTGCTGCCAGCTGCTTTTGAGGTACTGTATTTACAGCAACACAACGAGCCGTAAAAACGCAACAGCCAGTGGGGTGTGAATCCCTCACTGTAACTGTCCCTCCTGATCCCGCCTTCACAAATGCACTCCGGACACAAAGCCTTTGTGGAAATGCTGTGCTGTTTCTGGACCTAGAGTGAACAGGTGTCTCCCCACTGTGCAGCAGCAGGGCTCAGCCCTGCTTGGTCCCACTCAGTGGCTGGCCAGGATGCTGCTGAGGCTCAGCAAGACAGGCTCTGGGTTCAGGTGTGTCCCAAAGGAGAAGCAGTTTCCACCACCGCCAATGACCAACAGCTCCTTCTCATCTGGCAGAAAGACACTGCTGTGATTATGTAGCATTAATGGCCACTCCAGGTGCTCCTGAGAAAGGAAAGGAGATTTTGAACGTACAGGACATCATGCAGTACCACCCCTGAATGTGGGCAAGAGCAGATAGCTAGAGAATACAGGAACAAGCAACCTCTGAGGTGTACTCCTCTGCAACTACCACCCACCAACTTGCAGTTCAGTGATTTTTTAATGAGAAAAAATGCCTTTGTACATCCTGAATCCTAATGCTTTTCCTCCCAAGAAGGTAGCCAGTCAGTTTTGGATTCAATGTAAATCTTTGGCATTCATGGCCTGTGGGAAGGAGTTCTAGAGCTTATCTATGGAATTGGCAGGTTCAAAAGCCTAGAGAGTTTCACCTTAGTCAAAGCAAACAGCCCCTAAGCAAAGGAAGACACCAATCCATTTGCATTCGCTTATTCAGTCTAAACAAAAAAGTTACATTCTTTTAGATACAACTTTACTATCACTGTACCTATCCTCATTGCGGTCCAACAAGGGCAGTCTATTTTATCTAAAGGATATGAGGCACTTACACCTTCTGCTACAGATAATAATTGAAAACTAAGCTACAATTAAGCATGTTTCATGCTTTTATACCCTCAGCAAAATGCTGCAAGATCAACTGGATGCACACACACTGTTCACTATAAAAAACTGACTCATCACAAATTCCAGTTTCACCAACAACAGGTTCCATATGTGCAGTTACCAAAAGAAAGTTGTTTCTTTATATAAAAGATAAATAAAAACTTGTCAGGCCAAAGAAATATTCTTATAGAATCACAGAATGGTTTTGGATGGGACTTTAAACAATGCCACCTTGCTGCAACCTGTGCACTGGCCAGAGACAGCTTCCACTAGAGCAGGCTGCTCCAAGCCCAATCTAACCTGGCCTCTGACTCTTCCAGGGATGGGGAAGCCAAAGCTTTTCTGGGCAGCCTTTGTGGGTGCCTCACCACCCCCTGTCCTACCACTACAGGTGAAATGTCTGTCCCCATCCTTCCTGCAAGCCCCCTTTAAGTACTGGAAGGGGCTCTAAGGTCTCCCCAGAGCCCTCCCTCTCTCTTAATGCTCAACAACCCAAACTCTCTCAGCACATTCTCACAGGAGATCAGCTCCAGCTCTCTGCTGATCTTTGTGGCCCTTCTATGGATTTCATCCAACAGATATATGTCTTTCTTTTACTCAGGGCAGTATTATCTGAGGTGAGGGCTACTCAGAGGCATAGACCAAGTTTTGGCCAGGGTATCCCAAAATCCTGTTGTGTGACACCACCCGTGTGACTGCTCTTCAGTGATTCATACAAGAAAGTCACCAAGTAGTCAAAGTTGGAAGGGTCCTCCAAGCATAATCCACTCCAACCACCCTGCTCAAAGCAGGCTCAACTCAAGCAGGCCTTTCAGTAGCTTGCCCAGTCAGGTTTCAAATATCTCCAATAATGGAAATATGACATCCTCTCTGAGCAACCTGTTCAGGGTCCAATCATCCTTACAGGAAGCTTTTATGTTCCAGTGGAGTTTCCAGCATTTCTGTGCTGGTTTTTTTCTCATGTTTCAGGCAGCAGCTAGAGAACACCAGTTTCCACCCAGAAGTTCTCAATGAAATTATACTACAGACCTTCAAAAGCACTAACTTAGCCTCTGGTTTATCTGTTCCCTTCCTCCACAGACATCCCAAAGTGACAATATCAGTTTTGCTGCCCCCTGTCTGAAACAGAGCAGCTCCATGTTCCAGTCTTCTGCACATTCCATCTGTCCCTCTCTTAACCCTGTACGCTCTCTGTGCTGGGTAACAGCACTTTGGAATTAGATCCTACCTCTCCATAAAGTGACCATGTTCCTTCACAGGACACTGCTCACCCTGACAGGAAAATGTCAGTACTCACCACATTAATCACATAGTTCAAGCAGAGCCCGGTCATGAGGTCGATGACAGTGACACCGGGCACAGAGGATGCATGGAACCACACTCCACCAACGAGCAGAAGCTTTCCTTCATGCACATGTGCAGTATGTGAATACCTGGCAGTTCAAAATGAGGTTGGACTCCATTAGCAGGGGATGTGGGCAGAGACAGGCTGAAGATTCTCTGCTGCATGCTCTGAGCAACCTGTCTAGTTGAAGATGCCCACTGCAGGGAGGTTGTCCTACTTGGCCTTTAAGAGGTCCCTCTCAAACCACACTATTTTATGATGCTCTGAATGCCTTCTGCTTACCGTGGGACAAGAGGAGGGTGTGTCTCTATTGTCTGCCACTGAAAGCCATGTTCAAGCTCCCTCAGAAGGAAAACTGACCCCAAGGGCTGCTCAGCTGCTCCCAGACCTCCTGCAATCAGCACACCTCCTTCCCAGCTGCAGGCACTGTGAGAGTGGCGGCTTTCTGGGACTGGACCATCAACAGCAATCTGGAAAAACACAAGGCCAAGGCTGAAGTTTGCCAAGCTGTCTGCTTAACGTCCAGGCTTTTAAATGCCTTTTCCTGTGTGGCTGAGTTTTGTGACACCCAACCTTCCCCACATGTTCCTCTAGGGACTGCTCCATGCTTCCATTTACACTGTCTCTGGCCCTCAGTACATTTAATATAATCAGCCTTTAGAGGCTTTATTTTCATGCATTTATTAGAGGTAACTTTATCTGCATTCTTGCAGGCTGCTTTCTGCTCAACTGCAGGACTAAAATCCAGAGAAATAAACCTTTAGTGCAAGCACTAAAGGAAAAAATGCAAGGTCAAGCATTAAAGGAATATCACAGCAAATAAGTGATGTAGAAAAATTTGGAGGCCACTTGGTCCATACCTTTCCCCTACAACAAATGAAACTATATGTTATCATCTGGATGGATGGATGTTTATGTAACAGTTTCCAAAAGTCTGCAGTGACAAGAATTTCCCACCTCTTTAGGCAGTCCATTGCAGACTCAGCTAGCTTCACCATCAATAGCTTTCCTTAGTGTCCATCTGATCCTCTGTACTACTTAAAGTTAAAATGGAGAACAATTTTTTTCTTCTCTGCAGCAGTATTTTAGATATTAGATATTATTTCTATCTTGAATCTTCCTCAGATTCAATAGCTAGAAGACTTCAAAACCTCCCCGTGAGGTATGTGGCCTGGTCATTTTTGCTGCATACCTCTATAAAACTGTTTTACACCCTGTCCACCTCCTTTTCAGCTGTCAGTTTTGCGTATTTTACAGGAGTTCGGCTGAGATTAAGAACATGTAGAAAATAAAAGTAGCAATTCATGTGTCTAGCAGGTAACATTCCTGGTTACATAACTGAAGACACAGCGTAGGCCTCCCACAACAGTGGGAATTTGCTTACTCATGCTTAGCTTGTGACCTCTTGCAATTAAGCATCTCCCACCCTACAAGTGTGCTACCTACAAGGTTGGGCTCAAAGAGTTATAGTAAACAGAGTTACACAGGCTGGCGGCCAGTACATAAACGAGGGAGTAAGTCCTCTTCCACTCAATTTCCTTTTATGACACATTCAGCAGTCTAATTGACTGAGGCAAATCGGCAGATGGGGAGGTGGTTTTGATTGTAGCAAAGCTTTTAACACTGTCTCTAAGAGTATCCTTCCACAAAAATGTCCAGCTCACAGCTAGATAATGATGGGAGAGGTGAAAGAAGACAGACAGTATGTTCTCAGTAGCATCCAGCAAAAGGGCAAGAGGAAATGGGCACAAATTGACATAGAAAAAAATACACTTACACATAAAACCCCCTCATATTGTTCTATCAGGGTGGTCAAGCACTGGAGTAGGTTGCCCACAGAGATTGTGGGGTCTCCATCTATGGAGATAATCCTACCAGGACAATATACTGAGCAACCTGCTCTAGACAGACCAGTTTTAAGCAAGAGTGCTGGACTGGACGACCTCTGGATGTCCCTTCCCAGCCCCAGAGTTCTGTAGAGACTGCATTTCACTGAAAAGCTGGGTGTTCAGCAGTCAGCTCTAACTCCAGTGCCCACAGAGTGCATTCTTACCGCAGTGCAGGAGAGCTCTGGAGCGTGCAGGAAATGCCAATCCCCGAGCACAGGCTGCAGAGCAGAACGGCCACCGTACACAAACAGGTACTGCTCACCTGGGGAAACACAGCCAGGAGGCAACACAACTCACAGCCTGCTGTGCCACAGCAGCAAAAACTGCTGTTTGCATAGAGGGGAAGCTGCCAAAAGGGTGCAGTAACGCTTTGGGCAGATGTCAAGGACGTGCATTTACTGCACTGTGCCCTGTCCTTTCATTGATTCAGAATGGACTGTGCAGGTAACACCAGTGTTGGTCACTTTCTGCAGCTACAAAGCAATATCAAGGCAAAAGTAAGATGAAACAGTACAGTCTGACAAAGACAAAACCCAGTGTAAAATTAATAAAATTTTTTAGCATTTGCTTTTTGGATATAAAATTCTGACTGGAAGGCTTAATGCTACAGTGTTAATTAAGCATTGTTCCACAAATGGAAAGTGTGCTCCAGCCTAGACTAACAACTGCTTAACAATTCCTTCCTGCTCCCCTTGGAGAGTTCCCTGGCAGCTGCAGGAATGGGACACCTAAGGAAAGGACAGCTTTCAGCTCCCGAATGCCACTGCTCAAGTTTTTGCCCCTTACAATCTGGATCTTTTAATAGACCAACCTTTAGCTTGCTGTTGCAGGACCTGATTCTAGAGCTGTTCACAACTACTGAGTGTTTGTCAATTGCTACTAGAAAAGTAACATTTCTTCTGAAGGACCTTGGGATAAAGAGCTTGGGATCCTGTTCCCCAAAAAATATCCTTCAGAGAGAGCAAAACTTATTTCTGCCATGATCAAGCAAGAGTAACTTCAGCCATGGATGATCTCAAAGAATCGGTCTTCCAGAATGGATTACAGTAGGTTTCAATCCTACTTGCCACTGGGGATTATGCAGATAACAAAATAAAAAGTTACCATATTTGAAGTGTCAAGAAGAGATCTCAAAGCCTCCTAATTTCTTACTACTGTCACGCTTGAGGAATGATCAATATGAACTTCATGAAATTCAACAAGGTCAAGTGCAAGATCCTGCATCCCTGTAGCCATCTCCACTCCTTCCAGGCTTTTTACCTTTGAATGTAATTTCAGTTGTGCTGTGTCTCCAACGCAAAGCTGCTGCTTCAGCATCAGGCTGCAGACTTGCAAGCTCCACTGCAACGTCACCTGGGCCTGAAGCACCACAGGTTTTGGGGAACTTCAGCCACAACATTCCCAAGCCTGTGCTCGATGGGGATGTCCGTCCTCCTACCACCAGAGCCAGAGTGTCCGAGAGACGAGACACAGTATGGTACAACCTCTCACCTGTGCAGATACAAAACATCATGCTTCACACAAGTGGTTTTTCTGTGAAATTTATAATCATTTAAGTTGGAAAGGACCCTTAAAGATCACCAAGTCCAACCATTCCTCCAGCACTCTCAAGGGCAAAACTAAATCATGTCCCCAAGAGCCACTTTTACACGGCTTTTAAATCCTTCCAGGGATGTGGACTTCACCACTACCCCCGGTAGCCTGTGCCAGGCATGGACAACCCTTTTCTTAGAGACATTTTTCTCAGTATGCAACCTAAACCTCCCCAGCACAGCTTGAAGCCATTTCCTCTTGTCCTGTCCCTTGTCTCCTGTGAGAAGAGGCTGACCTCCACCTGGTTACACCCTCCTTTCAGGTAGTGGTGAAGAGTGAGAAGCTTCCCCTGAGCCTCCTTCTCTTCAGGCTGAGCTGCCCGCCCTGCCCAGCTCCCTTGGGCACTACTACAGTGAGCTTACAGCAGTGGTGCAGGAGGGAAGAGCAGCAGACGCCATCCACCTGGACTCACACAAAGCATTTGGCACTGTCCTGCCCAGCACCCAGTGTCTGAACTGCAGACATGGGTTTGACAGAGGGAGCACTCAGTGGGAGATGATTCTCACCCTCTATGCTGCTTTTCTGAGACTCCACCTGGAGTTCTGCATCCAGGTTTGGCACCCCCAGCACAATTAAGACATGGAGCTGTTGGAAAAATTCAGAGTCCACTAGCTTGATCAAAGGGTTGAAGCCCCTCTGTTCTAAAGCCAGGCTGAGAGTGTGGGCTGTTCAGCCCAGAGAAGTGAAGGCTCCAGGCAGACCTTAGCACCCCTTCCAGTGCTTAAAGGGACTCCAAGAGAGCTGGAGAGGGACTTTGGAAAAGGGCCTGCAGTGACAGGACAAGTGGGAACAGCTTCTGACTGCCAGAGCATAGGGTTAGATGGGGTATTGGGAACAAATTCTTCTTTGTGAAAGTGTGGAGGCTCTGGCACAGGTTGCCCAGAGAAGTGGCTGCCATTTGTCTAGAAGTGTTCCACACCATGCTGGATGGGGCTCTGGCTAACCTGGCCTACTGGAATGTGTCCCTTCCCCTGGCAGAGGGTTGGAGCTAGATGATCTCTGAAGTCCCTTCCACCCCAACCCTTCTGTTATTCTATGACTCCAGCCCCTCAGTGTCTCTCTTTCTGTTAGAGACCCAGACAGGACTTGGCACTCCCAAGGGTCTCTGCAGTGCCCAGCAGAGAGAGACAATCACTGCCCTGGGGCTGTGCCCACGCCAGGCTGGTACCAGCCAGGTGCCATTTGCTTTCTTGCCCACCTGGGCCCATGTTCAACCACAGTCAAACAGAACCCCCAGGTCCTTTTCCAGCTTTCCAGTCACCCTGCCCTCAGCCAGGGGCACTGCATGGGGCTGTGGTGACCAAAGGGCAGGAAGGGACAGTCAGCAAGCAGACCTGTCAGGTGTCTGTGACTGCCAGCATCACTGTGCCGTGACAGCACTCTTTTTCTTTTTCACTAGACTTTCTCTGGCTTTTAGCACAAAGCCATGGGTATGGGAACTCACCCCATCTTTGATCAGGAGCATTCTGTGTCACACAGACAGCCTCCCAGTGGCCTGCATGCCTGCTCAGCAGGTGGACATTCCTCACACGGCAGTGCTGCCCATGCTCCTCCCCAAAGCCTCCCGTGGTGACAATCACGTTGGGCTTTACAAGAAGAGAGCGGTGACCGTAACGCCTCAGGCCAGGAACCCCTGAGAGCCCTGCACACACTGCTGCAGGGACACTGCCTGCCACCCCGACAGGACCAGCGTGACGGGGCACTGGAGACAAAGAGAAACAAAGAACTTGGGCACAAACACAACCAACGACTACATCTTAACCAAGAGATTAAGCACGTCACCTTTTCAAAATGAACATTCATCTTTTCAAGAAAAATAACTGAGAAGCAAGTTGACAGTGCACACAGATAATCTGACATGCCCTAGAAAACAGGATGTAATAATGGTTAAAACTACCACTGTACTAACTGTAACTTCTACTCTGCTCACTCAGCTCCTGCAGTTCTGAGACTGCTTTCATGGGATGGACACAGGACTGGCCAGGCAAGTGCAGTGTCCTAACTGCTGCAGCAGGATATGAACCACTAGAGTACCTTCAAAAGGAGGAGGTGTCTGATTAAGGCAATATTTGGCCACATGAACAGCAAAGAACAGCAGAAAAAGGACAAACACCTGGAAGCTGATTTCAAAGTTTCCTGTCAGATTTTGATCCTACCTCCACAGAAGCACTGAAATAACATTCTGCAGCATGACAAGTAATCCATTAACTCCAGTGGTCCTACTACAGGGGAGTATTTCCAGTTACCTAAGTATCTTCTGTTCTAAATATTATATCCCTTAGCATGAAGCAAACTCTCAGCACAGGACTCTGGCTCACCTACACATTGTTTTCTTTAATCAGTTTGGAATCTGTGTCCTCTTTGTTTTAATCAAGGTCTTTATTCTTGTGTTGTAAGAGATGATGAAGAGGAGGAGCAGCTCACAGTCCAGTTTTTGTATGCCATAGTCAGAAAAATTGCCTGTACTGATCATTGCTTTGCACATGACCCTACTTAATAATTTGATGAAGTAATAAATTTCATCTCCTTGGGCTTAAATATCTTTTTACAGACTCATTTTTTAAAGATGAATGAGTTTTTCATGTCACAACATATACTTACCATGATCTCTTTGGAAGATGTAGTACTTGCACTCTCTTGAATTGGGACCCAAGTCTATCTGAGAGGATAACTGGGGGCATTTATTGATATTACAGACATATCTTTTGCATTCCCAGTAAAATATATCTAAGCATGGACAATGTACTGGATTTTAAGGCTTTTGCTATCAGTTTTGAATACAACAGAGATAGCAGCAGGAATACTCTAATCCTGTCTCTAATTAATCAAATGTCTTCACTATAGTAAAGTTCGTTAAGAAAATGTCAGATTTTTTTTCTTAATTTAAGGATAGATACTATGTGTTTAGGAGCCTCCAGGATTTAACTTAAGGACCAGTGACAACCACACAGTAAATCTCTTTGGCTTCAATTTCCCAACATCTCCAAATCTAATTGAGACACAACACATGGATTCAGTGGCCTTGCTGGCCTCAGGAATGTCATCCTGCCTATCCTTTTTCAGCTGCTTTTCTTGCTCCCTAGAACACAGATTTCAACTCTCTCTTGAAGCTACAACTACCTGTGGTGCTATACTGTGAACACTAGTGATATAAAACAGGCTAAAAATAACCTTCAACTTTCTATCCTGAAAAAGGAAGCAATCAGTCAAAACCAGGAATTTCTTGGACTGCTATGGCCACCAAATCCTTTTTATCTTGGAAAGACAATCTTGGTCTGGGCTTTTCCCCAGCTGTACCACTTTTCTCCCATCTAAAAAAGGTGACATGCAGATTTAAAAAGCATTTCAGAAACAGAAATATGGTAGGTACAACTGCATCCACTTGGGATAAGGAAGCAAAGCACAGCTTCATGTCAAGCTCCTGAGTGGTCTGGGCAGGGCAGTAAAGAAAACAGAACAACCTTCTGGGAGCTGGAAGGAGAGAATGGCACGTGGAGGCAGCCAGGAATAAATTCAAAAGGGATCTCGAAAACAGGACTAGGAGCAGGGCAGGCTGGCATTGATTGCAGCCATGCACTGGAGGGGCTCATGTGTGAACAAATGACAAGCTGATCAGACTGAGAGGGTCAATGAACTGAAAGAACAGCAGCGACCAGAACCAGCAGCACTAGGCCACAGCCCTGGCCTTGGTTTGGACAGCAGAACTATTGTGGAGGAGAGGAGAAAGCTACCAGACAGCAGCATCCCATCAGCCCCTTCCAGGCTTTCAGTGCCTCCTAAAACCTCTCAGAGACACCTACATGAGATAAAAGAGTAATGTGAAAAGTGCTTGGTGTGTACCTGTCCCACTGGGTGACAACGGAGTCCAGGAAGGTTCCATCCCCTTCGATGCAGCCAACACAAAGTAATGAGAACACTTCAGATGCCATTCCTGTAGCAAGCCCAAAGTAACAAACAAACAAACCAATAAAGGAAGAACCAAACAAAAAACAATCCCCTTCAAAATCTTCAGGCAAATAGTAGTAAGGACCTCAGAATAGCCAAGGTGACCAAAACAAATACCAACAGCCTAGCACTGTTCTCATCAATGGTCAAAATCAGAGGGGTAAAGCTGAATTGGAGAAAGAACTGGTGGGTAAATACCTCTCTCACTCCAACTTGCAAAAATTTACTTCCAACAGTTAACAAAGCCCAGGGATCTTCTAAACAAGAAGCTGTATTGAACAATCCTCGATGGATTTTTCATGCATGAACGTACCCATCTGCTCTTTGAACTCACATAAACTTTAACATGCCCAACATACATCCCATAGCTTAACTATGTGTTGCATGGGAAAGTTCTTTTTGGAATCAGCTTCCCGTTATGCCTCTGAGTTCTGATAATAAAAAAGAGTGAGGTCTTTATACCAGAGCGATTGAAGTGATTCCAAGGAAATCACAAATGTTAAAAGGTGCAACAGGCTCTGTGCCGGACAATAATACATCATTTTCAGTCTGGCCTTAGAAACATTCTGAGGCAGAAGCACAAGCAAAAGGCAGGCACAGGAAGCCAGCAGCAATGAGAGTTCACTGTGGCGTTTATGGACATTAGGGAATTGAGTGTGTTCATTCCCCTGGGGTGGGATACATTCAGCCAACTAGCAAGTTGTGACTAGCAAGCATAAACATGAATTTAAAAGGCACAAGAACTCTTTGTATCAGCTTCACTGCCCCAACCCATATTAGGAGTAAAAAGCATCTTTTGAAAAGTACATTAATCCAGAAATTAATGTAAATATTGAAAATGGAACACTATTAGTCCCTAAGAAAATTGTTCTAAAAATCGTCTCCCTCCACACTGGGTGTCTATTTTACATTTTTTACCTAATTTGACCAAGCTTGTTTACAGTAATTCCTTGGATCTTAATCTTTCTCTCAAAGGCTAACTGTAGAGCTCTCTGTTGTCACATCGTTTACTCCTGTGCATGTTTCCAGCTCGGATTCATGCACATTAACCTCCTTTGTAAGGAAAACAATACCAAGGCTTTACCTTCCCACTGTATGAGCAATGACCTTGACCTACAGTTCCAGTAGACATTTCTGAACCACTTAGCAAATCTGCCACCACTTTCAGTCACCACTTTTGCATTAATATGGCAGAGCAGATCCTAGCATGTTGGCAAAATAAATTCAAGCACATTCAATTGTTTTCATACTACAGTTATTCAATTTCTAGAAGTATAAATAGAAAACCATAAAATCAAAAGGGAAACTTCTAGTAAGTATTCCACAGGATATTTAGCTCAAGTAACTCACTATCTTGCACTTATCTTCACTTCTATACTTCAAATACTCAGAAACTTTGCCAGCAGTTAATATAAAAATGGCAAAGAACAGAGTCATAGTTGAATTTCAATCATTAATGCATGGCTGTACAAAGTCAGACCAAAAAAATCTGAAATTAGTAACCTGTATCCAACAATGACAAACAATAAAGTCGTCTATGGAAATGGAAGGGAGCAGGAAAAGTGCATCTGCTTTCCCCAGGAATGCTTTCAACCAACTGTAGTCAGGACCATCACATTAGGTGCATATTTATGTATTCATTAATCCTTAACAGATTTCTCTTTCATTAAAGTAATTGTCCCTTGAATCCATGCCAACTTTTAGCATGTATAACTTTTTTTATACTACCAGGTGGTTTGCTATGACAAGCCTGTGTCCTTGAGAGACTGCTCAAGGAAGGGAGGAAGGAACATGCAGCTTCTCTAAGATCAAGGAGAGCCTTCTTCCCATGCTGCTTCACCAGGAGCTCCCCATGGCTTAACTAAGCTGTTCCAAGGTCCTTTCTGCCTCCAGGAACACCTGTGCCCAGCAGCTCTGTACAGAACTGCAACCATAAGAAATTGCAAATACCTTCTGATATCAAAGCCAGGTCCCTGATCTTCAGAATAATGGAGGGTTACCTCATACTCATCAAAAGGCTCCAGAGTCTGCACTCTTTGCTGCTCATCTTCTGGAATACAACAGGTGAAAAACTCATTCATATCCATGACACTGCACTCAGTCCAGCCCTAAAAGACAAATCCCTCGAAGTTATCACCCCTGGAAGGACAGAAACTCACTTCCCACAGGAAAACAAAGACCCTAAATTAAACACCTGCATGAGCCACTAAGACTGTTTAGCTAAAGCAAAAGCTTCCTAAAAACTGGCGAAAATAGATCTCTCATCTGTAAAGTTCTAAAAAATTTAACTTATTACATCAAAAGTCTCAGAGGAACCCATTAATCCCATAGGAGGCAGAAGGCTGTGAGCCAGTTGGAAGCACCTCCTGATGACAATTCATGTTAGCAGAGAAGGCAGCAGCTCAGCCTCAGCCCTGTCTGCTTCAGCCCATACCTGAGCAAGCACTCGGTGTTCCCCCCATCCTCAGGTAAATCCTGCCTGGTGCCTGCCCTGGAACTGCAGTGCTCACCTGGGCCAGGAAGCGCCCGTGCTGGGCCAGGCAGTCAGGATACAGCCCCAGTGAGCCCACCATGGAGCTGCAGTGCTCACCTGGGCCAGGAAGCGCCCGTGCTGGGCCAGGCAGTCAGGATACAGCCCCAGTGAGCCCTGGATGGAGCTGCAGTGCTCACCTGGGCCAGGAGGCACCCGTGCTGGGCCAGGCAGTCAGGATACAGCCCCAGTGAGCCCACCATGGAGCTGCAGTGCTCACCTGGGCCAGGAAGCGCCCGTGCTGGGCCGGGCAGTCGGGATACAGCTCCAGCGAGTGCAGCGCCGTGCTCAGCTGCCTGAAGTGCTGCTGCATGATGTGCCCAAAGGGGTCCTGAGGCTGCACCTGCTCGTACAGCAGGAAGCACGCCCGAGGGAAACGCTCTGCTGCCCACTGAATCAGGGCATCTGACCTGTTGGGAGAGTGTGGTAAGAAATTAAACTGAGGGCCCTACAACAGATGCAATGCATCCTTCTGCAACACCACAAAGCTGCTATTGAGGCATCCTGACAAGTGGCAACACACTAACGAGAGTGCTGGGCTGAACATCTCCTCCCCACCTGCACAGACAACTCAGGGGATGAGAAGAACAAAACCCTCAAAATTCTTCATTTGAGATTTTTCTTCTTTCTTTCCTTCCTTTTAGGATATCATGTGGACATCAATCACATCATCCTAATTACGATGTAGGGAGCTATTTGGGACACCACAGAATTCCCAAGGTTTCAGTTCCAAGAGACCAGGTCTCCGAGCCCAAGGTGATACACTCAGAAAGAAGCCTGCTGTTTGCAGGGCAAGAGAGGAGAACCAAGCTCACCTGGCGGTCTCCATGTAGGTGAGCACCACCTCTGCGATGAAGAGCGTGAGGATTTCATTGTTCAGTCCTGCTTCCTCCAGGGTTCTCTCCAGCTCAGGGAGCTCTGATAAATCCACTCCCAGTAATTTATAATCATCTCCAGAAATGGTAATGGCTCCTGGGAGATAAAAATGATGCAACCTCACTATGGTGCTGCTGCAATACTGAGACCAAAAGAGACAAACATGAAAATCAAACCCACAGGCAATCACTCACAAGGCTATGTCCAAAAACTATATTTCTCTGTAACATGTACAAGAAAATCCCCATCAATACATGACCCATGAAGGGATAGTGCCATGTGAGCCATTAATGCAGGTCTAAAACTCCTGTATTCCTAATGCAAATTTCACCTACAGACTTCTCATTGAATTATTACACTTACTATAACAACAAAACTTTATTATATTTACTTTAAGAGAATTTTTTTTGAACCACTGTAATTCAAAATCAAACCTAAAGGGCTCTCATTTATACACCTTTCACTTTAAGAAAGCATCATTGCTTTGATAGAATTTCAATGGCTCCCCCCACAATTAGAACACCATTGTCAGGTTTCCTAGGCTTGGTTGGTTTGTTTGCTAAACAGATTTCATTTCTGTATAATGGCACAGCGTCCTGAAACTGCACATGCTAGCTCTCAGCAAGCACCAGGACCTGACTCACAGACCACCCTCCTCAGAAATAAGTTCCAGTTTATGATCTGCAAGCATTACCATACCTCTGTAACCCATCAGAATAGGGTAAGTTATGGCCTGGTTTTGACCTTTTCAGTCAAAACCATATCATTAACAAAGCAAACTGTAAAGTACCTTTAGAAATCACCTACTCTGTCCCTGCAGCCCAACAACTGTACCTGTCCTGAGGACACTTAACCTACACTGTTGTCAAATGCAGACACTTCTGGAGGTAAAATGGTCTTTTTCAGAAATCCATCACAGTGTTCTAATTTCGTCTAACTTGTCCATCCATCCTTTGCTGACCTCTGGACAAAGACAATAGGGTATTTCCAGCTGTCTGAGACCTTCCTTTAAGCACCTGAAGACACTTGGTACGGACAGAGTTCCCTGCCACAGGACTCCGCAAATATTAAAAATGTGCATGGATTCAGGCAGGAAAGGAACAAGCGCATGGAAGAGCTACTCACTGAGACCTGTGAGTCGGGAACTCACACTCTGTAGTCTTCCATCTGTGTTTAAATTAATCAATGCCATCTAAATGCAGAGGCTAACATACGTCCCTACTGCATTTCATTCCATGTCTGCCAGACCATTCATGTACTTTCCCAAACTCCTACACTCACTCATCTTATTGCAAATCCCCATGTTTCCTGCAGGTTTATGACATTTCATATTCTACAGCACATCATCTAGAGCATTACTGGAAATGCTGGAGGAAAACAGATGCAGGAGAAACCTCTAGCGATCCACACGCTTTGCATTCCTCCTTTTGCCCCTCAGCACTCAGCTGGAACAAAATTCTGCAGTAGTTTCACAAGGCTCATTTTCTCCTGCCTTGGAGGGCAAAAGAAAAGTCAGGAGACATAACAACTAATGTTTTATTACAGTCAAGACACTTGAGAGTCAAACCTTCTCTCTTACCCATCAAGCCCATAAATCATTGTATAATTTAGGGTGCAAGGGAGAGTTAAAAGTCATCCTGTCCAAATACTTCCTCATGGCAATTATCTGTGTCATGTAACTCAAAGTTTGTCCAGTCAGGCTCTAGCTCTGTAGTGGTTTTGGTCTCCAAGGCTGGAGATTCCATTACCTTTCCAGGCAATCTGTTCCCATTTTTAACTACTCGTGGCACAATCTTCCCCCAACATTTTCTTTATACATCACTGGAATTTCCTCTTTTTTGCCACTTTCAACTGTCCCTTGACTACTTGCTTTATGTCCTCAAGAAAAGTGTGTCTCTGTCCTTTCTAACCTCTCCCAACAGGCAAGCTGAAGAGTGCTGTAAGACTCACCTCCCTCCCAAACTCCTCCCCAGACGGCTGAACAAAACCAGCTCTCAGCCTCCCCTCCTACATCACTTCATCATCCTCATAACCTCCCACTGGACACGCTACAGTTTGCCACTGGTTTGGGACCAGTATGCTCCAAGCTGGACACAGCCTTTCAGAAATTGCAACAGAAAAACCTGACCTTGGTTTGATTGGTTTGATATAATCAGCTCCTGACAAATCCATCCTGGCTTCTTGTTATCTCCCAATGCTTACAAATTATTTGTTTCAATGTTTTTCATAAAATGAATATCCTTTTCATCTACAATTTCATAATTTCCCTGCTATAATCTCCTGCTTTTTGAAGGCTGAAGCTGTGTTTATTCTTTCTAAACACTTTGTACAAAAAAATCTTCCATGAATGCCATACCTAATCCTTCCCCTCCAGCGTCTCCCACCAGTGCTGACAACTCCTTCACTCCTTTGATCAGAGCAGCTTTTTGGCATGCCACATCTGGGAAATCTACCTCATACACCACAGTGTGCTGCAGAAGACCCATATCCTTCAAACGGAAGTATAAGGAATCAAAGCCAGCACCTAAAGACAGGATCTGCAGAGAAAGCAGCAGAAAAAAGTTATACTCAACTCTAGCAGCATCTTGAGCATCTAGGCGTGAAAAATATTAAATATCATCTGTAGAGTGACAAAATCAGTCAACCTCCTGCAAGAGGCAGAGGAATCCTGTGTGGATATTGCCCCCTCTCCCAATACTTCTGCCGAAGTGACGCACGGACAGCCAGAGTACTGCCAGCCAGATTCTGTGCCCTGCTGGGAAAGGATCCCAACAGAGGCACTGACGAGTCACTGCCCACATGCCAGAAAGGCTTTATACACATTTACTGTGACATGCCAGAGGTCCCAGAGAAAATGCACCTGTGTCCTGGGCAGGCTCTGTGTCTTCAGCAGGAAGTCCTGAACACAGTGATCCACAGCACGGGCACGGATGTAATAACCCCTGCAGGAGCAAATTCAGTTATAATCACTCTCCAGGACCTGATTTCTCCAGCACTGGCAACTTCAATTTAAAAAAAAAATAAAGATTTTTTTTTTTCTCTAAGCTTCTACCCAATAATTCCCTGTTTACATACCTGCACTGGGAGATGATTTTGTCATCTCTAGAGCTTGCTAATAAATACAGATCTCCTGCAATCAGTGTGCATATTAGCCATCAGGACAACAGATAATGCAGAGAAAATGTGCAGATACCCCAGGTGGACCTGTTCTGTTTTGCACCAGTAAATATCTGCTGAATCCTGGCAGTGATGATGCTCCCTGGCAATGCAGATAGCTGATACCTGAGTTCCTGCCCCAAACCACATGCCACAACAAAATGAATGCGTGTGCTCATGTAGTGAGAAGGGAACAAAAAAGGGAGGAAAAGCAGTCAGGAGAGGAATCCTGTTCTCTGGCTTTTGAATAAATGCACCTAAGTCAGAGTAACTCCTGGAAAGCATTTACCATTTCCCTAGCCTGGCATGGACTGATGCCTCTTGGCATTCTCTTTTAGTTAGTTTCATCCCAGATCCACCTGGCTATATTCCAGCTTCTTTCACCCCTTTAAGAAGCATGTTATCGTCTTCACACCTCACAGGGACCTCACAGTCCAAGACGTCCCCAAAATTGTTGATAAATGCAATACAGAACTCTTCCTGTGAATTCAGCTTGGCATGCCAATGTTGTGTGACAAGTCAATGCAGGTTTCCTGATGAGCCACACACATCTTCATAGGCATGCAAGCTTCTGTTTGATTTTCCCCTGAATGAAACTCCTTTGGCAATTCACAGACTTCTGGATTGCATTAAACTATTCTCCTCAAATTACGTAAATTCCACAACGTCACCCTCTGCAAAGACACATTAAAACATTCTTGTATGTTACAAAGCTCTGGAGAAGTTCTCCTGGTCAGACACCACCGACTCAAAAGATCTTGCTTCCCAGTGCCACCAGATACCTTACAGAAATTGTAACATTCTGGGGAGTTAATGAGAAAGCTATTGATGTTATAACACTATTGGTACATTTTCAAATATTACAAAGTTTTCAGCAGCATTGAACACTGGAGTTAGGAACCAGTCTGGTGGCATATCATTCTCAGGACAAACCATTCAGTTTTGGTCCAGAGGCCATTAACATTATATTAACAGTCTAACAAGGTTACACTACTGCGAGACAGGGCACTGCACGTTGCCACTCTGCCGCTCTGTACTTTGCCTGAACTGTGTGTGAGAGGCTGTGCCTTGCCCAGCTGACAGCTCCAAGCATGAGGGTTGCGGTGGAAGGGATCTGAAGCTGCTCTCGTTCCACCCCTGCCACGGCAGGGACACCTGCCACTGTCCCAGGCTGCTCCAGGTGCCCAACCTGGCCATGGGCACCTTCAGCAGCCACAGCCGCTCTGGGCACCGGAGAGCCAGGGCCCCGCCACCCTCACAGGGAAGATGTCCCTACCGATATGTAGCCCAGACCGACTCTCTTTCAGCTCAAAGCCGCTCCCCCCATTCCGTGCTGTCGCTCCGGCTCTCCGCAGTCCGAGGCGCCGAGATCCCTCCCGCGCCCCGCGGGCACCGGAGCAGCCGCAGGTGCTGCCGAGCCCTCGCTCCTCACCGGTGGATCAGGGGCGCCCGCCGCCGCCGCCGCTCCGCCAGGAGCCGCAGGAACCGGTCCCGGATGTAGCCCCGCGCTGCCGCCGAGCACTTGCTGACGGCACTGCTGCCGCCGGTGCCCTGCACCTGCCGGGGCAATGACACGGCGCTGCTGCCGCTCCCGGCCGGCACCGCGACCCCAGAAACGCACGGGATGGCGGGGCCGGGCAGCCCCGGGAGGACCCCGAGGGGAGCGGACAGCAGTGCCCACCGCCGTCGGATCCCCCTCCGACCCAGCCTCCGCTTCCCCTCGCCCTCCGAAGCAGCCGGGCCGAGGCTCCCCGGGCTGTTCCCCGCAGCAGCCGGCCCCCGGGGGTGGCTTAGGGCCCGGGGGTGGCTCTCGGAGCGGGGGTGGCACTCGGAGCGGGGGTCACTCACAGCACCGGGTGTCACTCACCGCCCGGGGGTCACTCACAGCGCCGGGACGCCCGCGGCCCATCCTGCGCACGCCGCACCGACACCGACCGGAAGCGCGCGCAGCGCGGGAGGCAGAGAGCGCAGAGCGCGCCCCCTGCGGGCCCGGCCTGGCAGTGCCGGTGCCGCCCGCGGAGCGCGCCCCCTGCGGGCCCGGCCCGGCACTGCGGTGCCGCCCGCGGAGCGGGAACCATCGGGCCCGTCCGTCCCGGTGACACGGGCAGGGACAGCCGGCACCGGACCCATCCACCGGCCCTGATCGCTGACAGCAACCACAGGAACCTGGTCACACGAGACATGCTTCCTGGTCATTGTTTATAGTGTAAACATCTCCAGAAAACCCCATCACTCTCCAGGAAAATACCGTGATTTTCTCAGTCTTTGATGTTCACTGGAATCTTGCCTCCATCAAAAAGAGTGATAGAAAGGAATTTTAGAAGATATCCTTAGACATAATGGCAGTGATGTCATCGGTGAAGAGAAGAAACAATCATCCCGTCTTGTCACAGAAGTGACAAGGAAAGTGCAGGAAACAGTTGTGAGGGCTTTCAAGAGTGCTTTGTTTTATTGCTTGTGGAGACTGCAGTAGAGGAGAGGAAGTGAGATATGGATGTGCTGAAATGCTAGTCTGGATAGGTTTTGCACTGGTATTACAGTGAGATGGGTTTGTGAATCAAGACTTGAGGAGATGGGGCAAACGAGAATGCTGAAGATGGGGGTTTTGTTTTTCTGTTGTTCTTGTTTTGCAGAGAACTTGGACAGAGGATCTGAAGGAAGTACCAGAGTGCTGACATTTATAGGATGAAAATGACATGTCCTGTGAAATTGTTTTATACTACAGTATCAGCCCTGGACAGAGTAGTGGAAGGGTTGGCCACACATTGTCAGAGGGAATGGTGACTGCCACTAACTGCACAGCCAATGTATATTTCCAAGAAATGAAATTGATTCCAATTGATTTGGAATACCACCAGCGGAGGTACGTTGCTGTCCCAGGATATTTTGCTTCCCTGTGTTTTATTTTTACTCAATATTGTGGTCTTTTAAAATCTACTTGCTAGTAATTCAGAACTTCTTAAAGTTGTGTTATCCAGTTCATGTTGAAAGACAAGAGACTTTAGGCACTGCTGGAATCAGCAATTTTGGAAAAATTACTAGAGTTCTGAAAATTATGTCTTCTTGCAGGAGGACAGTCTCAAGCTCCACATCAAGGTGTGCTGAGCTCCACCTGCCTTCCTCTGCTCAGTGGGAGCTCTCTTCATCTGCTCACCCACCACAGAGCTCCTGTGCCACCTGCTGCTTTCCCTGTTTTAAGGGCACATTACCAAATGCTTCTGTTGCATTTACATTCAGTGATTCTCTGCATTTTGTGAATGAACATGGATGGCACTCATGGCATGGTACTCCTGATAAACTGGCACTGCACGTGCTGCTGTGTTGCAGGTATGTCTGTGCTGTTCAGGGACCTCGAAACACTGGATGGATTTACTTTTGCTCTCTGTGGTGCCTTAAGTTTTAGATTTCATATTTTCCAGATTCTGTACTGCCTTAGTGTGTGACTCTGAACTCCACATAAAGTGTCAGCAGTTCTCCTCACGGCTCAGTCCCACAGAACAATCCTTTTCCAGCCCAGAACCAAGGACACCGCTGCAGCTTCAGCCCAAAAAGTGCAAACAGCAGTGAATGGAGGAGAGCAGTCTGGGAGGGTGGGACTGCATCACCTGGAGCTGTAATTGTAATTAACCCCAATATAGAAATGGACCAAAACTTACAAAAGTGTGAAAGCTTGTGACCCATCATCCATCACTGGGTGGAGCCGCAGCCAGACCCTTGTGCTGCCCAAGGCGCATCCTTTAAAGGCCTTTTAATAAATCCCTGCTTTATTCCTGTAACTCTGTCCAGCCTCTGTCCCAGGTCTGCCTCTCTAGGCATCGTCTGTACAGGCCAAACTGCAGTTTGAGTTATTGCACGGTGTGGACTTTTTTCAAAGAGTTACTGGGCAAGACAGAAGCCTTTAACTTCCACAGAGGGAAGCTGAAGTTCCAAAAGTCACCTTTATGCCTGTATTTAGGGACCTGGTGTTTGGGCTGCTGTTCCTGCAGCTGCTGTGCTCAGCAGACTCAGCCTCTCAGAGCTCCTTTTGTATTTAAGAGATAAAGACCCTGCCTTGTTCTCTCTCTAAATGCACAAGTTACACACTGACTGTTTCACAGTTTCTTTGGTGACTTGAAAGCTTTCAAAAATCTGGCTCTTCCGTTGTTTCCTCCTCACCTCTGTCTCAATTCCCTGTCTGTAAAAATGAGGATAAGACCAAATTTCATACCTCCAAGGTGAAAAGCATGAAGGGAAAAAAAAGGATTTTTTGACACATCAGAGAGAAGTAGGTGATGTCTGTGAGACCTTTGTCAGTAGCACATGAAGAGCTGATTGAACACTGATCAGTGATTAATCAACTTCTGACTTAAACTCTGTTGTGCTTTCCCAAACGTGATTGCCAGCAGTAGGGCTGTTTCCAGGAGAGTGCCACACAGCACTTCATGGGTGCAGATTGGTGCCTGTGTCCTGGAAAGCAGGAATTAAAGGCATTAGTGATTGCATTGGGTGACCAACAAAGCAGAGGTTCCACTTTAATGAGACAGCTAGGCCAAAAGGTGTTTTGAAGCATATATGAAAAATAGAACAGTTGAAAGAGACCAATAATCATCTAGTTCAGATGCAAGAAGGATTTGCATTATTTACATTTATTTCAGTAAAAATGATTAGTGGCATAATGTCAGTGTTCTGGGATCAGCATTTCAAACCCCTCTTGGCTAGGAGTTGAAAGGAGTTGTGACTCACAATGGTCACCTAATGCAATCACTAATTCCTTAAATTCTCCTCTGTATTCAGAGGCTGAGGGCACAGAGTCTCTTCAGTTGTAAAATGGTTGTAAAACTGACTAGTATGGATCTACAACAAGACTTTTAGAAAATGAAATCCAATCTGTATTTGGACTGTGAGCAGCTTTTGTCAAGCTCCCAGCTCCATGGTGCATCTACTCTGTCTGCTGGCAGCTGACATTATTTCTTACCAATTTCCTGATGTTTCCAGGATCACCAGTATTGCAATGTTGGTCAGCAATGTAGTGCTGCTTTCCCCAGGTTAGAATTCCCCATCCCCATGATGTCTAAACCAGAATCACACACCCCCCTTTATTCCCAGGAGGTTTAGATGGACAGGACTAGCACAGGGAACATCCTTCATGTTCTGGCTGCTTTCCCCAGGTTAGAATTCCCCATCCCCATGATGTCTAAACCAGAATCACACACCCCCCTTTATTCCCAGAAGGTTTAGATGGACCGGACTAGCACAGGGGACGTCCTTCATGTTCTGGCTCCCGGTTCTGCAGCATCTCCTTGTCGCCGTTTCATCCTGCTGCCATTTCTGCTTCCAGGATCCCCCAGCCTGACACAGGCACCTCCTCGGTCCCCAGGGAGCTCCATGAGTTTGGCCTTGCAGCATCTGAGCCACAGTGTCATCACCTTGGGGCCCCACACGTGGATGGCAAGGGAGGAAACGGGATGAATTGTGCTGGCCCCTGCTTTCTTGTGGTGAGATCTGCAGCTGCCAGAAACTCCCAGCCTTTGTTCTGGGCTGGGGATGGGTTTCATAACGGGGAGGAAGGCACTTTCTGTTCTGAGAGGAGAAAGCAGCACCAAGGAAGGTTTTAATTTTCTGCCACCAGTGCAGAGCAGACAGTTTGCTGGCAGCTGCAGCGTTGATAAACAGTGCAGTCCTGACCCAGTCTGTCACAGGGAGGGACTGCAGCAGCGGAGCACGTTCTTATCCTCTGGGAAAGGCTCCTTCCTGGAGTGATGCCTAAAGAGCTTTGCTTTTTATACATTTTTCTTAAATTTGCAGCTTTGTGGACTGTTAATACATAGTTATAATTTCTAGTACTTTTTCTGCCCTCTCCCATAGTTTAACAAACCCTCACGAATACATTATTGAAATTCTGTTTAGTTGTAATTTTTATGCCTTCCCCTGCAATCAGGCACTTTTCCTCTGGTACAGTCGTGCACACTGAGGTCCTACTATGAAAATTGTCTGCTTAGTATCTTTCAAATGCTTTTTTTTTGAGGGAGGGTTCTTGTTTATATGCCATTCTTACTTTTTTATTCCTCCCATCTTGCTGATGCTGTTTTTCCATCTTGTTACCCTTATCTATTAGTGGTTCCCATTGCCCTTGCTAGTTCCTTTCTCTGCCTTGTTTTTGTTTTCCCATGGTAAGTATAAATTTAAATTCTGCATCCATTTGCAAGAGCTGCTGCTTCCTTCTGTCCCCCTTAATTTGATTAATGTTTCCTTTCTCTTTTCTGCTTATTCAACTGGTCATGTTGCTGATTTTAATATCACCTTGCTTTTTCCTGCAGTTTCTGAAATGCACTTTGTAAGAAATGGATCTGTCTCTGGCACCTTCATGGTCTCCCTGTGCATGTCCCGAGTCTTTAGCAGCTTCAGTGCCTTTATTTGACATTTCTCAGGTCTGAATTGACAACTCATGTTGTTTGAACTGAGTTGGGAGCTGGGGGAGTGCTGCCCTGCTGCTTTTCCATTGCTGCCTTTCCCTCTAGCCTGCTTCCTTCCACCTTCTCCTGAGAGCAGAGCTGTGCTCAGCTTTGGGCGCTGCTCTCGCCAGAGCCGCCCTGCCTTCCTTCCTTCCTTCGGCTCCTGCTCTTTCTGTTTCTGCTCAGCCACGGCTCACACTTCTCCTCTGGCTAATTCTCTTCGTGCTCTGATGCTCTCTGCCCTTGATCAGCTTTCTCCTTCTCTTCCATTACAATGAAACCCCTGAAAATCCTCGGCCTTTAAAGACTTCTAGGATCTCCTTCACCTCCTGCACTGCTCCCTCCCACTTTCACTCTGCCATCTTCCTAATTTAAAAGGGGAAGGTTCGAAGTTTGGCTTATTTCCTCCTCCTTCATTTCAGGTGGATTTAACCTGTTTTAGCTCATTCCTCAGACTCTTTCCTCCTCCTGGGCTCGGTTGTTTCTTTGTGAGAGCTCTCTGCTTCCTCCCCCAGGAAAGGAACAGCAAATAACCTTTTCTTTCTTTTTGCCTTGTTTCATTCTTCTCTTTCTACTCCCCATCACTAACACAGAAATTTCTTACCTATTGTGTTATTGCAATCTCAAGTAACACACTCTGAGGATTTCAAGTGCAGCATTTCAAAGGATGGTATTTGGGCAGTGTCCAAATACCTCTTAAACACTGACAGGCCTGGGGCACTGACCATCTCTCTGGAAAGTCTGTTGCAGTGCTTGACCAGCCTTCCTGCTAAAGAAATGCTTCCCAATGCCATCTGAACCTGCCTGCTCAGGTTAAAACACAACGCAGATTTTCCTGATTCCTCTACTGTGGTGCTCCCTGCTCACAGGATTTCACTTTGAACGCTTTTTTAGGTTTGTCAGATCCAGGGTGAATGGAGAATGTTCACTTGCCTGAGATCATATTTTGCTTTCAGTACAGGACACGGAATAATGGTTTTAAACTGAAAGAGGGGAGATTTTGACATAACAGAGACGTGCTCACATAATTAAGGCTGGGGTTTTTTAGTTTTCAATCCATGATAATGTAACGCTGAATATTCTTATCCTTGAAAAACTCCAATCCTTGAATCTTCTTGACCCTTTTGTTTAATTATATCTAGTAATTATAAGATCTACAGTCTAAACACACATATAACTGTGGGTATAATCTTCAGAACTGTAGGGTTTAAATGATCCAGCAATGCAATTGCTAGCAGTCATAAACCCCAAACCAACAGAAAGAGTACTGTGAGTTGGACTGTCATCTTGTAAAACACACCATAGAACTTCACTGAATTATCTTTTCCTTGATTTAATAACATACGTTAGAAAAAAAAACCCCTAACCCACAACCAAAACACAAACAAAAAATTAAAACAAAACAAAACAAAAATAAACCCAAAACAAAGCCCCTCACAAACATGTTTTCACTGAGAAGTTACCAGCCACCAGAAATTCACAACATTTTTAGTTAAGTTGCTCATATTGTTAATTACTTAGGCTGTTCTGTTATCCAGCCAGATTTTCTGTCTCCCTGCTCTATACTGGGCCGTCAGTTGACAAAATAAATTTCTGGTTTGTTTGGTCAGTTATCAGGGTTCAATGCTCTCCAGCCTGATTCTTTTAGAGAGACCAGGTGAGGAGAAATTATTGTTTGGGAGCAGATCTGCTTATTTGAAGATACTTGGCATTACGTAATTTGATTTACAGACATGCCCCAGCTTTCACAGCTTTCTTACTGTGTCCCTCACCTCACAGACACCTCCAGTAGAGCCCATCAGAGAGGGTTTGTAGCATTGCCTGATGAGCTTCTGGAAAGTGTTTAGATTTTGTAAGGCAGGCAAATATAAATGCTATAAACTGGAAATTGTACCTTGTCTGCTTTGTGAACCTGTGACCCCATGGCAAATTAGTGGCAGCCAAAGACTTCCATCCTCAGTAATAGACAGGAGCCTGTTCTTGGCCATCAAAGAGAACATCAGAGAGGAGAAGAGTATCACAAACTTTGAAATGTTAAATATAAAATTACACTGCAGCTTGTGAAAATGAATATTTTAAAGGATAACTAACACCCTGGCTTTAAAATCAGTGACTGTGCACCAGCTGTGGGACTGACATTCTCTGCAGTTACCTAAGGTGTCATTCAATTTAATGAAAGGAGGAAAAATCATCCCATGCAGGTGTTCATAAAGGGGAGGCGAGGAGGGTTTAACCCATCTGGTTACTGGAAGAGCTCAAGGCCAGTTTGGATGGGGCTTGGAGCAACCTGGTCCAGTGAGGAGTGTCCCTGTCCACGGCAGGGGGCTGGAGATAGGTGATTTTTCAGTTCCTGTCAATCCAAATCACTGTGGAATTGTGGTTATCCTTCCTGACTAGAGCCTTGCTGAAGCTGAGCCACCAACATCTGCTGATCTTTCCTAGCCTAAATCATCTCCTTGTAGGAGGCTATTGGGTTATTGAGCATGATTTTATCTTTATAAATCACAGAACATTCTTAGCTGGGAAGGACCCACAAGGATCACCAAGTCCGTACAGGGGTTGAACCCACAACCTTGGCATTATTAGCACCATGCTCTCACCAGCTGAGCTGAAATCTTTGCTAATTACTCCCAATCACCT
Source organism: Ammospiza caudacuta (assembly GCF_027887145.1). Lineage (NCBI taxonomy): Eukaryota > Metazoa > Chordata > Aves > Passeriformes > Passerellidae > Ammospiza > Ammospiza caudacuta. The sequence continues at coordinate 121,895,172 of NC_080594.1, read as the reverse complement.
GTGTGCCTTCTTGTGTTCGGAGATGCTTGTCAGGAAGGTTTGCTCTGTCACCTCTCTAGGGGCAGAGGTGAGGCTGGCTGGCCTGTGGTTCCCTGGATCTTCCCTTTTGCTCTTCTGGAAGATGGGAGTGATATTCACTTTCTTCCAGTTGTCAGGAGCCTCCCTTCACCACCAGGCCCTCTCAAAGGGAATCACAGTGGTGCTGCCCAGCTCCCTCACGACCCGTGGGGGCACCCTTTGGGTCTCTGTTGGCAGTGCTCCCCGTGTCACTCTGCTGCACTGCAGGTTTGTTCCTTGCTCTGGAGCTCCCCTTTGGTCTCAGAGCCCTGCAGTCCCTGCAGGCTGCTGTTCCACATCCTTCAGCCCTGCAGTCCCTGCTGTTCCACATCCTTCAGCCCTACAATCCCTGCAGGCTGCTGTTCCACATCCTTCAGGCCTGCAATCCCTGCTGTTCCACATCCTTCAGGCCTGCAATCCCTGCTGTTCCACATCCTTCAGCCCTGCAATCCCTGCAGGCTGCTGTTCCTCATCCTTCAGCCCTGCAATCCCTGTATGCTGCTGTTCCACATCCTTCAGGCCTGCAATCCCTGCAGGCTGCTGTTCCACGTCCTTCATCCCTGCAATCCCTGCTGTTCCACATCCTTCAGCCCTGCAATCCCTGCAGGCTGCTGCTCCACGTCCTTCAGCCCTGCAATCCCTGTATGCTGCTGTTCCACGTCCTTCAGCCCTGCAATCCCTGCAGGCTGCTGCTCCACGTCCTTCAGCCCTGCAATCCCTGCAGGCTGCTGTTCCACATCCTTCAGCCCTGCAATCCCTGCAGGCTGCTGTTCCTCATCCTTCAGCCCTGCAATCCCTGCAGGCTGCTGTTCCACATCCTTCAGCCCTGGGCTGCTTGCCCTGTTTGGTCGTGGCACCATGTTTTCCTCAGTTTTCCTGTTGCTGCAGACATCTCTGCAGAAGCCTCTCTCACTGCACTTCACATCTCTTGCCATATTTGACTCCACGTGGGCTTGGGTTTTCCCTACTCCTTTTCTTGCTTGGATAACACATCTGTATTCCCCCTGGATCACCTGTCCCTTCTCTCACAGCACCTCTCAGTGGCCCAAGTTATTTCTGGATAATTAGATCATTGACTCATAAGCCAAATTTTCTTCCTTCTTCTGCATCAGTTATGGCCCCTAAGGTTGTGTAAAACAGCATCAGCAAAGTAATGGTTTGTAGCCTGATTCTGTCTGGGGAGGAGCAACAGGGCTGGGATTTAACCTGGAGGACTGAGTACCTTTTAAAGTGAATGGGAGGCTCATATGTGCACTTTTAATCTAGGGATGTTTTGGGATTGTGACTTGGATTAGATGAGGTGATGTTACCCAATGGTCACATGTTTGTCAGATTATGTGCACCATGGTAAACTGCAAGGTAACAATCTGTTATTGTGTTTCTTTTAAATAGCTCAAACATGGTATGTTTAGCAGGCACTGGTCAGTGCGGGACTCACAAGCAACGCCACACCACAAATAAATAAAATTCCTGAGATCAGCATTGAGAAACTCCCACAAGATGGAGCTGCACCATACCAGTCCATTCTGCGTTCCCCTGGGCAGTCCTTGTGTGGCTGCGTGTGTGTCTGTATGTGTCTGTGTGCGTGTTTGTATGTGTTGTGCGTGTCTGTGTGTGTCTGTGAGTCTGTGTGTGTTGTGTGCGTGTCTGTGTCTGTGTGTGTGTGTGTCTATCTGTGTGTATGCCTCTGTGTGTGCCTGTGTGTGTGTCTGTGTCTCTCTATCTGTATATGTGTGTGTGTGTGTCTCTGTGTGTGTCTCTGTGTCTGTGTCTCTGTGTCTGTGTGTGTGTCTGTGTGTCTCTGTGTGTCTGTGTGTGTCTCTGTGTGTCTATGTGTGTCTGTATCTGTGTGTGTGTCTGTGTGTCTATGTGTGTCTGTATCTGTGTGTGTGTGTGTATCTGTCTGCGTGTGTCTGTGTCTGTGTGTGTCTCTGTGTGTCTGTCTGTCCGTGTGTGTCTGTGTGTCTGTGTGTGTCTGTGTGTCTGTGTGTGTCTGTATTTGTGTGTGTGTGTATCTGTCTGCGTGTGTCTGTGTCTGTGTGTGTGTGTCTGTCTGTCTCTGTGTGTCTGTGTGTCTGTCTGTCCGTGTGTGTCTCTGTGTCTGTGTGTGTGTGTTGGTGATCCTCTCCGCAGACAGCTGCCCACCCTATTTGTGGTATCTGCTGTGTGCATGGAGCACATTCTGCACAGACTCTGCTCGCTGTGGCACTGCTCCTTTTGCTGCTGGCATCTGCAGTCCAGAGTATTTGTGGGATGTCATTGCATCCCAGTGCAACAGTTGTGGATGATAAACATGGTTTGTCTCGGGGAAAAAGAAGGTCAAGCCATCTGCATTTTTTCCCCTGGAGAAATCATCAGATCTTACTTCAGACCTGCCACTCATGGCAGACCCCAGCTTGAACCAAAGCTTAAGCACAGATAAATTTGGTGCGAGTGGGCAATTCCTGGATGGCACCCTCATCCCTGCAGAATTCTCCTTGTCCTGCTGCTGGGCAGAGGACTCCAATGGACTTGGCAGCATGTGGGTGAGATTTGACTCTACTGATCTCAGAGCCTTTCCTTCCTGAACAAACATTTTCCATTCTGAAATAATCACCTCACTATATATAGAAAACTCCTCCAAAGCAAAAGCCATGTTCCTTAGGAAGGGGTAATTCACAAATTGTTTTGTTCCTTTCCCTGGAATAAGCGGGTCCTTTGCCATGGGGCTTGTACCTGTGTGTGCCCACCAAAGGCACTGTCCCACTGCCCTGTACCTGTACCTGTGTGTGCCCACCGAAGGCACCGTCCCCTCCTGAGGAGCCCCTGGATCCCCCCGCAGCCCCTGCCCCAGCCTGAGGCTGTGTCTGCGATCGCAATCCCGCGTTTCGGAAGCCACCCCCCCACCCCGCTTCCTCCCAGCTGATTTCAGGGGAACAGAAGGAGACTTGTTTGCGGCAGGGAGGAAGCGCAGCCTCGGCGAGCGGCGCTCCGGGGCTCCGGTGAGAGCGGAGCGCTCCGGCCGCTGCCAAGTGAGGTCACCCCGCTGCAAACGTGGATGGGGAGAGCTCGGAGCAGCCGAGAGCCAGAGCCAGGGCAGGAAGCGCCGCCGGCAGCAGCGCAGGGCTCGGCCCAGCCCGCGCACCCTCTGGAAATGGTGATTGCAGTTCTGCCTTGGCGCGCACATGAACGTGTATGAGACGGTTTCCTCCTCATCATTATCTCATTGCCTCTCCCATGCGCCGGGTCCTGGGTGGCACAGCCCGGCCCCGGCTCTGGGAAGGGCTCCTTGGGGCAGCTCAGACACCGGGGCTGGGGGGCACTGCCCGCTCCCTTGGGCATCGCAGCCATCGCAGAGCCTGGGACGGGCTCTGCCTCCTGGGAAAGGCACAGACCCGCAGGGCTGCGGAACACCGGGCTGGAAGCCATCTCAGGGGCCATGTGTGCAGGTTTTCTGGGCAAAAGCACGGTCCGTGTGAGCTGGCCCAGCACCCTCATCAGCCAAGATGTGCAAGTCTGACTGCTAGGAATCTGTTATGTCTTTTTCATGGTTATGGTGATTTCATGGTTACAGTGATTCATTCCTCCTTCCACTGAACTACTCCTCTTTCCTTTCCGTTTGTATAACTTCAGCTCCACAGCATGTCTCCTGTTACACCTTTACTTGCTGGATTGAAACATGATTATTATTGAAGCAATTAAAAATTTTCATTCTTAGAGATCCTTAGAAATCATTACTTTTTAAAATCTTACTGAAGGTCTTCACATGGAACCTTGTTCCTTGGATCCTGACTCATTCTAATGAGTCTTCTCTGGCCATTTTGAGTTTTCTGCAGTCTTTATAAATATCAAACATTAAGTTTGCATGACTAAAGCTGCAGTAACAGAATTTTCCTGTTGTTCTGTGACCTTCTGTTTAGTCAGTTTATATTTCCTTGAAGATCATTACTGGAGATACTAAAAACATTGACAGAAATTTAAAAATTAATGTTAGTTAGGAAGTTTATGTGCTTAATAGGAACAATAAACTGTAAAGATAGACTGAGAAGGACTGTCTGTATGGTCTGGTTTATAGGCACCTGTAGGTTGAATATTAATCAGCTGAGGGCATATTGTAAAAACAGAATAACATGGTACGAGATGGTACAAACAGGAATGTGACTTGCAGGATGCAGGAACTGACATTTCTGGCTCTGCTTTGCTGTGATCAGACCCACAGCCAGTACTGTGCGCCAGTGCACCCCAGAGAATGTAGAAACATTTGTGAATGTCCAGAGGGAACAATGAGAGGTTCAGAAAATGCAATATGAAAAGATCAAATGCTCTGGGCAATTTAGGTTAGAGAAGAATGAAAAGACGCGATCACCACCTTGATTTGTAAAGGACATTGCAAAGAGAACAATCTACTTCCAGTGTTCAGGACAGGTAGTACAAGAAATAATGTTACATAATAGTAAAGAAAATTTAGCACTGGATACATTGACTGGCAGGTTTCTGAAATCTTCATTATGGGTGGACTTTTAGAACTAGCCAGGTGCACATCTGTGAGGTATGGCAGGTACCCTGGATTCAACTGAACCTCCTTGAGGTGAGGGAATGAATCAACTGACAGCCGTAGATCTTTCTTCTTCTGTTTGAAACCTGCCTCTACTATGCTATTTAAAAAATACCTGCCAGAGCTTCACCAAATTTCCAAGAGTGTAAACATTCCCATCCACAAATTGAATTCTACCTGCTGTACCTTAAAAGCATCCATCTCATGCAGCCCAGGGAGTGGACCTTGCACCCAGGGCTTCAAGAACAGCCCCTGTGGCCCAGGAATGTGTGCCTGTTGGGAGAGCTGCGTGTGACAGAGCTCTGTGTCCATCTGCACAAGCAGGGAATGCAGGAGAACCCTTCCACTGCGAGTTCAAAGCTCTCCGGTTGGGTTGGATCCAGAGGCAGCTCACAGGAGCATTTCCTCTTGTGAATACAGAGCTGAACAGCTCAGGTACCAGCTCCATTTGAGGGTGAAATGACCCTGCAGTGCCTTCTCTGTCCATAGATTTAATGGATTCTCTTTCACGGTTTTTAAGGGAATTCAAAATGGCAGAGGCAAACTTGGGATCCCACATGAAAAAGACTTTCCCTGTCTCAGGGAGAGCTGTGCCCTCACTTTCCCTGCAGCCCCAGCCACGCATGTTCCCAGCAGGTGCCTTGTTTTATTTTTAACCTCCATTCTGCATGGAGGAAGCCTTTGCTTGCTGCAAACATCCGGGACTCGGAGCCTGAGCACGTCCTAGAAGGATTTCCTGTTTGGGGCTCGGAGCCAGGCTCCAGCCTGCACGGGCAGAGCCTCTGGGCCCCAAACAGGCTGCCCTGCCAGGGGCTGGGGGACACTGCCAGCTTTGGGACAAGCTGCCATCCAGCAGGGAGGTGCCAAAGTGCCCAGGCACCTCCCTGCTGCTGGGGATGAGGGCAGGAACGTGCAGGTCCAGGCTGGGGAGGGGGGTCCTGACTCAGGGCTCAGGGCTCAGGGTCGGTGTGGCAGAGCAGCATTCTGAGGGCTGGTACCACGGCATCCCACCGTGGAGCCTGCACTCCTGCAGCACGCAGAGAGTGCTCCCTGTGCTCGTCTCACCTGAGCTTGGCCTCGGTTTGCCATATTTTATCACCTCCTACATTATTTCAGTTTCGGGAGTTCACCAAAGCACTGAATGTATATGACAGGCAGTAATGGTCTGCCCTGAGGAGGTGAATAATGTATTTTTGCTCTTGCTTCTGTGACATGGTTGCCTTCACAAAGCACAGTTTGGCTTAACCTCTTCCTACCAGCCCCCATATGCACCTCAGAATGACTGTGGGAGAGACAATAATATGGCTGTGCTCTCCCCTCTCCTGCAAAGGGGCTCCCAGAATATCTAGTAAACTAGAATTTACTAGAAGACCAAAAGGAATCCACTAATTTATATCTTTGAGTAGAGAGAGCACTTGAGAACCCATTGCAAGTCTGAGAGGAGGGTTGTTTGATGGTCTGGGGTAATGCCATGGGGCTGAGGACTAATAAGGAAGAACTGAAGGGAATGACCTAGGAACATGCAGAGTGCTTGCAGTAGTATAAAGGATTCAAAGCAGATTTGAAAATGATAATTTGAAAACACGTTGGTAATGTGGTAGACCCTGTGCTCTTGAGCATCTTCATGAATTCCTTGGATGCAGGAATGGAAGGGACACTGAGCAAGCTGGCTGTTGATATAAAACTGGGAGGAGCTGTTGTCTCCCTGGAAGGCAGGGAGGCCTAGCAAAGAGACCTGGACAAATCAGAGGACAGGATAATCATCAACCAGATGAAGTTCAACAAGGCAAAGGGCCAGGGTCTGCCCCTGGGACGGGGCATCCTGGGTGTACACACAGACTCCTGGGCATGGTGCTCTGCAAACCCAGCAGTTGGTCTTGATGGTCCTTGTGGATGCTTTCCAACTCAGCATGCTCTATGATTCTGTAATTTTGCCAAATTATGCCAGAATAGCACATTAGACACCTTGATAAGTGGCTTTTTTGGGGCCAGGACCAACCTTTCAGTTGAGCAGACTATGTGAACTGCAGTGCTATAGTAACACATGAGAAATTATTTACTCAATTGAAGAAGACAGATATTAATACGAAAACTTCCACTAAAATGTGGAAGACTGGCAAAAAAGTAATAGTAAATTAGGAGTTTTATGCTTGAGGAAATGCAGTGTCTTTTCAAGGTCAGTTTTAGAGCTCCTCTATTTCAATTTTTTTCAGTAAAGATCTCAGGAAAAAAAAAAAGTACATGGATAAGTTAGCTTAGTGACACAGCATCGAGAGGCATTGTGAGTATAGAGGGTGACTGGGACATCATAAAAGCAAAAAGCTGTTATTAAGGAGTAGCATAACAGAAATGGAATGAAATTCACCAGTTCATGGTAGACAGTCCTGTGGTTAACAGGGGTGTCCAGAATTGCATAATCCAACCTCTTATGTGGAGACAATCAGCAATAATGGATCAGATTAGCCTTGGAAACTTGCAAGTGGATGAGATTCACTACTCTAAGAGCAGCTTTTTCCAGTGCCACACTACTCTCCCAGTGAAAAAAAACAGTGTCTAATCTTCATTCTGAATCTCTCAACGCGTAAGTGCGGTCATTGTTATTGTGCTACTGTCTGCATTTGGTTCCATCATTTTGTAACCTGTCCTTGAGGCAGCAGCAGCAGGATGCTGTTAAACAGCCCCACTGCCTCAGCATCACCAGAGAGCCCACCTTCTTCAGTGTCTTGTTATAAATTGATCAGATGCCCCAGAGCACTACCTACCTCCTACAGCTTTTCAGTATCCCTCATGAACAGGGAGAGACAAAACTGTACAGAGGATTCCAGTTGTGGCTTCACAATGTCCCAGCTCAAGGGGGATGATTGCTTCCCTCGATCTGCCGCTGACCATTCTCCTAAAGCAGTGGAGAAGTTGTCTGCCTGATTTGCAGTGAGGGCATCCTGCTGACTCTTCATTCCATGCTCATCCCTACTCTCATCTTCCTTTCAGCAGGACTACGACAGCCTGATGGTTCCCAACCTGTAGCAATTGTGGGGTTATTCTGACTCAGATCTAACTTCTGCTAATTTCTTTCTGTAAGGTTCTAGACACCTCTTTGGGCTAAAAAGCCACATATCAGTGACCCCTCATAGTGTCATCTCCTGGAGTTTGTACTCCATTGTCATCACAGAGTATCAACAAAGACTGAACAATACTGGCTCCTAAATGAGTGCTTGGTGTATTTTGTTGGCTGCATTGAGTCACTGATCGCTACCCTCACAGCCCAGAGGTGCCACCAGCCTCCAGCCCAATGCTCCATTCACTCAGATCATGTCCTCAGGTTGTGAACTAAAACTCAGCGGGAGCAGCTGTCAATGCCGCCAAGCCACTGCTTTCCCTTTATCCATACAGCCAATCGTTTTTTCAGAGAAGCTAATTGGGCAGCTCAGCATGATCTGTGCTTGCTAAATCTGCACTGACTATTCCTGATTGCCTCTTTGTTCTCCATATGGTCAGAAGTGGATTCTGAGACGGTGCAGTCCCTGAGTTTTCCAGGTGTGCTGATGACCTTCACAAACTGGTGCTTCTCTGAGTTCCTTATTCTCTTTCTTAAAGGTGAGTGAAAAGTTTGAATAATAGAATCATAGTATGGGATGGGTTGGAGGAACCTTTAAGGGTCACCTACTCCAACCCCCCTGCAATGAGCAGGGACATCTTCTATTTCATCAGGTGACTCAGAGCCCCCTTCAACCTGAGCTTGAGTGTTTCCTCACCCTCACCATGAACATTTCTTCCTTATACCTAGTCTGAATCTGCTGGGTTTTTTTATAAAACATCACGTCCTGTCATTAGAGGCCCTGCTAAAATGTCTGTCCCCATTTTTGTCATAACGTCCCTTTAAATTCTGCAAGGGGCTCTAAGATCTCCTCAGAGCCCACTCTCTCCAGGCTGAAGAACCCAAACTCTTTCAACATATTCTCACAGGAGAGGTGGTCCTGATCTCTGATCAATTTTGGGGCTCTTCTCTGGATCAATCCACCAGGTCTGTGTCTTTCCTGTACTGAGGACTCCAGCACTGGGAGCAGTGCTCCAGGTGGAGTCTTTCCCGAGTGGAGCAGAGGGGAGGAATTATTGCCCTGGTCCTGCTGCCTACACTATTGCTGACAGAAGCCAGGTGCCCACCTGGGCTCGTCCTGTCTCATCCTTCTTGCCCACCTGGGCTCATACTGTCCCACGTTTATCCTTCTTGCCCACCTGGGCACATCCTGTCTCATGTTTAGCTTTCTTGCCCACCTGGGCACATCCTGTCTCAGGTTTGGCCACTGCCAGCCAGCACACCCAGGTCCTTTTCCAGATTCCCAGGCACTCTGTTCCCAGCCTGGAGTGCTGCCTGAGGTTGTGGTGATTCAAATCCAGCACTTGGCCTTGTTGAACATCAGCTATCAGCCCATCAACCCAGGCTGCCCAGACCCCTCTGCAGAGCCTTCCTGCGCTCCACCAGATCAACAATCCTGTGCAGCATGGCTGAACCCATCAGCCTTCTCCTTGTCCCTTGTCACCAGTTTGCCAGTCATGTTTATCAGCAGGGTACACTGTCTTTGATGTTTCTTTGCTGGCTGACATTCCTGTAGAAAGTCTTGTTATAATTCTTTGTATTTCTCACCAAGGTCAGCTCCAGTTGTGCCTTAGCATTCCTCATCATTTCCCCACACAGCTGGGTAAGGTCCCTGTACTCCTCTTGGGATACCTGTTCCCATTTCCACTGGCTGTGTGTTTCCATCTTGCTCTTTAGTTTGACCAGCAGGTCCTGACTCAGCCGTGCCAGTCTCTCACCCTCCTCGCCTGATTTCTTACACATGGGGATTGAGAACCGTTGTACTCTACACAAAATGCCATTAAAGGTCTGTCTGAGAAAGAAGACACGTGGTAGCTAAGTCAAGGCTGAAGTTGTTGGAACTGGAACAGGCACAAGATTGTAAGGACCATCTGACCATCTCAGAGCACACTGAGCCATGGTCTTTAGCAGATGATCTTAGCAACAGAGCCTAGTCCACAGCAGTTTCTCCACTAAGAAATCAAAGAAGGTCCAGCAGCAGTTACTGGTCCTAGAGGCTACATGGCTCCAACAGACACACAGACTGCTGAGACCTGTCTGGAGCAGGGAAAAGCTGCCTGAGTGGCCAAGCCGGGCTGAGCCAGCTGCTGGTGGAGATGGCTGGACAGTCATCAGTCTTGTTTTTACCCTGGCATAGGCTGGTGGAGCCCCAGACCCTTGTAGCACAGACGCACTGAGTGAGCCTGGACCAGGCTGGACCTTCGGAGGCCTGATGTGAGTCAAGGTGTTGGGAGTCACAGGCGCTTGAGCTTTGGGTTCTGAGCCGAAGAAACAACTGCGGTAGAGAGGAAAGAATGGCCTGTGATCATGTCCCCACATGCCCCAGCGTCGCCCACAGCCTCATTTCATGCCCTGCCCAGCCCTCTCCCTGCCCGATCCCGTCCCGCTCCTGCTCCGGCTCCTGCCAGCCCCTTCCCAGTTTCTCGGGCTCCCGGCACCCGCCGCTTCCTTCCATCCTTCTGTGCCCGGCTCCAGCCCTTTCTCCCTGTCCGTGCCGGTCCTGCTCCCCGGCCCTGGAGCCCGGCCGCACCGCCGCACCGCCCGCAGCCCCGCGCGCCCGTCCGGGGCCGCCCCGAGGCCGCGCTCCGCCGGCGCGCTCCGGTGCGGGGCGGGGAGGGGGCGGCGGAGGGAGCGGGGGGCTGAGGGCGGCGCTGGCTCGGGTTTCAGCAGGAGCCTTCGCGCCGAGCCAGCGCCGAGCCAGCGCCGACCCGCCGCCGAGCGCTCCGCGGGGCCAGCGCCGCACCGGGGCGGCCGCGGCACCGGGGCAGCGCCGGAGCGCGCGGGGCACCGGAGCGGCCGGCGGGCCGGAGGGACCTCGGCGCCGGAGCCGCGGGGAGGCTGCGGGACGTCGCGGCGGGGCCGGACCCCGCGGGATGTGACCGGCGCCGGCACGGGACGCGCAGTGTAAGTCCCGGCGCCGGGCTCGGCCCCTGCCGGAGCCTCGCACGGTGGCATCGTCGCGCGGTGGGACCGGACCGGGACCGGGATCGGGCGCTTTGTTCTGCCTCCGCCGCGGAGACAATGGAGCTTGGGGCGGGGGGGGGCGGGGGAGAACTAGGGACGCGCCCGAGGCGGCGCAACACCGCGGAGCCGCCGCCGGACGGGGCTCGCTGGCGGCTGCCGGGCAGCACGGCACGGCACGGGCACCGCACCGGGCGCTCACGGTGCCGCTGCAGGGCAGAGCCGCCGAGGCGAGGGCGCTCAGCGGAACCGTGGAGGCGCCGGGCGGGGGCTGGGAGCCCGGGCGGAGCGGAGAGCGGGGCTGGCAGAGCGCCGGCACCGGGGCCGCGCGGTGCGGGACGTCCGGAGCGCCAGGGACCGGGACGGGGAGCGGCAGCGGACGCTGGGCCCGGCGGCCGGACAGCCCCGGGAGGCCGGAGCTCGGGGCAGAGCGAGCCCCAACAGCTCCGGTGTACGGGGAACAGGCGAGGCCCCGCAGCGCCCTGGCGATGGGCACAATCCGGCAGGGGCCGATGCAGAGCGGGGATGTCCCGAGACAGGGACTGTGGGAATTGGCTCCGGCGCGGAAATGTTTCATTAGACTTTCCTTTGTGGGGGATGCGTTCTGAGAGACGGGAGAGCCCGCGGGGAGCCCCAGTGTGGCACAAAAATGAGATTCACAAGGATGCAGCAGGGACTGGACTGCATCCGCAGCAAAGGAGCGCCACCCCGCTCTGAGTGCTCGGGCCGTAGCGGAGGGTCATGAGCCTGTGGGGCCGGGCTGCAGCCAGCAGAAGGGTGCCGGTCCTGCAGGCCCAGCTGGGAGATGGTGGGAGAGCCGGGAGGCACGGAGGTGGCTGCGGGTAGTGGTAGGTAGAGTAGAGGCTGGACGTGAGTTGTTAGCCCAAGGCTGCACTGCAGGCAAGTCGGGGCTGGGCATGGTGTGGAGGGCAGACATCTGAAACGAGAGAGAGAGAATCTCTGTGAATGTACAGGAGGAAAGCATATTCCAGGTCAGTGACCAGTGCTCAGCAAAGATTAAACAGGCTTCCTCTTCTGGACTGCAGTCTCAAAAACATCATTACACCAGTCATGGCCTCTCATGTCAGACCTGGGCTATGGCATCAGCAGCATCTGCAGCTTTCATGGAGCCTTCGCACAGCAAGCCCTCTGACATCTGTTTGTGGCGTGCACAGGGGGAGCCGTCTCTCCAGCTCCTCTGCTGGGGCTGCTGGCAGCCCACTTCCCCTTTCTCATGGCTGACAGCAGGCACAAGCTGCTGCACTGCTGGCAAGGGTGCACACAGTGGTCCCAATGTAATTCCATGTCTTTTTTATTTCAAAATATCACACATCTGCTCCGTGTAGGCTGGGCTCTCCTGGTGCTCCAGCCTATCAGCTCTAGGCTTAGATGGATGTTGCAGCTCGCTCCATTTTAGCTGCCCTTCCAGTCAACCTCCTCATCATGGCTCTGGACCTCAAAGAGCTGTGTGAAGAGATTCTGGCAGTTTCCTTCAGAGGCTGCTGGTGCCGTTCTTCACAAGGGTGCCCGGTGGTGGGAGGGACACAGAGGGAGCGGGGCAGCGTGGCTCACGTTACAGAGCGGCCAAGCAGCCCCGCACTGAGCTCTCTGCTAACTGAAAGCAGCTGTTCCGATTTTGTGACTCTGCATCCACTGAGGTCACTGCTGCTTCCCTCTGACCCAAACCTGCACACCTCGTTGTAACAGGGCTCTGCTGGCACCAAGGATGGCTGGTACCTCCCGCTGGCGCACTCCAGTAATGTTCAGTTCCACCTTTAGCTGAAAGATAGGCTTGCTGTGAAACTACTCACTTGCATCCAGGGAGGATAGAACTGAAGAAGCTTATAGAGGCTTTCATCACCAGTTTTCCAGCCCAGGGACCCTAATTTTTGTTCCCTGGTTGTGCTAGTGCTCTCAGCTGCTTTCACACTCCCCAGATTTGCTTTTCAAGTCTCTCTTCTCCCCTCCAGCAGTCCATAAAGCCTCACTGGCTTCTCAAGGTAACTAATGGAACCAGGTGGGCTTTTCCCCATGCCTGTGCCCTGATTTCTTCCAGAGTCCAAGAGTCCAAGCTGCCCAAGAGTCTAAGCTCCTACCAAGGCTTTAAACTCTCTGCCCTGGCCCTTCCCATGACCTGAGCATCTGCAACACCATTGCAATGGTGCAGTCTCATCACAGAAGCTACCTCAGACCCCATTCCTCCAGCATGTTCTGGGGGTAGGCAGTTACCCCTCCATCTGGGGAATTAAAAGTAGCTCCAACAGAGAGGCAGACCTGTCTAGGACCTCTGAGTTCATGCAGATTCCCAAATTGCAGCACACAAAAGTATTTTCTTTTGACTTCAGGTCCTAGGACATTGTGAGGGCTCTCACCTGCTGGGTGCAAGAAGAGCATGTGGATTTACCTCAGACTGTGTGGATAGGCCTCAGAATGGATGCCCACTGAAGTAAACATTTCTTTATGAGTAGAAAATACTTTTAAATTATTTTGTTTCTGTCACTAACCCAGGATTTACACAGGAAAAAAAAAAATCTGGACAGCTGATCCGAGGTGGGAAAGGGGACCCAAGAATACCATCATATGTGCCCTGGGAAGGGTTAACACCGCCGCAGAGTTCTTTGGTCAAGGGCTGATATTCTTAGTCCCCAAAGCAGGCATTGCCAGCCACCTCCATTCCCCAAGACAGGGAGGTTCTTGCTCCTGCATGCGACATGAGCGGCTCCTGAGTGTGGTTATGGGCCCAGCAGCAAACGCTTTCAAGAGAGTCCAAGAGTGAGCTCATGCTGCCGCCATCCCCGCAGACCACGGAGCCGCGTTCGCGGCGCGGAGCGGGGCCGAGGCCGCCGTTCGGGCGCAGCTCCGCGGCCGCGCCGTTACCCGGTGCCCCCGGCGGGGCAGGGCCGGGCAGGGCAGGGCAGGGCAGCGCTGGCACCCGGGCACGGGCGGCTCTCCGAGCTCTGCCCGTCCGGCTGCAGCGCTGCAGGAGCTGCGGCTGCCTCTGCCGCCCTCCCCCACTGCTGCAACGAAACGCAGTTACGGGGAAGGGAGGGAAGGAGCCGGAGCCAGCAAGGAGCAGCGAGAAGGAGACAAAGGAGGGGAGCGAGCGGCGGAGGGTGTGGGACGGAGCAGCTGGCAGCTCCGAGGGAGTCGCTGCGTTCCTACGGCACTGCCGCCGCCCTCCATGGCACCGGCGTGGGGCACCCGCCGATCTCCGTGCCAGCCCAAACAATGAGCACGGCCCGATTTTATCCCGGGCATTCCCAGCTGTGGGCACATCCTTTGCAATGCATCCTTTTTGAGTTATTGTTCGCTGAATGGAAGCCCGCTCCAGTTCTGTGCCCCTTCCCAGGGACAGCAGATTTGCACTTCACGGGTTTTGGCACCTAAGTCCCCGAGGTCCTGAAAGGCACGCTGCTGCGGAGAGAGGGGGTGGGGGCCAGGGTCTCAAGCAGCGACTCGCTGAGCTATCTCGTAATTTGAGACCAGCTTTTTACAGGGAGGAGAGATGCAAGGCTGCTGTTTGCCCAAAACCCTCTGTCCTCTTGCAGACAGGCTCTGAGCCTCTCAGGAAGCGTTCGGCTGTTGAAGACACAGGGGCTGCTGCCCGGGGGCAGCTGATGCCAGTGCTGCCAGGCGGGCAGGGGCTGGAAAGAGCACCTGGGCATGTAGGAAGCGCCTCTGTGACAGGGTCCTAGCTGCTCGCCTCGGGGCACTGCCAGGTGTGAGCTCCCTCCAGGTGCTGTGCCAGGCTTTTGTTTGGGCAGGCTCTGACACATATTGTCACGTTCGCTTCTTGGGAGGGACGGGCGTTACATGGTGGTTGGGCAGCAGATACCTGCAGGCCTTCCCTCTCCAGGCTGTTTTCTGTCCTTCTGTCCCTCCTTTGCTCTCTCTTAACCAGTATCCTCTGGTCTGCATTCCAGGCAGGATTAAAGCGAACTCTGCAAAGGAGATCAAGCCACCCTCTGCTCTGCTTGCTGCCAGCCATGGAGCAAATGAAGAGGTCAACAATGCTTCTGCTGGAGCTGCTTGTTCTTGGGGGCCTGAGAGCAGCGATGGGCTCTGCTGTCCTGGGCACCCTGGACCTACAAATAGATGAGGAGCAGCCGGCTGGCACCATCATTGGGGACATCAGTGCTGGCCTGCCCCCTGAAACTAGTGCCTACATGTATTTCATCTCAGCACAGGAGGGCAGTGGTGTCTCCACTGACTTGGGGATAGATGAGAATACAGGGATCATCAAAACAGCTCGTGTCCTGGACCGAGAGACTCGGGACCGCTACAGCTTCATAGCTGTCACCCCAGAGGGCATCACGGTAGAGGTGAACATCCAGGTGAATGACATCAATGACCATGCCCCAGCATTTCCCAAGCAGCGCAGCACCTTTCAGATCCCGGAGCACACCCCCCTTGGCAGCAGGTTTCCCTTGGACCCAGCCTTTGATGCCGACAGTGGCCTCCTGAACACACAAGGCTACACGATTAAGGGAGGGAATGTGGGGCAGGCCTTCCGCCTGGAAACGCGCCGAGGACCCAACGGGGTCCTGTATTTGGACCTGGTGGTCAGCAACGTTCTGGATCGGGAGAACCGTTCCTCGTACTCCCTGCTGCTGGAAGCCTACGATGGGGGCTCTCCGCCCCGGAGCACCCAGATGACACTGGACGTGTCCATTCAGGACATCAACGACAACGCCCCCAGCTTCAACCAGAGCCGCTATCACACGCTCATTTCGGAGAATCTGAAACCTGGCAGCAGCATCCTGCAGGTCTTTGCCTCTGACGCAGATGAAGGTGACAACGGGGATGTGATTTACGAGATCAACCGACGGCAGAGCGATCCTGAGCAGTACTTCACCATCGATGCCCGGACCGGAGTCATCAAGCTCAACAAGGGTCTGGACTATGAGGTGAGGAAGGTGCACGAGCTGGTGGTGCAGGCAAGGGATAAGGCTGTCCATCCTGAGGTCACCACAGCCTTTGTCACTATCCACGTGCGTGACTACAATGACAACCAGCCCACCATGACTATCATCTTTCTGAGTGAGGATGGCTCCCCACAGATCTCTGAGGGAGCCCAGCCCGGACAGTACGTGGCACGCATTTCTGTTTCCGATCCCGACTATGGAGAGTATTCCAATGTCAATGTCACACTGGAGGGAGGAGATGGCAAGTTTGCCCTCACTACTAAGGACAACATAATCTATCTGATCTGCGTGGACCAACTGCTGGATCGGGAGGAAAGAGACTCCTATGATCTGCGGGTGACAGCTACTGACTCAGGAACGCCCCCGCTGCGGGCAGAATCAGCCTTTGTGCTGCAGGTGATGGATGTTAATGACAACCCCCCGCTCTTTGACCAGCAGGAGTACAAGCAGAGCATCCCCGAGGTGGTGTACCCAGGCAGCTTTGTCCTGCAGGTGACAGCTCGTGACAAGGACCAGGGTCCCAATGGGGAGGTGCGGTACAGCATCCTGCATGGCCGCGACACCCACTCCAGCTGGTTCACCATTGACCCTGCCACCGGCATCATCACCACTGCTGCCCCTCTGGATTATGAAAAGGACCCTCAGCCTCAGCTCACTGTGCTGGCCACGGACCGGGGAACCCCTGCGCTCTCTTCCTCAGCTGTGGTGCACGTGGCCTTGCAGGATGTCAATGACAATGAGCCCGTGTTCAGGAGTAACTTCTACAATGTGTCCCTGAAGGAGAGCACCCCTGTTGGGACCTGCTTCTTGCAGGTAGGTGCATGTATTGAGGCCGGAGCTCGGCAGCACAGCCACGGCTGTGGGCAGCCTGGGGTGGGAGAGCTGCCCGTGCAGGGTGTTTGGGGCAGGTGTCATGGCTTTGGCAGGCAGTGTTTGCAGCAGGAATGCCGGGGCCGAGATCCCCGCCCTTGGTGTGAGTCCAGAATGGGGCCAAGTCATGTACATCGTTTCTGTGTGCAAGCAGTGGGCAATGCCACTGCCACCGGGCACACCACAAGACTGTCCATTGCCCAGAGCATGGTGTGGGCCTCTCTTGAGGTGGCTCCTGCTGTGCCAGGCCTTGCTTGCATCAGTGTGGAGCAGCCAGGACACTCAAAATGGAGCTAAGGAATGTGATACTGCCTCTGGAAACTGCCTCTAGCCCGGCTTTGGACTTCCCTCTCCCCCTGTGAGGTCGTTAGCCCAAGATCATCAGTGTTGGTAAGGCTGCTTGTGAGCATTAATTATGCTAATGAGCTAATGAGCTGAGGCACGTGCTGCTGCACCAGCCTTTGTGTGGCAAGAGGTCACGGCTGGGGCTGGAGAGCTGCTGGGCCTCCAAAAGCTCTGCGATGAGCTACTGATGCCATTGGGATTCCGTGTGTTCTGTGCTCCCTGTGTTCGGTGTTTCTGCTGCAGCTCAGGCCCTGGAGCCCTGGTTCCTGGGACAGATGATCCACCTGCCTGAGCTGGGGTGAGGGCAGGTGTGGGGGTGCACTGCCAGCTGTGGCAGCAGCCAGGCTGTGCATGGGGACAAGCACCAGTGGCACCGGGGGCACATCCCTGCTGGAGGTGTGGGGCACGGGGATGTCTGGCTGGGACCACGAGAAGCTCTGGTGCCAGGTTGGTGAGAGGGGCCCAAGGGGACGGGAAGAACAGAAATTCTGGGGTCCATAAGACAAGGCTCGAGGAGGTCCTGTGACTTGGCCAGGAAGGGGTCCCTAGGTCACGCTGGAGGTGGCAAGAAAGGATGGTCTGTGAGTGCCCTGTGGGTACACTGCAGGGGCATGGGGTGTGTGTGGATGGGCTGTGGGGTGTGTGTGTGCATGCACACACACAGGTGACTGATGGTGTGGGGCGGGAGTGCTGGAGAGGGGCTTGTTGGGCAGTGAGTGCAGCAGATGTGGTAGGAGAGTGTCAGGAAGGAGGAATTGGGTGGGAGCAAGGGCCAGGTGTGGAATAGAGAAGGCATGTGGAGCTGGGGCAAGTGTAGGATGGCAGAGATCGGGGGGCTTGGGGACAGGTCAGGGTAGGATTAGGGGGAAGGATGGGCAGAAGGAGTGAGTGGGAGATGAGGAGGAAGATGTAGGTCAGGGGAGATTTGGGGTTGGTGTATGCAGGGCAGCACTACAGCCTGTCCCGGTGTGGGGAGTGTGGGGATGGACAGGGCCGGGTCAGGGCCGGGGACAGGGCCGGGACAGGGCCCGGTCAGGGCCGGGGACAGGGCCAGGACAGGGCCGGGACAGGGCCAGCACAGGGCCGGGACAGAGCCGGGGACAGGGCCGGGACAGGGCTGGGACAGGGCCGGGGTCAGGGCCGGGGACAGGGCCGGGACAGGGCTGGGACAGGGACGGGGACGGGGACAGGGCGGAGGTGCAGGGCAGCCCCGGGCCTGTGCAGAGCCCCCGAAGGGAGGGCCCCCTCTTTCCCTGTCCGTGCCTTCCTGCTCAGCGCACTCGCTCGCCGCGTGGGAAGGGTTCTGGAAATGCAATCGGAGATGGCGGCGGGGCTCCTGAGGCGGCCGTGGGGCCGGGCTGGAGGAGAGGGCCCTGCACAGAGCTGGGGCTGGGGGCGCCCCAAAGAGTGCCCAGCACAGGGGCTGGGGCACCCCAAAGAGTGCCCGGGGCTGGGGCAGGGGGCACACCCAGCACAGGGGCTGGGGGCACCCCAAAGAGTGCCCGGGGCTGGGGGCACCCCAAAGAGCGCCCTGAACAGAGCTGGGGCTGGGGGCATCCCAAAGAGTGCCCGGCACAGGGGCTGGGGGCGCCCCAAAGAGTGCCCGGCACAGGGGCTGGGGGCACCCCAAAGAGTGCCCAGCACAGGGGCTGGGGGCACCCCAAAGAGTGCCCAGCACAGGGGCTGGGGGCACACCCAGCAGTGCCCAGCACAGGGGCTGGCGGCACCCCAAAGAGTGCCCGGCACAGGGGCTGGGGGCACACCCAGCAGTGCCCAGCACAGGGGCTGGGGGCACCCCAAAGAGTGCCCAGCACAGGGGCTGGGGGCACACCCAGCAGTGCCCAGCACACGGCCCCCGGCTCTGCCCTGTGCAGGGGCACGGCTGGACTGGCAGCTGGCAGTGACCCAGGCTTGGCACGTTTGATGCCTTGGCCGAGCGCGGGTGTTTCTGTTTCGTTTGGAACAGCGCGGAGCACAGGTAACTCCCGCGCGGCCCCGGCACAAAGCAAACAGCTCACACATCTGCTGCTGCTTCCTCTGAGCCAGGAAATGTGAGAGGATGGGAAAGGAGGCTGGCCAGGCTTGATCGAGGATGCAGCAGCAGCCAGCCGAGTCTGGGAGCTGGGCAGAGCCGGGACAGGGAGCCCTGGCTTGGAGCGCGGCTGCCTGGCATGGCCACCCCTGTGCCTCAAACAGGAAGGCTGCAGAGGTGCTGCCAGGGCTGTCGTGCCCAGTGCCCAGCACTGTTCCCCACGAAGCTGCCCGTGTCAGGTGTGCTGCCCCCACAGCCCTTTTGTGCTGTTGCCCCTGCTTGGCTCCATCTCTCTATGGCTTCCAGGCACTGGGGCTCACCCAGTGAGTATCTCTGTCAAAGCCTGGGTTCTGTCCGGACCCACACAGTGGTGATGAGTGCTCAGGTCATGGGCAGGCCCTGCCAGATGAGGCACAGGACACACGACAGTCACCCACGACAGTCACTGAGCACAGAGCTCAGTGAGTTTGCTTCTTTGTCAGCCTGCCCCATTTTTAAGCAGAAAAGGCTGGGAGGACCAGGCCTGTTTTTAGACAGTGATGTCTACTCTCTGTGGACAGGACAGAAGGGTGGGGAAGGAAGGAGTCCCCAAGAGTGAGCAGGAGAGACCTGAACTATCACTACAGATGATCTGCCCCCTTGCAGACTCCGTTCTGTCTGCCACGACAGTCTTTGTGTCTGAGTGTGAACAGGGATGAGCAGAGCAGGTTGCTGGCCTGAGCTTCTGAGAGAGAAAAAGGAACTCATAACGTCTTCTCTGTTTATTACTCGTGTTTACTATGGGCCAGGTCCCACAGTAGCAGACTGAGCATGAAGCAAAGGAAATGGCAAACTCACTGTTCAGATGTGAGATGAGAAAGAAACACTGGTGGAGAGAGAGCCCAGGGTAGCAGTGAACGTGAGACCAGCAGAAAATGGAGCAGGAGTTGGTCCCC
Source organism: Ammospiza caudacuta (assembly GCF_027887145.1). Lineage (NCBI taxonomy): Eukaryota > Metazoa > Chordata > Aves > Passeriformes > Passerellidae > Ammospiza > Ammospiza caudacuta. The sequence goes on along the minus strand of NC_080594.1, from coordinate 121,875,419 downwards.
AGCTGGCTGCCCTGCTCCTCTCTGCCGCCATGGGCTGATGCTGCCGAGGCTTTAGGGCACTGGATCCTGCTCCAGTGCTGGGCTCCATGTAAATCTGCTCTGGTATAAATTCACCCTGCTGGTTTGAATTTGCTTTAAACATTTGACTGTGTACCAGCACACTGCATGCATGGTCAGATAGTGTTTTTCTGGGGCTTTCTGACTTTTCATGCTAAATCAAGTATTGTCTGTGTTCTGGCAGAGAGAGCTGTGAGCCCCATGTGGTGAGCATGGGCTGGTTGGACAGCAACCTGAATGACATGGAGCGGTGGATTATTGATTCTTGCGTATATTCAGAATTGATGATTTTGGAATCAGGGTTTACACACTGCCTTTGCACCCGTACACAAACGTTGGGGAACGTCAGAAATTAAAAGCTGACCAGCAATGCACCTAATGTAGAGTCTCTGCAGTTTTGAGGACAAGTCTGATGAGTGTTTGGTTCTGGTTTGTGACTCCATGGGGCATTCATGGTCAGTGCTACAAGCATAGCCCCGTGGGCCATGCCCCAGGGAGGAGGATGTGGATGAAGAGCTGTAGGCTACACCAGGGCACATTCACTGTGTTACCAGGAGGGTCTGGAGGGCTGTTCCTGGCAGGGACACGGAGCGTGGCCAGGCATGGGCCTGGGGCAGCACGAGGACTAATGCTCACCCACTGCGGGCAAGGAGAGTGCAGGAGGGAGGGGGCACTGCTGCCTGCCTGCATTTGTGTTCCTAGGGCAAGGGATTCGGTATCAACCTATTTCCAGACCTTTGCACAGCACAGAGCAGGCCTCCCCTCCTTGGAAACAAGAAGGCCAGCTTTCCAGAGCGAGATGGGGAGATGCCTGGGGGCGTGCTGGGGGCAGGAACAAGGGGGAGAGAGTGTCAGGGTGCTGAGGAGCAGGCTGCCGTGTGGGGGGATCGGGGGTACACAGCAGTGTGGGCAAGGGGGAGATGCTGGTACATGGGAGGCTGTGGGGGGAGGTGAGTGCTGTTGTTACCGCCAGAAGAGCTGCATTTGTTCCAAATTCCTGTGAAAGTTATTTCCTTGCGCTGCCAGCAGCCTCCTCCTGGGCTTGGCACAGCAGCCAGCGCCATGATTAATTCAAGTAGCATTTCCCCTGGAGCTGCAGCAGCTTTTCCACTGCAGCTGAGAGGCCCCAGCCCCTCGCGCTCCTCTCCCCCATGCTCTGCTCCTCCTCCCAGCCCCCTGGAACAGCTCCCTCCTTCCTCCGTGCGATCCCCAGCCCCCTCACAGCTGCCCCTTCTCCCGTACCTCTGCCTCAGCCCAAGGGCCCGCAGAACTGCTCTTTCCCCCGCTGCCCCTGCTCGCGCAGCTTGCTCATCTGTGTCCACCCACACCCACCACACTGCAGCTCGGCAGGGCCAGTCCTTCTGCCCCTCCCGTGCCCCAGTGTGCTCCCCCTTTCTGCTCCCCTGTTTCTGCTCCCCCTTTCTGCTCCCCCCTTTCTGCTCCCCTTGTTCTCCCGCACCCCTGGTCAGTGCCAGCTGCAGTTGTCGTGTCCCCCCTCGCCACTGTGACCCGGGGCAGCTCTCCTCCACCTGCACAGCCCTTGGGGCATGCCAGCCTCTCCCTCTGGATCCCAGAATGATGTTAGGTAGGAAGGGACCTTAAAGATCGTCCAGTTACAGCCCCCTGCCATGGGCAAGGGCACCCTCCACTAGACCAGTCCTGGCCTTGGACACTGGATGGAGCAGCCACAGCCCACCCTCACAAGGATGAGCTTCTTCACAAGATGCCATCTAACCTGGTCCTCTGGCTGTGTGAAGCCATTGCCCCTTGCCCTGTCAGTCCAGGCCCTTGTCCAAAGTCCCTCTCCAGCTCTCTTGGAGCCCCTTTAGGCACTGGAAGGGACTCTAGGGTTTCCCTGGAGCCTTTTTGAGGTTGAGCACCCCCATCTCGCCCAGCCTGTCTCCAGAGCAGCTCCATGTCCTGCCGATGTTGGGGGCCCCATGCTGGCCTTGCTCCCTAGGCTCACCCTGCCTGGCATGCTCAATCCTGTGCTGACCCCAGTCTCTCCTGCACATCTTATGGATGTGTGTCCCATCTTTTTGTACAGACCTTCTCTGAGCGCTCTCTGCCTGAGCTCCACATGGCTGAAACCCAGCCCCACACCCTGGGTTGGGTCATTCTGGCTTCAGTGCCCCCCAGGGTCCTGCCATTTCTGCCCTGGGCTGTGCCTGCCCCATTCAAGCCCCCCACCCTGAGCACTCTTCCCAGCTTCCCACCCCTGCTCTGCTCCAGGATTCCCTGCCCCTTTCTGCTCCCCAGCTTCCAGGTCCTGTTCATCTCCTGCACCTTCTGTGGGGCTCCCTATGCCCTGCAGCTCCTGGCTGCAGATGCCATTTCACTAGCAGACACTCAGGTGCAGAACCTCGCTCCTTGTCCGTCTGTGCCCTGTGCTTGGAGGCCCCTGGGCTCCCAGAAGGGTGCTGGGCACTCTCAGGCTCCCTCCCCTCTTGCCCAGCCTCACCATTCACACCCTGCCTCCCTGCCAGTGTCTGTGGTTAACTTCCTGCCCAATCTCAGGGCAGTCCCTGCTCCCCATGCCCAGCTACATGTGTTTCTGGCAGCCCTGTGTCTGTCCTAGCATCACAGGAGGGTGAGAAGGGACCTTAAAGCCCATCTCCTTCCACCCCCTGCCATGGCAGGGACACCTTCCACTAGACCCGGCTGTTCCAAGCCCCATCCAGCCTGGCCTTGGGTGCCAGGGCTGGGGCAGCCTCAGCTGCTCTGGGCAGTGTGGAGGCCATGGCTGTGGGACCCCCAGCCCGTGCCTGGGGCCCTGGGGAGCCGGCAGTGTGAGCCTGCAGTGTGACCCAGCGGTGTGACCCAGGGGTGTGAGCCTTCAGTGTGACCCAGGGGTGTGAGCCAGCAGTGTGAGCCAGCAGTGTGACCCAGCGGTGTGAGCCTGCAGTGTGACCATGCAGTGTGAGCCTGCAGTGTGACCCAGCGGTGTGACCCAGGGGTGTGAGCCAGCAGTGTGAGCCTGCACTGTGACCCAGCAGTGTGAGCCTGCACTGTGACCCTGCAGTGTGACCCAGCAGTGTGACCCAGCAGTGTGAGCCTGCACTGTGACCCTGCAGTGTGAGCCTGCACTGTGAGCCTGCACTGTGACCCAGCAGTGTGAGCCTGCACTGTGACCCTGCAGTGTGACCCAGCGGTGTGACCCAGGGGTGTGACCCAGCGGTGTGACCCAGTGGTGTGACCCAGGGGTGTGAGCCAGCAGTGTGAGCCTGCACTGTGACCCTGCAGTGTGAGCCTGCACTGTGAGCCTGCAGTGTGACCCAGCGGTGTGACCCAGCGGTGTGACCCAGGGGTGTGACCCAGCGGTGTGACCCAGTGGTGTGACCCAGGGGTGTGAGCCAGCAGTGTGAGCCTGCACTGTGACCCTGCAGTGTGAGCCTGCACTGTGAGCCTGCAGTGTGACCCAGCGGTGTGACCCAGCGGTGTGACCCAGGGGTGTGAGCCAGCAGTGCTGGCAGCTGCACTGGGGCTCCCTGCACAGGGGGCTCCATGGGGAGCCATGGGGGCTGACCCTCGCCTTGGCCACGTGGCTGCGCTGCTGCTGGGCCAAACCCTGACCCTGCTGCCTCCCCTGGGACCCGGCCGTGCTGGGGGCTGGGACAAAGCCTGGAGACAGGAGCGGCTCCTGAAATAGCTGTGTGGCTGCTGCCTGGCCGCTCTGGGCTGGCCGGTGGCCGTGCCAGGGCTGGGAGGGCAGAGGCTGGCGCGCGCTCCGGCGCGGGGAGCCGTGCGTGGGATCGCTGACCACACTGGCGCCAGCCTCCCCTCCTCTCCCACCAAGAGCCGTCACTCAGAGGGGCGGGAGCCCCAGAGCCAGATGTTTGCCAAAGCCACAGCACAACATGTGCGCAGCAGAGCCCCAGCCGTGGCCAGGCTCCAGATGAGCTCCCTGCCTGCTGACTGCGCTGGCTGCAGTGGGGAGCAGGGCTGAGGAATGGAGCCTGAGCTGTGCTCCATCGCTTCTCAGCCCTGTGGGCTGGGGCACGGGGCAGCAGGAGCTGTGTACGAGGGGCTCTGGTGATGGCTCTATGGGAAGGGGCAGCTTTGACTCCCACAGGGTGAGGGACCTCGGTGTGGGGCTGTACTTCATCCATCCCCATCTCTGGGAGATGTAGGAAGTCTGTTGTGCCCTGGCTGTTCCTCCTGTCTTGCTGGGGTGCTGGGACGAGGGTGTGAAATTGCAAGGCCTCCATACCCATCACTGCCCTCCCAGCTCTCCATGCAGCAGGGAGAGGCACACTTGGCCAGGACCCCGCTTCCCCTTCCAAGTCTGGTGCTCTGGTTTCGTGCTGCCTGACCCTGAGTCATCTTGCTGTTCTCCTTTGTTGTGCTCTTTGCTCCGTGGTGGCCACAGCCCTCCCCCTGCATGCTCTTCTGCCCAGCTGCAAGGCACTGCAGCAAAGCCTTCCCACCACACCTGTGGGCAGGGCGGGGCAGGCAGCAGATGCTGCTGCCCGGGGTGGTCAGGGCTGCTCTGCAGGGACGGGGAGCACATCAGCTCTCTTGGAACAGTCTGAGCTCAGAGGGAAACTGGGGTGTTCAGGAGGGTCTTTGGCTGGAGATCACAAAATGGCTGAGTTTGGAAAGGACCTCTTGAGATAGTCTAGTACGACCCCCCCATGCACAAGCAGCACCATCCAGAGTTGGTTGCCCTGGGCATCCCCACTTTCCTGGGAAGCCTCATGAAGGAAAAGCACTTCCTGATCTTCAGAGGGACTCTCCTGTGTTCTGGTGTGTGCCCATGCCCTCTGATCCTGACACTGGGCACAACTGGGAAGAGCCTGGATCCTCTTGTTGCCCTCATTCCTGTAGGAGTGATACCCCTTCTCCAGGCTGAACCACCCCAGCTCCCTCAGTCTTTCGTCCCAGGAAGGGTGCTCCAGTGCCTTCATCATCTCTGTGGCCCTCACTGGACTCTCTCCAGTGTGGCCATCTCTCTCCTGCACTGGGGAGCCAGTGCTGCACTGCAGGAGCACTGAGGAGAACTGTGCTGTACACAGCTCCAGCTGTGGCCTCACCACTGCTGAGAGAGGGGCAGGATCCTCTCCCTGACCTGCTGGCCACACTCTCCTGATGCTGCCAGGACACCATTCTCCTTCCTTGCAGCAAGGGCACATTGCTGTCTCACCTTGGCACCCACGGGCCCTCTCTGCTGAGCTGCTCTCCAGGGTGCAGCCCCCAGCCTCTGCTGCTGCAGGGCATTGCTTCCTCCCCGGGTCAGAGCTTTGCCAGAACTGTCCCTTAGGAACTTCAGGAGGCCTCTCGTGCCTCCCTGCAGCCTCTCAAGGTTGCTCCAGATGCAGCATGACCCTCTGGCAAATCAGCCACTCCTCCCAATTTGGGGCCATCAGCAAACTGCTCAGGGTGCACACTGCACCATCAAACAGGTCATTAATGGAGGTGCCAAACAGGGCTGCAGGCAGGACCGGCCCTGGGGTACACTGCTGGCTGCTGGCCTCCAGGTAGGAATTGTGCCCCTGACCACCACTCTCTGCACAGGAGGCATTCAGCTGGTTTTCAGCTGGTTTTCACCTGAATGGGGATCTCATGGGGGAGAGTGTCAAAGAATTTAGTGCACTTCAGGTTGACAATATCCACTCCTTTTCTGTCATCCACCAGGTCAGTCATTTATCAAGTGGATCAAGCATGATTTGTCCTTAAGGGACACTGTGCTCACCACTCCTGATGATTTTCTTGTCCTTCCCATGCATAAAAATGGTTTCCAGGAGTAGCTGCTCCATCGGTTTCCCAGGGATCAAGGTGATGCTGATTGTTTTGTAGTTACCTGGGTCCTCCTGCCTTGCTCTTGAAGATGGGAGATATTTACCTTCCCACAGTCTTCAGGCACCTCGCAAACGTGATGATTATTGTGAAGGGCCTGGCGCTGATGGTGATGTGCTTCCCCCTGTTCTCTGAGACCTGAGGCTCCTGAAGACCCATCTCACTAGTGGAGAGTAAGGGAAAGAGGGAATTAAGTACCCCAGTCTTTTCCATGTCCTGTGTCACCAGGTCCCTCATCTCCTTCAGCTGTGGGCCTGCATTTTACCCAGCCTTCCTTTTGTCACCAATGTCCTTACAGAAGCCCTTCTTGTTGACTTGGACATCCCTTGCCAGATTCAAACCCAGCTGGGAACTGGATGCCAACAGCAGCGTTCCCATGTAATTGCACTGATCAGTGAGTGATTTCGGCTGAAAGTAGCCCAGATGTGATCCCCAAACCCTGCCACGGTAGCAGCCTCTTCTACACCTATCCACCAAGTCTTCAAAACATGGGGGTCATGCCTGGGTTCCTTAACACATCCTCTGGTCTCAAGGGCATGTGCCTTTTCATCTGCATCATCTGCATTTTTGACAGAAATGGAGTATTTCTTCTGTCACTTTCATGCAGAGCCTTTCCCTCACTGCTCATGAACCTGTCCCCAGAGCCTGCCTCCCAACCTGTCTTTCACCCACCGATTGCCCAGCCCTCCAAACTGCAACATCCTGCCTTGGATATGAGGACAGTGGGAGAAGGTGTCAAAATCCTTCCCAAAGTCAAGGCAATTGTCACCCACACTGTCAGCCCTTTCAGCCCAGATCCAAACACCACAGAGAGCACACAGGTTGGTCAATCAATGATGGCTCTTCCCTTCCAGGATCTTTCATGTGGCCTAAAACATGCTAGAAGACTCATGCCATGATTCTCCCAGGGCCCAAAGTGTGGCTGACGAGAGCGTAGACCCTCAGATGATCCTTTTGGCCTTTGTTGAGGGTGGGATGTGAGACTTGCATTCCTCCAGGTGTCGGGGATCTCCCCTGCTTTGCTCCCACATGTAAAGAGCAGCCCCACAAATCCATTTCTGCCAGCCTCCATTGATGCAGCCTGTTGAGTCTCATGGATTCACGTGGATCAATCTTTCCAAAGAAATACTGGCTCTCTCCTCACCCCTCTCTGGAGGCTCTCTGAAGCCTTTTGAGCAGCATGGGGGCCTGGGAGGCTGGTGGGGACCGAGGTGGAGGAGGCACTGAGTGTCCCAGTCTTAGCTGTGCCTGCTGCTGCTGAATCCACACTCAGAAATGGGCTCCTCTTCAGGCCTTCACTGCCAACACAGTGCAGAGGCTCTTCTTGGCACACTCAGGCTTGAACTTTGACTTTGCTGGCACAGCCTGACATGCCTGGCAGTGTCTATAGATTCCTACTCTTTGTCTTGCCTCCATGCCCATCTCAAAGGATTGTGGAATGGTTTGGGTTGGAAGAGACCTTAAATATCATCTCCTTCCAACCCCTGCCATGAGCAGGGACACCTTCCACTCAACCAGGTTGTTCCAAGCCCTGTCCAACCTGGCCTTGGACACTCCCAGGGATGCAGGGGCAGCCACAGTTTCTCTGGACACCCTGTGCCAGGCCCTCATCACTCTCACAGGGAAGAATTTCTTCCCAATATCCAACCTAAACCTGCTTGCTGTCAGTGTGGAGCAGCTCTCCCTTGTCCTGTCTTTTGAGGCCCTTTTGAATAGCCTCTCTCTCCATCTCGTTGGCTCCCTTCAGGTGCTGAAATGCCCCAGTGAGGTCACTCCAGAGCCTCCCCCTCTCCAGGCTGCACAGTCCAGTTCTCTCAGCATGCACCACCTTCTGCATGGCAGCTTAGCCCGGAGGCCCCTGCTTAGCCCAGGCCATCTGCTGAGGTCTCTGTGTTTTCCTGAGCACTGGGATGGGCTGCTCTGAGTGTGCTGTCCTGAAGGCCTGCCAGCTTTCCTCAGCTGCCCTGGGCCTCAGTGCTGCCTCCCACGAGATCCCTTCCATCGACCAGTTCCCTGTAAAAGCTGAACTCTGCCTTGCAATCCAGGGTCTGTACTCTGCTTCTCTTCTTCCTCACTCCCTTTAGGATCCTGAATCTGCTGCTGCATGGCCACTGCAGTCACAGCTGCTGCCAGCTGCCACATCCCCAGTCAGCAGTCCCTTCTAGGAACAGCAGATCCAGCTGCGTGCCACCCCAGCTTGGCAGGGGCTCTGGAATCTCTGTGAGACCGGGGGTCTGTGATCCTGGCTTCCTCAGGTACTGCTGCTTCCTTGGCAGCTTCAGGTCAGGAACCTCCTGGCAGGGCACTGGTGTCCTTGTGCTTACAGCCCTTGAGGCGGGGCGGGCTCCGTTCAGAAGTCAGAGGAGAGAGGGCAGCGGGGCCGCCGTTCAGGCTCAGAGCCCTGGCTCCTGCTCCCACACATTCTAGGGAGCAGCAGGACTGGCACAGCCCCAGTGCAGAGTTTCCTGGGCAGTTCCACAGGCAGCTCGACCCCGTTTCCCTCTATTTTTCAGGCAAACATCAAGAGTCTCATGAGTGAGCTGCAGTGAAACCAGCTGTGGATCCAAGACTTGGGGCAGATGCTAAATACAGAGCCTGGGGCTGCCCTGCATTAGCTTCTAGCAAAGTTCCTGGAAAAATGTCCATGCTTGGTTTAAAAATTTCCAGAAGTGGTGAACTCACCACAGGCCTTAATGAGCCCTTTTGGTGGCTAATTGCCCTCGCAGCTAAAAATGTGTCCCTGTCTCAAACTGTGTGTGCTCTGAGTCTGCAGCAGTGCGTGCAGCTGGAATGAGGTGGTTGCCATACCTGGTGGTCCCTGTGGTGTCTCTCAGGAGTCCCCAGGAGCCATCACCCAGCTGCACTGGGGATCCTGCTGCCCCTGGCTCTCGTGCCAGGCCCTGCTGAGCGTGGGCTGCCCGCGGGCAGTCAGCCAGCCCCATCCCATGGGATTCACACATGGGACATCAGCAGTCTGCAGGCAGGGAGCTGGGACTGGGGAGCAGTGGCAGAGCACGGAGCAAAGTGTCCAGTGGCCCCAAACTCAGCCAACACCATGACCTGGTCTAGCAGGTGTTTCCTGTTCCTGTGGCTTCTCTCTAGGCACCAGTTTAGCATCTCCCATCCAAGGGAGACAAGAACCAGGTGCAGGGCTGCAGGTGTGGTGGCACCAGTGATGTCACCTCTCTTAGATGCTGTGTAGGCTCATATTGGGCAGAGTTTTGTGTTGGACCAGCAGTTCACAGATGGTCCCACCACAGGATGGGGCAGTGAAGCAGTAGATACATGGGATACCTTGTCCTGGCTGCACAGCCAGGGCTGGTTCTGATACCAGACTGCTGGCTCCACCAGTTATCTTGCTGGAACATGGCTCTGGGTACCGGGAAGCCACCAGGGAGGTGGTGCTGCACTGCACAGTAGTGAGAGCTCATCTGTTGCTTGCCTGTTCCTGAAACCTGGCCCAGGTCTTGTGGCAGGAAGCTGGGTATTCCCCCTTTGGGTATTCCTAAGGGGGGCAGCCATCAGAAGATGGTTATGGTGGGGAAAGGAGACTCTTCTGGAAGCATCAGAGCCCCGGGGCTGAGCCGCCTGCCGCTGCTATCTCACTCTGCAGCAAAGACTGTGGATGTATAGTGATTAAAGCAGCTGATGTGCATTTTGGATAACCTTCAGAGTCAGAAATACTTCATTCTGAAGGAAAGAAAAAACTTCATTTACCATATAGTACCTATTCCAGCTGGTTATGCATTTCCATCTGGCAGCTGACCCAAGGAATGGCACAGGCACACAGGGCGTGGGTACAGGGCTGTATCCCATACAGGCACACAGGGTGTGGGTACAGGGCTGTACCCCAGTAATGACAGGCAGCATGGAGCCACTGTACTGGTAACCTGCAGATGACCTCCAGTGATATCAGCAGGGTCAGATTTGTGGTTTCTGCTGAGCAGCTCCCCAGGAAGATGGGCTGAGTCGGTAAGGCAGGGGGATGGTGAGCTCTAGGAGGGTCCAGTTTCCCAAAGTGCCTCCTGACCCAGTTCTGTCACAGCACCTGTGTTTCCAAGCGCTTTGCAGCTGGAGTGGGGAGGGGGGATCCTGTTCCATGGTGCTTCTTCTGGCAGCTGCTGCAGGGCTGGGGAGCAGATCCTCTGCACCGGAGCTTAGTGCTCGCTGGAGATGTGGTCTCAGATTCTCCCTGCAGGCAGCCCCACGGCAGCAGGGCTGCTGGGGTGTCGCAGGTGCTGCCTCCCGTTGCTGCTCAGGACGGGGTGGCCCATTCCCAGTGACTGCTCCCTGCAGGCCCTGTGTCCTGCCCGGGTTGCTGCATCCCGGTGCGCGGCTCGCAGCCCCCAGCTGGGCCCTCGGCTTGGCTCCTCCATGAGCGAGGCCCCATGGCTGCTGCGGGGAGGAGCTGTGGCTGACGAGGCCTGAACTCCGCTTCACCCGGGCCTGGCCCAGCTGCCTTCCCCAGCTCTGTCCCCCAGCTTTGCTCTCCCTGGAGTTCCCAGCTGGTGGAGGAGCTGTGGGCAGGGATGTGGAGTCAGGAGTTGGTTTCTGCTGGCCTGAGCTCTGTGGGAGCCCGAAGGAGGAGCTGGGGAGGGCAGGCAGGGAGCAGCATTCCTCCTCCTGCCACGTCTGTCATAGTGGGTGCACTTCTTGTGCTACAGGCAGCGTGAGACTGGACTGTCACAGGGCAGTGCCACCCTCCATCCTCATGCCCTGTCTGGGGCTGCTAGACACAGAGTCCGGAGAGCAGGACAGAGCCAGGGCCGTGGTGACAGGGGGGTGACTTTCTTCCTGTCCCATCCTGAGTGTCTTTGCAGAAAAGAAGGAATAGAGGTGCCGGGGCTGCTGCATGTCCTGCAGAAAAGCAGTGGCCGGTCTGGGACAAGAGCCACAGTTGCTGTCGCGCTGCGTTGTGATGGCCAGCTCTGAGGGTGGCATGGTGGCTGTGCCATGGAGCACAAGGTGGCACTAGGGCGTGGTGGTGGGGCTGGGCTGGCTCTGGCTGGTTCTGTTCTGTTCAGGTGGTGTGTTCTCTCGCACAGGTGACAGCCACAGACGCAGACAGCGGTGCGTTCGGCTCCCTTTCCTACTCCATCGGCTCTGGCATCGGCAGCGTCACCCCCACGCAGTTCAGCATTGACAAGCACTCGGGGCAGCTGTGCACGGTGCAGCCCCTGGACCGCGATGAGGGCACGGCTGCCTACGACTTCACCATCACTGCAGTGGACGGGGTGAGTGCTGCCGAGGCCGCGCACGCAGTGCTGCTGAGCCAGCCCTGTGCCGGGTGCTGCTGTCCTCAGCTGTCCCTGACCCCGTGCCTCCGCAGGGCGGCCTGAACTCCATGGTGTACGTGAAGGTGTTCCTGGAGGACACCAACGACAACCGGCCGGTGTTCTACCCGCTGGAGTACGCCGCCAGCATCAGCACGCAGAGCATGCCGGGCACGGCCGTGCTGCGCGTCGCTGCCCACGACAAGGACGAGGGCCTCAACGGCAGGGTGACGTACCGCATCGTCCGGGGAAACTCGCCCCCGCTCTTCTCCCTCAACAAGGACACAGGTGAGCCCTCGGGCAGCCAGGGCAGGCAGCCGTTGGTGCGCTGCGATGTGGGAGATATCCTGAAAACCAGCCTGAGTGTCCCTGCTTGGCCACCTCAGCAGTGCAGCCTGTCTCCAGAGTACGTCTCTTCCTCTCCCTGCCACATCATTCCCTGCTAAACTTCCTTAGCCTCTGGTAACCCCTTCCCAGACTCAGTCCCTGACTTTTGTTACTGCTCCCTGTTGTGTTCCTCATTTGTCCTGTCTACCTTCTTCTCCCCATTCCCCATCTCCGACTCACTGTGCCCTTCCTCTTGTGTGCTGATGACACAGCTGTATGATCAGCTGTATGATCAAGCTGTATCCTGCTTCCTTTCTTGTCCCTGCCAGTCCCCTCATCTCCAGCTCAGTTAACTCTCCTCTATAACTCTGTCACTCTTGATCCCACTGTTCTCACTGGCTGCATCTGGTGAAAGCCAAAGCAGTTTCTGCTGGGGAAGTGGGTGCATGGGTATGTGATGCCAGGGACTCTCAGCAGGACAGAAGGGTGCACTGGGGAATCTGCACACTGCTTCTCAATTCCCAGCAGGTGACTGGGAGGGTGACAAGCCCTACCAGACCCCCTAATGCAGGGCCACCTCCTTTGTAAGGCCTATCAACTATGGTCCTTCACTTGTATATCCCCTCCCAGACCCTGTCTGCCAGCCCAGGCCTGCTTGCTGTGTTATGACACTCACCCTGTGCCCCAGATTGGAAGCCTTCTCCCTGCCTTTCCCTCTCCCTAGACCTGCCTTCTGGCTCGTGCCCCACAGCCTGTACCACCACTAAACTCAGAGCTGGCTGTAAGACAAAGTGCGGAGGATTTGGGGAGGCTTTCCTGGGAGAGCTCCACTCATTCACTCCAGCTCCTCCGTGGTGGGCTCCCACTGTGATGCACGTTGTTTTCTGCCCCTTCTGGTCTGTCTTTTCCACCTTGTGGTTTGGTCTGTCCCCTGGAGCCAGGTTGCAGCACAATGCCGCATCAATGACTTTCTTCCTCAGGTGTCATTTCTCTGTCATGGTCTCTGAGTGGCAAAGCCAACACCCTGGTGCAGCTGGTGATCTCTGCTCAGGACGGGGGGGGCCTGCAGGCACAGCCCAATGCCCGGGTAAACATCAGCATCGTGGAGGGCACAGTCTCACCCCCTGTCTTTGAGCAAGCTCAGTACTTCTTCAGCGTGCCCGAGGACATGCCACAGGGCGCCACTGTGGGGGCTGTCCAGGCCCAGAACCCGCCAGGTATGGCCTTGTCCCTTTTGCATGTTGCCACTTTCCCTGTCCCCACACCGTCCTTGGGGTCCAGCATCCACCACACTTCCTCATGGAGCGGCCCTGCTCTGAGAGCTCCACACACTCACACCTGAGTGTGCACCTGGCTCAGCACCTGTGCTCACACAAGTGTGTAAGCACACCTGGGGGCTGTGCACATGGGCACTGTGCTGCTGCGCCCCTTGGAGCACAGTTTTGTGACCCCAGGGCTGAGGCAGTAAGCTGGGTGGCACCTCATTCCTTCTGTCTCATGTCCACAGGTCATGCTGATGACATCTTCTACTCCATCTCCTCGGGGGACCCTCATGGCTATTTCTCCATCGACTCGGCCTCGGGGCAGCTGCGCACCAGCCTGCCTCTGGATCACGAGTCCCAGGCAGTTCTGGTGCTGGACGTGCAGGCCCGGAGCGGTTCTCCCCCTGCCTACAGCAACACGCGGGTGAAGATCTCCGTGTCAGACGTGAACGACAACGCGCCGGCGTTCCCAGCTCCCTCTGACTCCATCCTGCTGCCGGAGGCCACGGAGCCCGGCGCTACGGTGTACACCCTGCAGGCTGAGGACCGCGACAGCGGCGCCAATGGGCAGGTGGCCTTTGAGCTGCTCTCGGGGGGCGAGGGCACCTTTGTCGTGGAGCGTGCCTCGGGGGCCGTGCGGCTCCTTGGGGCCCTGCAGTATGAGGCCGTCTCAGCCTACAGCCTGGCCATCGCGGCCCGGGACAGCGGCGTTCCCCAGCTCAGCTCTACCTTCACGCTGCTGGTGCACGTGCAGGCCGAGGACGACAACGGACCCATCTTCGACACTCTCACCTACCGCGTGGAGGTGCAGGAGGGCGTCCCCGTCTTCACCCGCTTCCTGCAGGTCAGGGCCCTGGCCCACGATGTGGAGCCCGCGGCCCTCACCTACCACCTGCGTGCGGACGGGGACGCCGCCAGCTTCGGCATCGTGCCCGAGAGCGGCTGGCTGTACGTCAAGAGCGCCCTGGACCGGGAGACGCGGGACCTGTACGTGCTGACCGTGCTGGCCTCCGTGGGCGGCGCCGGGGCCGCGGCGGACGCGCGGAAAACCGGCACCAGCACCGTGCGCGTCAGCGTCACCGACGAGAACGACAACCCCCCGCGGCTGAGCGAGGAGCGCTACTTCTTCACCGTGTCTGAGAACCAGGCTCCCGGCAGCGCCGTGGGAAGGGTGATGGCCAGCGACCGCGACGCCGGGCAGAACAGCCGGCTCACCTACCGCCTGCTCCAGCACGACCCCAACTTTCTGATCCACGCACAGACAGGTGAGGCACTCCCGGCCTCCCAGGTGGGGCTGTCTGCTGAGAGCGCCCAGGGCAGGGCAGCAGTGATGGCAGCCGGGCCAATGCAGCAGCAGAATGTTCACCTTACCGCCCCGCACTGCTGGGCTCCAGCAACACAGCTGAATAGCACAGCTGAGCACAGGCTCGGCTCTAATGCAGCTTGTGGGCTGAGCTGGGTCCCTGCTCGTCAGTGTTCTCACTTGTTGTGCCTGCCCCGTTCCTGGAAGCATTCAAGGCCCTGTTGGATAGGGCTGGGAGCAACCCGGGATAGTGGAAGGTGTCCCTGCCCGTGGCAGCAGGGTGGAACAAGGTGGGCTTGAAGGTTCCTTCCAACCCAAACCCTTCTGGGATTCTCCCTCACAGGAGAGGTCAGCACCAAGCACAGCTTGGACCGGGAGCAGCAGTCCAACTTCCAGCTGCTGGTGATTGTGCAGGACGGGGGAGCGCCGCCTCGCAGTGCCACCGGCACCATCTATGTCACTGTGCTGGACGAGAATGACAACGCTCCTGCTTTCCTGCACGTGGGCAGCGGCCAGGAGCTCTCTGTGCAGGTAGGGCTGCAGGCTGGAGCACCCATGGGGCCTGGTGGCCTCTGGCTGTGGGGGCACTGCTGGGTAAAGGGGGTGGGCAGGGGGACCCAGGAGAGCTTCAGGGTAGCAGATGAGCAGGCACCAGCTGGATCCATGCAGCAGCCAGGACAGTTGGATAAATCTGAGATGTGGCAGGAGGGGCATGTCCTTGGGCAGGGCAGAAATCCTGGTGCGCAAAGCAGGCAGGGCTGTGGGGGGCTCTGGCACAATCGGGACTGGCCAGCGGGCAGGAGCTCTTGGCTCACACGTGCCTGTAGGGAGGGACAGCAAAAGGAGCCTGAACCTGAGGCAGGTTCAGAGAAGAGCCAGGGTAAACAGTGGTGAGCAGGGTGTTGTCCAGCTGGCTTGGCACACACAAGAGTTTTCAGTGGATCTGCTGTGCCTGCCAGCCAAGCTTTCCCTGCCCAGCCTGGTGGCAGCAGTCCCTGGGCACTGCATGTGCTGCAGACCCAGCTTCATGGGGGCTGCTCAGGAGAGCTGGCAGGGGAGCTGCCCCAGCGAGGGCTTGTGGCACCACCTGAGGAACACTGGCAGCGGCAGAGCAGCAGGATGGGCAGCAGGGCCTGGCACAGAGCAGGGGCAGCCCACGGCTGGGCAGCCAGGCCCTCTCTGCACATCCATTGCTGTACGTCAGGCTGTGTGCTCAAAGCCCCTGGCTCTGGGTGGTCCACAAACACCACGATGGTGACAGCCACGCTCTGGGACACGTCCTGCCTGAGCTGGGCACCCCAGACAGGTCAGAGCAGAGAGGACTGTGTTGGTAGGCACCTGGGTGACATGAGATCTGGGGACACTGCTGCTCCAGCCAGGCCTTCCCCATTCATTGCTGCTTCCCTTGGCTTCCTAGGGTGCACCATTCCTTCCCTTGCCATCCTAGGGTGCACCATTCCTTGCCAGCCCATCCTGGGGTGCAATCATTCCTTCCCTTGCCATCCTGGGGTGCAGCCATTCCTTGCCAGCCCATCCTAGGGTGCACCATTCCTTCCCTTGCCATCCTGGGGTGCACCATTCCTTCCCTTGCCATTCTAGGGTGCACCATTCCTTCTCTTGCCATCCTGGGGTGCATCATTCCTTCCCTTGCCATCCTAGGGTGCACCATTCCTTGCCAGCCCATCCTGGGGTGCAATCATTCCTTCCCTTGCCATCCTGGGTTGCACCATTCCTTTCCTTTCCATCCTGGGGTGCAGCCATTCCTTGCCCAGCCATCTCCTGGCGTGCCCTGCTCTGAGGCAAAGCTGCTGGCAGGGCTTGGCCGGGGTGAGCACCTCTCCCAGACCTGGAGGAGGCAAAGGGGGCTCAGTGGGTCTTGCCCTGTCTCTGAGCAAGGCTCTGGGAACAGAGCAGGCCAGGGAGTAGCCAGCACAGCCTGGCTGAGGGAGCACTGGGTGGGCTCTGCGATCATTGCCCCACTGGCATCTGCCAGGAGCCCTCGTGGGGACACGTGTGACATCCCACACAGCAGGATCTGCAGTGTCTGGGGGCACACAATGCTGAAAGGGCCCTGCCAGAGCCTGGGAAGGCTCTGCTCCTGCAAAGAGACCATGAAAGCAGATGCCTCCTTCAGGGGATAGGACAAGGCTGAGATGGGCTCAGGGTTCTGAGGGCGGGTAAATGCTGCAGCAGCTGTGGGAAAACACCTCTTTGGGCACTTTGGTTTGCAGGTGCTGGAAGCAGAGGCAGAGAAGGGTGGAGTCCCATAACAGCCCACTGTTGGCCATGTTTTGGATGTAGAAGAGGCTGGGAGGAAGAAGTGAAACTGGATGATAACACAAACTCCATGATTCCTTGCAGACGTGCTCAGGGCACGTTCCTGTCAGGGTTCTTCAGGCAGAGCAGAGGAGGGTTCTGTGTCCACCTTGGAGCACAGCTGTGGCGTGCTGAGGTGAAGCTCTGGTGATGTGCTGGCAGTACAGGGGGAGCTTGCAAAGGGTCTGCAGCGATGGATGCTCCAGGGAATGATTGCTAGGAGAGAGGAGAGAGCACAGGGCCTGTTTTCACAGAGGGCACGCCCCTGATGCTGGGGTTTTGCTGTATCCCCCCAAAGATGTGTTGCTGTCACTGGTCTGTTCACAGCATTCAGGGTGGGGGCTCCCTGTGAAGAGCTGTGGGAGGATCAGGTTCCACTGCTGGGTCAGGGAGGAGGATGGGACATGAGGTCACTGCTGCTAAGCAAACTGCTGGAAAGCAGCACAGATGGCACTTAGGGTGGGCTCTGAGCTGGCTGCTTCAGCCTGGAGCTTTGTGAGTGTGCCACTCCAGGCTCGGGGCAGGCAAAAAAGCAAATCAAACGTTGAGTTTAATTAGACAAGAAACAGAGAATGAAAGAAAATATCATCACCCACAGCTCAGATTCTGCCCACACTCTCTGTCTGGTTCCATTTCCTAAGTGAGCAGAAGTGATAGAAACTGTTTAGAAAAGGTTGTTAACGGGATCTTTGGCAGATAATGGCTCCAAGCAGGAATAAAACATTCTTTGGCATGGACAAAGCTGCAGGAATATCACAAAGGTGTGCACAGAGTCATGGGGAAATGAGAAGTTGCTTTTTCCATAACAGAAGGCTGGGCAGCTCCATAAGAACTGACCAGGCAGCAGGTTTAAAATAAACACAGGCAGCATTTCTTCATGCAGAATGTAATTAAATTGTGAAATCATTGTCCAGAGTTGCATGGGTTCAAAACTAGATGAATTCATGGAAAGGAAAAAATCCATCAAAGGCTGATGAGCACAAATAGGATGATCTGTGGCTCAGGAAGTGTCTGAGCCACAGCGGGCTGGGAGCGGGGAAGCTCACAGGAGGACTGTTCCATACGTGCCATGTTCCTCGCATTTCTGCATCCACTGCCAGCCCTGCTGGAGCTGTGCTGGTGCCCAGAAGGGCTCTGCAAGCCTGGACCAGCCTTTGGGGAGGGTGGGCAGACCCAGCTATGCCCACAGGGCCTCTGTCTTGCCAGCGTGCATGGGCAAGGCCACTGCTGCTTGCTCCTGTCTGTGTGACTGGGCTGGCACTGGTACATGTGGGTGCTGCTCTGTAGCTCCTCTGGCGTGTCCGAGCAGGGTGCTGTGCTCAAGGGCTTCTCCCAAAGGGCTCTGGCTCCTCCTGGAAGGGAGAGGAGGAGCAGGGGCCTGTCAAGTCTGGCTTGGGGGCAGTGGGGCGGATGTTGCCCCACTGTGGCAGGGAGAGTTGGAAGGGGCCTCTGAAGGGTGGCCTCACGTCGAGGTGTCCATGCAGACCTTCCTTTCATCAAGGGCCAGGCTATATTTAGGTCTGTGTCTCCATCACTGCTGCAAAAGGCTGTTCCAGATTCCTTGATCTGGTACTAGAAAACATCTCTTCATTTCCAGCCTAAACTAATTTCTGACCATTTTATACTCATTTGTTCTTGTGCCAATATTGTGTTTTTGCTTAAAAAGCTGTCCTCTCTCGCTGGAATTTCCCTCCCTCTCGCAGTGTTTACAGAGCACAGTCCCAGCACTGCCTGGCCTGGCTGAGCGAGTCCAGCTCCTCTGGTCTCCCCTCCCAGGGCTTCAGCTCAGTGCCAGCAGCTTGGGCAATAGCTCTGGCCCTCACCCTCTGCCCAGAAACCTGCGCCCTCTTCTCCAGAGTCGTGTTTGGATTCCACTTGTCCCTTTCCTAAAGGCATTAAGTGGCACAGATTGCCCTGCACAGCTGGGTCTGGGAGGGTGGTCTCTGCCACAAGATGTGCTGGTGGGCTGGGAATGTGAGGTCTGTCCCCTTGAGGTGGGAATTTGGCCTCTGCTGGGGTGGAAGGAGCAGCAGAGCCTGTGCCGAGTGGGAATCCTGTTCCACCAGCATGTGTGCTGGAGGGGGGACAGGGCTGTGTCCCAGGCACAGCACAGGCTGTGGTCTCAAACCTGACAGGGGCTGGGGGACAGTGATGGGGTGCATCCAGCTCCACAGCTATCCAGAAAAGGGGTGCAGTGCTGTAATGTGTGGTCTCAGTGGCAATGGAGGTAGCTCCCCTGAGGACACAAGGTTATCTGAGCACGTGTGATTGATGTCTCAATGGTCTTGTGCTGCACTGGCATAAATTGAGGGTCTGAAGTACCAACACACAGGCAGTGCTACCCAGGAACAAGGGAGAGAAGGGGAAAGGCCCAGGCTGGGGTACCTGAGCCCCAGAAGATCTGCCAGCTGCCCTTCCAGAGGTGGGAAACCTCCCTGGCTAACTGTGGGAGCTGAGGAGATCCCTGGCTGTGGGCAGGGAGGCTGGCACTGGGCTGTCAGGGCTCACCATGGGCATTTCCAGCTGAAGGTGTCTGTTGGGGCAGGGAGGAGCAGGGCTGCTGTGGAGCCCTGCCTGCAGAGGCTCTGGGTGTAGCAGGGTGAAGCAGTGCCCTCCTCCGTGTGCCCCCAGCCTGCCCAGTGGGTTGTTAAACAGGGCACAAGGGGAGGAGGGCTGGTCAGGCAGGACCTCCCTGGCCAATTGCCGTGGGCTCCTCTGTGTTCCCAGCCTCAGCACAGACTGTGGGTGCTGTGGGGAGTCTGTGTTGTGGGGAAGGTGTAGGGCTGGTGCAGGATGGTGCAGAGCTCATTGAGTCATGCCAATGCCTTGGGGCAGTGGGGTGGTCTGAGCGGTTCCCTGTGCCACTCAACTGCTCCCTGTGCTGTGCTGCAGGTGCTGGAGGAGAAGCCATCGGGACTCCTGGTCGCCTCCCTGCAGGCCAAGGACCCTGACGAGGGGGAGAACGGGACCATCACCTACTCGCTGATAGGTACGAGCTGCAGAGCAGCAAACCCACACTGCCCTGCCCGGCAGCAGCAAACCCACACTGCCCTGCCCGGCAGCAGCATACCTCTGCCCGGCAGCCGTGCCCCGGGCGATAGTGCCCGCTGCCGGGATCCCCCAGCACGCTCCCTCCCTGGCACCCTGCCCGTGCTCCCCGTGCCACGCTGCCCTGTGTCCGCAGGGGCCTGGGCAGAGCGGTTCAGCCTGCACGTGGCCACGGGCGAGCTGCGCACGGCGGCGGTGCTGCGGCGGGCGGAACGCGCCGAGTACCTGTTCACAGTGACGGCCAGCGACCGTGGCACGGCGCCCCGCAGCACGACAGCCATCGTCCGTGTGCAGGTACAGCCCCTCCTGTCCCCGCACGCCCCCTCCGCTTGTCCCCGTGCCACCTGCACAGCACTCGGCTCTTGGAGCACACCATCCATGCCTGGCAGCCCCTCTGCCCACCCTCATCCCCTGCCGCCCTCATCCCTGAGCCCCCTCTGCTCCTGCTCAGCTGCTGATCCAGCCTTAAAATCCACAGGGAGAACCTGGATGGGAAGGGATGACCCTGCACCTGTTCTCATGTCCAAAGAACTGACAATTGCAGTTCTGCCTTCTCCAGGCTTTAGACAGCTGACCCTGTCCTAGATACCCTGCACAGAGACTTCCACTCTTCCCACGGTCTGCTGAAACCAGTGTTCTTACCTGCAGGGTGTTTATTCTGACCTGCAGGGTGCCCCTCATGTCTGTGTCACTTTGGTACTCCCTGCCTGCTGCTGCCCACACAGCTACATCCTTTCTTTACAGTTAGTAATGAGCTTCCTTTTACAGCAGAGGCTCTGGTTCCCCCACCAAAGCACTCCCACTGAACATTGTTTCACATCTTCTCCTCCATGTCCTTGCAATTGCCAAGGCCATTTGACTGTCCTTGCTGTGCCACCTCCAGCCATTGCCCATTGCTCCCTTGAGCCAGCTGGTCTCTCACTCCTTTGTCACACAGCATCTGTGCCTGTCCCTTGCTAGTGTGGGAGCTCCAGAGCTGAGTTCTAGCCCAGGCGGGTCTGATACACCACGTTCCCTTGAGTGGAGCCTGGTGTTAGCCTGCCACAGCTGCCTTCAGCCACCAGCAGCATGTTTTGTACCATTTCCTCGTTACACTATATCTGTAACTGTTCTTGCCATCAGAGCTGTTCTGCAGCCTCCAGAGCACTGAGGCTAGGCTGGCCATCCCCACCATGCTGGTTGGCATCCCTGTAATAGATATTTGCCGGACAGTCACTGGGTTTGGTCCCCTCTGGGCTGACAGGTTTGTTGTTACTGCCGTTTTCCTCAGCTCCTTGACAGGAATGTGCTTCTTTCCCTTCAGGTCATGCTGTGGTGGCCTTTGCAGCATCCTCTCTCCCATCTGCATGTGCACCTCATGCCCAAATTAACTCCAGTACCTTTAATAAAACTAGTGATGGTGTTTATTTATCTTGGGGTCATACTGGGTTCTCTTTCTGTGCCTCCCATCAGGATGAGCGTGACCTCTCATTCACTCTTGCTTACGTTTGCAGAATTGTTTCTGCTGCTGTCCATTGACTTTGCAGGATCGGACCCAGGCACAGAGCCCGAGAGGGGCTGAGGGAAGGCACCTGTGAGGGTCACCTTCTCCAGCCCCCTGCTCACATGGGGCTGCCTGGTGGTTTCTGGCTGTCTCCAAGGCTGGAGACTCCACCACCTGTGGGCAGCCAGTGGAGGGCTCAGGCACCCTCACAAGTAGAGTGTGTTCAGAGGAGCAGAGGGACCCTCCTGTGCTCCAGCTGTGTGCCCTGGCACACAGCCCCTCTGCGTGCCCCTCACTCCTTCTCTCCTCACAGGTGTTGCCATCCTCCCGCGTGCTGCCCCGGCCTGATGCCACCGTGCTGACCCTGCATCCCCTCGAGGGGGTCAAGCCAGGGTCTGTGATTGGTTCAGTGGCCCCCCCGGACGCCCCTGCCCGAGGACAGCTGACCTACACGGTGGTAGGAGGCGGTGGGGACGGCACCTTTGTGGTTGACAGTGTGACAGGGGAGATTTACGCTGCCCGTGAGCTGGACTATGAGGCCGGGGCACGGCACGTGCTCCAGGTGAGTGCTGAGGACACGCAGCACGGCTATCCCTCCAGCAGGTTGGTGCTGGTCCACATCCACGTGCAGGACTGCAATGACCAGGCCCCCACCTTCCCCGAAGACCCCATTACCATTGTGGTGCCTGAGAACGCCCAGGCTGGCTCCTCCATCTTCACCTTCCAGGCGCTGGACGGGGATGGGGTGGGCCCCAACAGCCAGGTGCGCTATGCTCTGCTGCACCTGGAGCCGCCCGGAGCCCCCTTCCAGCTGGACGGCCGCTCGGGGCAGCTCAGCCTGCGCCAGGGCCTCGACCGCGAGGCCGCCGCCGCCTTCCTGCTGGTGGTGGAGGCCACGGACCAGGCCCGCAACGTCAGCCAGCGCCGCTCGGCCGCCGTCACCGCCCGCGTGTTCGTCACCGACGAGAACGACAACGCGCCCGTCTTCCTCTCGCCGGCCGCCGTCAGCGTCATGGAGGACCAGCCCACAGGCTTCGTGGCGCTGCACGTGGTGGCCCAGGACAGCGACCTGGGAGAGAACGGCCGCGTGAGCTACTCCCTGCGAGCAGGCAACGCTGATGGCTGCTTCCACCTGAACCCCAGCACTGGTGAGGGCTGGGAGCGTGCAGAGTGATGGCAGGGATCCTGGGAACATGGAGGCTGAGGAGGGTGCAGGGGTACACGAGGACATTGCACAGTGTGTGGGAACATGGAGGGTGCAGAGGTGGTGCAGGGATCCTGAGAGCCGGTGGTTGAGGAGGGTGCAGGGATACATGAGGACATTGCACAGTGTGTGGGAACATGGAGGGTGTGGGCTGGGGAGCCCCAGGAGGGAGACTGGGGGTGCAGGGAGTGCCAAGCACAGCATCTGGTTGGCACAGTGCTGCTGTCTCCTGAAAGCCATCTGTCCTGCAGCCCACAGTAGTCCCGAGGCATAGGGCCTGGTGCCCCTGGTGCCAGCTTGCCCTCTCCTGTGCCCTCAGGTGCCCTCTCCATCGTGCGGGCCCTGAACCGGGAGGAGGTGGCCCAGCACAACCTGACGGTGGTGGCCACGGACCACGGCTTCCCACGGCTCTCGGCCACACAGCTGCTGTCCGTGCTGGTGCTGGACGTCAACGACGAGGCTCCTGTCTTTGAGAAACCCGAGTACCAGGCCCACATCATGGAGAACCTGCCGGCCGGCAGCCCGGTGCTGCAGGTGCTGGCCACGGACCGCGATCTGGGTGAGGACGCAGGCCAGGGTCAGCTGCCCAGTTCAGACAGGGCCTGTCTGGAAATGCAGCCCCAGGCCTGGGCATGCCCTGCTCCCTTCTGCCAGTCTGGAGAGCCTGGCTGACCAGAGGGAAGGACCAGCACCTGGCCTGGAGGTGGGAGGTGGGCTGAATCCTGGGAAAGGGTGGGAGTGGAACCTGTGGTTCCCTCTGGTCCCCTGGCCCGTGGCCTTTGTTCTGTGGGCACTCCTTGGCCTGCCAGCAGCTGGGTTAGGCTGGGACCCCACGCACACCTGTGCCACCAGGGAGCAAGCCCACCCTCCCCAGATGAGATCCGGGAGGTGCAGGAGCCCAACGAGGCGCTGGGGCTGCTGCTGGGCTGCCTTCAGAGCACCCTTGTGCCCGCAGGTGCCAACGGGCAGGTGTCCTATGGGGGTCTCTCGGGGGGGCCCTTCTCCATCCACCCACAGACGGGGCTCATTGTCACCACGCGTCCTCTGGACCGGGAGGAGCAGGAGCAGCACGTGCTGACAGGTAAGCAAGGGGAGGCAGCGGGCAGGGGGTCGGGGGGGCACACAGGGACTCTGCTGCTGGCGTGGGGAGTGTTGCAGAGGGCACGGCATGGGGAGGGAGGGAGGGAGGGAGGAGGGGCTGTGGGGCACAGCAGGGCTGTGGGGCGGTTTGGGGCTGCAGGAACGCTGATGCTCACATGCCTGGCTGCCCCTGTGGGTGCCTGGCTGTTGGCACACGGGCTCTGTGGCTGCAGCTCCCAGTCAGCCTCTGGTGCTCTCGCTGTCCTGCAGTCTATGCGCGGGACGCCGGCCTGCCGCCCAGCCTCACCAAGGCCACGGTGTGGGTCACCGTGGGGGATGAGAATGACCATGCACCCCTCCTGGAGAGGGAGTCCTGCTCCGTGGAGGTTCCTGAGAACCAGAGTCGTGTGGCACTCTACACCCTGCGGGCCACTGATCCTGATGGTGGGGAGAACGGACGCCTGGAGTACCGGGTGGCAGGTGAGATGCACTGGGAGCGTGGGACTGGGCAGGGACTTCTCCCTGGGCTCCCCTGTGTCTGGGGACATCAACTGCAGCAGTCCCATTCCATGGCAGCTCTCTCCTGCTGCAAACTGCACGGCATTGCTGTCATCTCTCAGCTCTCTGTCCCCAGTGAAAAGCATCCTGAGATCTGGACAGGCTGCACTGCTCATTCCCCAGGCTTGTGTATAATTCCCCAGGCTTAGAACAGTTCCACACCTCTCCTGGCTGCTCTGACCTGTTAATTCACAGGTTACCAAGTCAGATTTTTGCTGTATCCTGCCACAGGCTGCCTGGCAACTCCCCATGGCAGCAGCAGTAGCCTGTGAGTGGTTAGAGTCAGTTCTTCATATGGAGCTAGCCCAAGGAGTCTGCTCCCACTGGGGCTCACTTTACCCACCCTGCCAGATCCCGTGGTGCTGGGCTCCATGCTCTCCGGGGCCTTTCTCATTCCACTTATAGGCATGCTGCATTGTTGCTCCCCCCTTTCTCTTTTAGGTGGAGACCCTGGGCAGGATTTCAGCCTAGACCCCGTCTCTGGTGTCCTCTCCACCGCACATGCCCTCGACCGAGAGCAAATTGCTTCCTACAGCCTCACTGTAGTGGTGCAGGACCACGGCTCCCCACCACGCAGTGCCACCATGTCGGTGACCGTGAAGGTGTTGGACCTCAATGACAATGCCCCCAGCTTTGCTCAGGCCAGCTACACGGTGGAGGTGCCAGAGGACTTGCCGGTCGGCGCCCTGGTGCTGCAGCTGGCGGCCGAGGACCCGGATGAGGGCACGAATGGGCAGGTCTCCTACTACCTGGGCAACGAATCGCTGGGCATGTTCCAGGTGGAGCCGCAGAGCGGGCGGCTCCGCAGCGCGCAGGCCCTGGACCGGGAGCGCCAGCCCAGCTACAGCTTCCTGGCCATGGCGGTGGACGCGGCGCCCTGGGAGCCCCGCAGCGCCGCCGTGCGCGTCACCGTCGTGGTGCAGGACGTCAACGACCACGTGCCGGCCTTCCTGCACAGCCCGCTCACCGTTAACCTGTCCCGCCACACACCCCTCAAGCAGGTGGTGGCCACCATGAGGGCTGAGGACCGGGACGCAGGCGCCAACGCCTCCATCCTGTACCGCTTTGCCAGCCCCAGTTCCGCCTTCGCCATCAACTCCTACACGGGGGACATCCAGCTGCTGCAGCCCCTGGGCGCCCTCAGCCAGCGCCAGCGCACGCTCTTCGTGCTGGCCATGGACCTGGGGCAGCCAGCGCTCTCCTCCACGGGAGTGGTGGTGATCCACGTGCAGGAGGAGCCCTACCGCGGGCTGCGCTTCCCTCGCAGCACCAGAGACGTGGCCCTGGCTGAAAATGCCACCCCAGGTACCCACGGGCAGCGACCAGAAAGTGCTGGGATGGAATGGGATAGGGTAAAGGGGAGGTGGGAGCAGCGCTGTGGGCAACTGCCACCACAGAGCGCTGTGGGGTCTGGGGAAGTCCTGTTGTGCTTTGGGCAGACCCAAGGAGCTGCAGGGTCTGAGTGGTGCCCAGGCTGGTCAGGGTGGTGTCCCTGTGGGCTGGCCTGAGTGTGTTCAAATCACTGTCAGCAGCCACAGGTACCCAAGTGCTCCCTGAAGGTCCCCAGGGTCACAGTGAGACCACTGAGGAGCCGTGGATATGCACCATGACACCAGGCTCCCAGCCCAGCATTAACCTTAGCTCTTCATCCCCTGTCCCAGTGTCCTCAGGCAGAGCAGTGGTACAGCACGTGCTGCCCTGCGTCACCTTGACCCTTTGCCACGTGCTCCCAGGCTCTGTCTCTTCATGCCCTTTTGCTCTCCCAGGCACTGAGGTGGCGAGTGTCCAGGCCGTGCACATGGGGGGCTCCTCGGGGCACATCACCTACAGCATCGTCAGTGGCAATGAGAGGAACACCTTCCAGATCCAGCCCAGCTCAGGTACGGCTCCAGGAACACCTGGGGAGCTCTGCTCATGCCTGCTCAGGTGCTTGGGGCCCCCAGGGCACAGGAGCACTGTCCACAGTCTGTACCAGTTCGGTGAGAGGTGTTAGTACTGGAGTGTGGACACTGCCCTGTCACTGACCAGAGGCTGTTAGCACTGCTCCCAGTGCAGTTGTGGTCCCCCATAATGAGACCTTTTCCCAAAACCTCAGAGAGCAGGGTTAGATGGGATTTCGGGAAGACATTCTTCCCTGTGAGGGTGGTGAGGCTCTGGCACAGGTTGCCCAGAGAAGCTGTGGCTGCCTCATCCCTGGGGATGGATGGATGATGGATGGATGGATGGATGGATGGATGGATGGATGGATGGATGATGGATAGATGGATGATGGATGCATGGATGGATGGATGGAGGGATGGATGGATGATGGATGCATGGATGGATGGATGGATGATGGATGGATGATGGATGCATGGATGGATGGATGGAGGGATGGATGGATGGATGGATGGATGGATGGATGGATGGATGGAGGGATGGATGGACGGATGGATGGAGGGATGGATGATGGATGGATGGATGGATGGATGGATGGATGGATGGATGATGGATGGTGCTGGTACCTCACTCCCCCTTCCCTCTGTTCCCCTGCAGGTGCCATCTCAGTGCAGGACTCCAGCAGTCTGGACTTCGAGGCCAGCCCCCGGCTGCGCCTGGTGATTCAGGCAGAGACTGCAGCTTCCTTTGGCTTTATGGCCATCAACCTCAACCTCCAGGATGTGAACGACAACCTGCCCCGCTTCCAGCTGCAGAACTACGTGGCATTCATCTGGGAGTCACAGGGCTACGACTCACCTGTCATCCAGGTATGGCAGGGCACAAACAGGGACACCTGAGCCCTGGCCTGGCTGGGGTTATGGGATGGGGGCTGCATGGGCCTGGGGCTGGCACCAGCACACAAGTCCTGCCTCAGGGGCTCCACAGCTGCATCTCATGTGGCTTTGCAGGTGCTGGCAGATGACCTGGACCAGGGAGCGAATGGGCAGGTGACTTATGCCATCAACCAGTCCCTGCCAATGCCGGGCTTGTACCACATTGACCCTCAGACTGGCACCATTACCACTGCTGCCATCCTGGACAGAGAGATCTGGTCCCAGACACGGTGAGTGCAGCCAAGCTGGGGGAGGCCAGGACAGGGACAGAGCTGTGGAGCACAGCCCCGGGGCATGGGGAACACTGTTCTTGGTGCCCCCAAAGCTGTCCCAGCCTGGCTGTGAAATGGCTCTGTCAGGCAGCACAGCTGAGGGTCAGTGGGAGTGAAGGACACAGGAGCCAGATGGCCAAGATGAGCCCACACATAGCTCAGTCAGGTCTCTACAGAGCTGAGGAGATTGTGAGAGGGCCCTAGGTTCATCCATTCCCCTTCCTGCCTCCTTAATCTGCACTGCATCTGCTCAATTTCTTCCACTTCCAAGTACGGGACCCTTTTATCCTGCCACATGGCTCCAGACCCCTGCACTATCCCCCCCAGATGTCCCCTTGCATCCAGACAGGTCCTCTGGGCCCCTCGCCATATGTGCACGCTCTAGACATGTCCATCCACATGTATGTGACATGCTGGCAAACACCCTGCCATGAATCTGAGGCTTCTCCTGCCCTTCCCCACACACCTTGCTCCGATGAGGACCCCCAGTTCGTGTTCTCCCCCTCCACAGGTGCCCCCATGGCTGGGGGTTCCTCTGCCCTCTTCCCCGTTGGGGGAGTCTGGGGTATTCCTCCATCCACACATCCCTCACCATTCCAGAGAGGCTCCAGGTGTTCCCCAGCAGCCAGAGAGCCCCAGAGCCCTGCCTGTACCCCACAAGGTGCTCTGCCTGCACCCACACACCTTCCAGACTTCAACACATGCCTTAGGTGTGCAAAAACTTGCTGCTGTGCCCCACCGTGCTCTCCATGTACCAAACCCACTGCCCCACATGTGTTCTCCAAATCACAGAACCCCTGAGGTTGGAAAAGACATCTGAGATTGCCGAGTCCAGCCTGTGACTGGTCAGCACCTTCTCAGCTAGACTGGAGCACTGAGTGCTGCATGCAGTCTTTCCCTAAACACCTCCAGAGGATGCCCTGCACAGATCCATCACCCCAGGGTCTGAGCCGCTGTGCATTTCCCTCCACACACACACACACACACTCTCCAGCCCTGTGCACACCTGCAGTTCACGTCCCAGGTGTGATGCAGGTGTGCAGTGCATATCCCAGTACACGGGTGAGGTGCTCCCTCACATGTGTGGACACACATCTGACCTCATGCCTGCCCACAGCCTGGTGGTGACAGCGATGGACCGAGGAACACCCCCGCTGATGGGCTCGGCCACGCTGACCGTGGTGGTGATGGACATCAACGACAACAGCCCCACCATCCCGGTGCCCTGGGAGATCCGTGTCCCCGAGAGTGAGTGCCGGAGCACTGGGGGCCAGAGCTGGGGTGCCATGGGGTGGGGAGGAGCCCCAGGGAGGCCAGGCCAGTCCCTGTCAGGAGCTGGGTCACACTGACCTGCTGAAGCCCCCCGAGCTCTCAAGCACAACCCTTGTGCTGCTGCTGTGTGCTGAGGGAGCAGCCTGAATTACCAACTCAGCCCTGACCCCTGCCCCATGTCTGGGACTCTGGCTGCAGACACTGCCCTGCCTGCTCACCGTCCTCAGCCAGTATGCCCTGTGCCCATGCCATACCTCCACCTGTCCTGCCAAGCTCCTGAGACCTTCGTCTTCCGCCCTCATCCCCCTCTCCCATGGCATCTTCCCCTCTTCCTGGTGCTCAGGCTCTGGACTGAGCTGGTTTCCCACCAGGTGAGCCAGGTATGCTGGGCAGGGCTGGGTGTGCTCACTCACGTGTCTGCTCCCACAGACACGCTGCTGGGCACCCAGATAGCCCAGCTGACCGGGAACGACGTGGACTCGGGCCCGGCCCTGTCCTACACGCTGCTGCTGGAGGGGGACGTGGCAGACACCTTCGGGGTGCTGCGCTACGGGGGCCACGTGTCCCTGACGGGGCCGCTGGACCGCGAGCAGCGCAGCCGCTACACGCTGACCCTGCGCGCCTCCGACACGCGCCACGAGACCGAGGCCAACCTCACCGTCCTCGTGGAGGATGTGAACGACAACGTGCCCACCTTCACCCAGGCTTTCTATCAGGTACAGGTGCCGGGTGTGCCAGCCAGCCCACACAAGCCTCTGCAGCTCCTGCCTGGCCTCTCTGCCCTTACAAAGCAGAGCATGGGTCTGAGCCCCTTCTGGTCCCACTTTCTGACCCACATCTGCATCCTGGCATCCCTCATGCTCTCACTGTGGCATAGAAGGAGCTGAAACCAGGCAGGTGACCCTGGGACCAGCCCCTGCAAGGGGCACAGCTGGATGCAGAGGGTCCAGCAGAAAGGGATGAGCACAGTGGGGAAGCCAGAGGGGGTGGGAAATGGGTCCCAGCCCAGACAAGTGTTTGTGGCGAGACCTGGGCAGGTCCCTGTTGAAGGTTGGCTTGGGCAGTGTGTGCTGCAGCACTGAAGCCCAGCCAAGGGGCTGGGGAGCCCCAGGAATGCTTGAAGGGTCTAGGAGCACAAACTCCTTGTGTGTGGTTTCCCTGGCCAGTGAGAGGCTGGGTGCCCTTGGCTTTGGCTGCCTGGCCAGCCCCAGATCCCCATCCCAGGGATGCTGGGGGCTCTGAGCAGGGGGGAACCAGATGCTGACTGGGGTTTCCTCATCTTCCAGGTGCTGTTGCCAGAGCACACACCTGCTGGCAGTGTCATCCTCACTGTGAGTGCAACCGACCCCGACTCAGGGAGCAATGGGGACATCACCTTCCACCTGACTGTGCCCAGCCCTGATGTTGCCATCGACCCCAGCAACGGTGCGTGGGCTTGGTGCTCTGTGTGCCTCTCTCATGGGTCAATCTAAGGTTGCCTGTGGAGGAGAGTGCCCCCATCCTGCCTCCGTTCAAACCCTCACAAGGTCACTTTCTGGTGTGGCTGGTGAAGCAGACACAGCAGGGTGACCATCAAATGCTCCTCCAGCTGATACCCTTCCCAGCTCCCACTGGTTCCCATGCTGACCCTGGCCTTGTGCTCCACAGGGACCCTCTTCACCACGCGGCAGGTGGAGTTCAATGCCAGCCAGCCCACCCTGGACCTGGTGGTGGAGGCCCGCGACCACGGCTCTCCCAGCCTCTCATCCTGGGCCACGGTGCAGATCCAGGTTCTGGATGTGAACGACCACAGCCCCCGCTTCCAGGAGCTGTGCTACAACGCCAGCGTTCCCGAGGACCTGCGCCCAGGCACCACCGTGCTGATGCTGGAGGCAGGCGACGCCGACCTGTCCCGGGAGAACGCCGGCTTTGATTACACTATCGTCAGCGGCAACGGCGGCAACGCCTTCCAGGTGGAGAGCCGGGTGGCGCGGGCCGGGGGGCAGCTCCGCACGCAGGGAGCCCTGGTGCTGGTGGAGCCCCTGGACTTCGAGGCCATCCCGGTGTACAACTTGACGGTGGCAGCCTCGGACCGGGGCGTGCCGCAGCGCAGCGCCACCGTGCCCGTGCTGATCACGGTGCAGGACGTCAACGACAACCCGCCCGTGTTCGGCCGGGCCGAGTACCGCGCGGCGGTGAGCGAGGCCGCGCTGCCCGGCACCGAGCTGCTGCGCGTGGCCGCCCACGACGCCGACTCGGGGCCGCGTGGCCGCGTGCGCTACACCATCAGCTCGGGGGACCAGCACCGGCTGTTCCAGCTGCACGAGAGCACGGGCGCCCTGAGCCTGGCGTGCCCGCTGGATCGGGAGGCCCAGGCGCTGCACACGCTGGTGGTGCGGGCCACGGACACGCCGGGCGGGCACTTTGCGCTGGTGCCCGTGGCCATTGAGGTGAAGGACATCAACGACAACAAGCCGTACTTCCCGGTGGAGGTGCTGAGCGCCAGCATCCGGGAGAACCTGCCACCTGGCACGCTGGTGACCACGCTGCGCGCCGTGGACGCCGACAGCGGCGCCTTTGGGGAGCTGCGGTACGTGGTGCTGGAGCAGGCGCTGGGGGACCCCAGCACGGGGGACGGCCGGGATGCCTTTGCTGTCAATGGCAGCTCTGGGGAGCTGCGCTCCCGCCTCACCTTTGACTACGAGCGAGCCAAAGCCTTCCAGCTCCTGGTTCGGGCCACCGACGCCGGCAATGCCTCGGCCACTGTGACTGTGCGGGTGCTGGTGACGGGGGAAGATGAGTATGATCCCATCTTCCTGAGCCCCTCCTTCAACTTTGAGGTGCCTGAGGGTGCGCGCAAAGGGCAGAGCATCGGGCGGGTGCTGGCCACAGATGAGGACGAGGGGGTTGACGGTGTTGTGCTGTACACCCTGGCAAAGCCCTCACCGTACTTTGCCATCAACCAGACCACGGGCTCCATCTACCTGCGTGTGGACAGCCAGCCCCAAGCCGGGGCTGGGCGCACCAAGAGGGAGCCACGGGAGATGAGCCTGGAGGTGCAGGCCCGCAGCCCGCTGCCTGCTTCCCGTGTGGCCTCTGCGCAGGTCACCATCGACGTCACGCACACCTCCTTTGGCCTGGCACCTGACCTCAACCTCCTGCTGGTGGCCGTGGCCGCCTCGCTGGGCGTTGTGGTGGTGCTGGCCGCCGTGGCCATCGTGCTGGCCCTGGTGCGCTCCCGGCAGCGCCGGGGCCACAAGAAGGCAGAGGCAGAGGGGGCGCTGGCCCGTGCGCAGAGCGGGTCCTTGCAGAAGCTGGGCCGTGAGGAGCCGGCGCTGCCCGGGACCGAGCACATCTACCACCAGGCGCTGCCAGGGTACGGGACTGAGCCGGCAGGGCCCTACACGCGGGGCGGCTCCCTGGACCCCTCGCATTCCAGCGGCCGTGGCTCTGCGGAAGCCGCTGAGGATGACGAGATACGGATGATCAATGAGTACCCACGCGTGGCCAGCATCACAGCCTCCATGCAGGAGCACATCGCTGCCCGCGGCCCTGACTCTGGCATCCAGCAGGATGCTGACCAGCTCTCCGACATCTCGTGTGAGCCAGCTGCGTTGGAGAGCGCCCAGTGGTTCAAGAGCAAGAAGGGCTCTGGGCTGCTGCTGCCGGGGCCGCCGCTGCAGCTGTACCGCGAGGACGGGGGGGGCAGCGCCTTCCTGGGCGTCCGCTGCGGCCTCAGCGTCTCCTCGCAGCCCCAGGACTACGCCTTCCCCGAGGACGGCAAGCCCTCCGTGGAGGGCTCGCTCACCGCCATCGTGGCCAGCGACGAGGAGCTCCGCGGCAGCTACAACTGGGATTACCTGCTCAACTGGTGTCCCCAGTTCCAGCCGCTGGCCAGCGTCTTCACGGAGATCGCCCGCCTCAAGGATGAGAGCTCCCTGCGCAAGCCCTTCCCAGCCAAGCCCAAGGCAGAGCCCAAGCCCCGCATCGACCCCCCGCCCCTCATCACCTCAGTGGCCCATCCGGGTGCCAAGTCCGTGCCCCCCAAACCGCCGCCAGGCAGGACCTTCCCGCACCCGTCCTCGCTGCGCCGCTCGCCCATCAGCCACGAGGGCTCCATCTCGTCCTCCGCCATGTCGCCGAGCTTCTCCCCGTCGCTGTCCCCGCTGGCCGCCCGCTCCCCGGTGGTCTCGCCCTTCGGCATCTCGCAGGGGCCGTCCACCTCCACCATCAGTGCTGAGCACTCGCTGGAGCCCCCTGAGGAGGCCGAGCTCAGGATTTAGAGCTGGGCCCTGGACTCCTCTGCCCCAGCCCGCAGCCATGGGGCCGGAGTGGGGCCCAGCCCAGGGCTGCTAAAATGGGCGCTCATCCTGCTCCCAGCGCTGGGCCTGGCCTGGGCCCTGGGACTGCCGATGCCCTTGGGGGCCGTGGCCCCGTCCCTCCCCACAGCTTGGCAGAGCCTGTGCTGGCTGGTGCCCTATGGACTGCTGACCCCAGTGCTGGCACCCCGGGGTGATGGTCCGTGTGCTGCTTGGCCCGGGGTGATGGTCCATGTGGCTCAGATGGGTGCTGGGCACGATGGTACTTCACGGTACTTGCTGCTCCGGGAGCTGAGGGGAGCTGAGGGGATGGAGGCCCAGACCCTGCCCTGCCCAGGGCCAGGCAGCAGCCTGGGTGCAGGAGGACCCTGAGCCTTCCCTTGCGACCCTCGGAGCTCCCAGGGCAGGGGCGATGCCCCGTGGCCGGGGGTGATGTTCCGGGCAGGGGCGATGCCCTGGGGCACGGATGCTGCCTGTGGGAATGAGCCTGGCCCCTGCCCGGGAGGGGACACTCACCGGGCTGGCTGCAGCAGGAGGCAGCAGTGCCCACACCTTGCTGCCTGTCTGTGGCTGGGCAGGGACAGGAAAGCTTTTGAGGTCTCTCCAGCCCTTTGGCTACCCACTGCAGGTGACACATCCGGGAATCTCCTGCCAGAACTTCAGGATGGTTCCTGTGGTCTGGCAGGGAGGCACCTGCCATGCTCAGCATGGGAATCCCATTCCTGGGAGCAGGTGCCTCTCTGGGCAAGGGTCCCAGGCAGGGGCAGTGCCCGGGCACAGGCAGCACAGTGTGGCTGGCAGAGCTGTGTGCAGCTGACAGGGCCAGCCCAGCCTCAGCAGCAGTGAGGATGGCTGCTGTGACCCTCGGCCCGGCAGGCAGCCTGCAGCTGCAGGGGCACAGGTGGGAGGTGACCCCAAAAAGCTACATCACCCAGCGTGTTCTCTGTCAGCACAGGTGGGAGATGGTGCCCCAAAAAGCCACATAACCCAGCGTGTTCTCTGACAGCCACAGTGGGACGCTGGGCATGTGGCCTTCCCTGGGCCCTGTCACATGACTGCCTCCCAGGACAGTCTGGTCACCTGCAGAGCATGGTCAGGGTGCCAGAAGCCCCTGCTGCTGGCCCAGCCCCTGTGTGGGGCTGCCCTGCACCCCCGTCATGCATGCTGTGAGCCCGGCACGGGGCCGGTGCCCATCTCCTGCCAGCACGGCCACTCACACACACAGGCAGTGTCACACCCGCAGCACACCCACCCACCCGCTCTCCCTGAGCCCGTTGCTCCCCGGAGCTGCTCCCACGTCACAGCCCTCCCTGGGAGTGCTGCCCTGGGCTCTGTGATCCCCACATGGGCATGGGTGCCCCACAGCAGCCCTGGGCTCTGTGATCCCTGCGCGGCCATGGGTGCCCCACAGAGCCCTGAATGCCCAGTCTGCTCAGGGGTGTGTCTGGGGGTCGGGGGGATACCCCGTGCCTGAGCAGAGCTGGGGGAAGCTCCTTCCCATTACACATTCCCCAGACCCAGCCCCAAAGGTGTCACAGCAGACAAATGCATCACTTCTGCCCGTCCCCCCTGTCCCAGGAAGAACCATCTGTGTCTGCAGCTCTGTGTGTCACAGTCAGCCTCTCATCCATCCCTGCTGTGCCATGGGGACCTGGCATGTGCTGCTGGTCCCAGGTGCTGTCCTGGGCACAGGGCAGTGACAGGGGACAGGCACCTGCAATAGTGGGCACCAAGGGAGCCCCACCAAGGGCCATGCCCACTCTGCTGGGGACCCACAGGGGCCCGGGGTGCCCTGGGAGGGGGAGACGGTTCTGCCTTGGCACAGGGACAGCCCACAGAGGCTCTTGGGCTGGTGGCACCCCATCCCCTCTGTGTCCTGCTCACAAGCACTGTGGGGACACATTGTTCTCCCCAGCCCTGTAGGGACACTCTGGGGGTGTCCCGTGTCCCCCAGGACTGTGGGGGCACTCTAGGGCTACCCGGTGCCCCCCAGTCCCATGCTGGGTGCCCCCTGGCCCTGTGCTGCCCACGCAGCCCAGCTGCACTGCACATCTGGGGTGGGGACACAGATGGGTCACCCTGCACGCCACAGGAAGGGCCAGACACTCACACCCTGCTTTGGGCTGGGGTCACTGAGCCCCAGTTATTTATTTTTACACATTGTACTACGATTGCTGTTTTTACTCGTTTGTACCTTTTGTATTGTGTCTCGTGGAGCTGCATGTGCCAGCGCTGCCTGCGGCCGTGCAGGGGCTGCTCAGCACAGCCTGAACCCAAGTGCCAACGTCTCAAAAATGCCTTAATAAACCACACGTTTGTACAGACACCGCCCCGTCCCTGCTGCCAGGCTCCTGCCAGGCTGGCACCGTGATCCATGGGGCTGATGGTGGGGGGATACTGGATCTGCCCCAGGGCTCACGGCGGGGGCTGGCCAGGCTCTGGTCCCACGTCCATGGCTGCGTCCTGCCGAGTCCATTTCCTGAGGGGTCAGTGGAGCTGCAGCAGGACCATGGCCCCGGGGCTGTCCAGCAGCCAGGCTGGGTGTGTTTCCATGCAGGCACACGAGGAAGGCATGGCTACACACATGCACACAGCTGGTACCTCGTGCCACGGGCATCCCTATCCCATCCCGTACCCTGGCTCTGGTGGGGGCTGTGGGAGGGCAGCGCAGGCCCCCAGGGCTGCAGCAGCCACACCTGGACATGTCATCTGCCCAGCAGGTACCTCACGTTCCTGGATCCCCACTGAGGACACCTGGGCACACAAATTCCCCAAGGCACAGCCTCATCACAGCCAGCACACGCAGACTGCCCTGGGGATCCCAGTGCTCCCAGCAGTCTGCCCAGCAGCTTTGGCTCTGCTTGTCCCTGTTGGGTGACACAGGCACGCACAGGGCTCTTTGCTGATCTCCTGACGCCACATGGGCTCCTCTCACCAAACAGTGTCCCCAACCCCGAGAAACAGAGCTGGACACCCAGGAGTGGCTGTGCAGCCGTCAGGTGTCGGATGTGGCCAGACCCAGCAGTGACCATCAACCACCTACATGTGATCAGCCCCTTTCATCCTGCCTTCCCTGCTTTCCTTTTGTTGTTGTTGTTCCCCAAACCAACCTGTGTGCTCCCTGTCCTCAGCTCTGATTCCAGCACCCCACAGTGAATCCTGCAGAGCTCCAGCCTGTCCTGCACAGCCCCAGCCTGTTCTGCACAGCCCCAGCCTGTTCTGCACATCCCCAGCCTGTTCTGCACATCCCCAGCCTGTCCTGCACAGCCCCAGCCTGTTCTGCACATCCCCAGCCTGTTCCTGTTCTGCACATCCCCAGCCTGTTCCTGTCCTGCACAGCCCCAGCCTGTTCTGCAGCCCCCCCCAGCCCTGCTGGCAGCTCTGGGCCCAGGGGAGCCCTCCTGTCCCCCTCTCTGACAGGGGTGAGCACAGGCCAGCACAGCCGGGGCAGGGGGCAAAGGGCCACCCTGTCCCTGACGGTGTCCCTGGGGCTCCCTCTGCTCCTCCATCCCCACCCGACCCCTTCAGCACAGAGGTCTGGGGAGTGAGGCTGCAGCCAGGGGACTCTGAGGCCCCCTGACCTCCAGCACCGGGCCAGCAGCAGCAGATGCTCCCTAACACGATTAGCTCTGCCCGGCCACCTTAATCCCGGCTGTCCAGACAGAGCCAGACAGCATCCCCTGCAAATCCCATCCCACTTAGAGCCCATCCCCAAACTGCACATGGGGCACGCAGCCCCCCAGCCTCGGCTGCGGCCAGGGCAGCTGGGACCCCTCTGTCTGTGGGCAGGGGGACACCGGGGCTGCCAGGGCAGGGCAGCACAGGCGAGCAGGAGCAGACGCCTCTGGCACCGCTCCAGTGCGGGGGATTGGCAGCCACGGCCGGGCAGGTGGTTTTCCCATTGCCTGTCTCTTCCTGGCCCGGACCCCGCTCTGCAGACGCAGGAAAACAGCTGGGAACGGCTGGAGCCGTGGGATGTGCCGTGTGACTGAGCTTGTCACCGAAACTGCAGGAAAACCAAAAAACTCCCAACAACGTTTTTACTGTTAGAGAATCAAGGCATTACTGTATTCTGGCCAGGATTTTGTTCTGGCCAGGATGTGCAACAGAAACCGTTTCATCCACATATGTCCTGGGTTGTGCAGAGAAAATCATTCCATGACACATGAATTTTACTAAATTTTCCACATATTTCATACAGTTAAAACACACAGAAATCCATTGGTTCATTGGTCCCAAGTTTCGAAGTTCTTAGCGTTTGGTTTCCTGCTCGAGGGTGGTGTCTAGAGTTGATGTTCGTTAATGGTTATTATCGTTTGTGTATCTCCTGCGCTGCTGCGAGCAGCCGCTCCTGCACGGGACCCCCGACCCGAGCGGGACCCCCGGCCTCACACGGGGCTCTCCGCCCGCCGCACAGCCCGGGACCATCAGCCCCGCAGGGAGCCCCGACCCCCGCCCCGGGACCCCCGGCCTCACACGGGGCTCTCCTGCCGCCGCAGAGCCCGGGACCATCAGCCCCGCAGGGAGCCCTGCCCCGGTGGCCCGACACGGGCCCTCGCCGAGCCCCCGGTCCGAGCCATCCCTCCAGGAAATGTCCGCTCCGCTTCCCGCCGGGAGACGGGCGGGAACAGGGGGCGGCCGGGGCCGTGTGTGAGCCGCCTCTCGGGGCGGCCGGCCAGCAGCGAGTGCCCCCCGGAGCCGGGCCCGCCCCGCCGCCCCGAGCCCCCGCCGGTGCCGTGCCCGGTCCCGCCCCGGTGCCAGTTCTGTACCCAGTCCCCCCCCGCCGGTGCCGTGCCCGGTCCCGCCCGGTGCCGGTGCCATGCCCAGTCCCGCCCCGCCCGGTGCCGTGCCCAGTCCCGGTGCCGGTGCCGTGCCCTGTCCCGCCGGTGCCGGTGCCATGCCCAGTCCCGGTGCCGGTGCCGTGCCCAGTATCGGTGCCGGTGCCGTGCCCAGTCCCGGTGCCGGTGCCATGCCCAGTCCCGCCCCGCCCGGTGCCGGTGCCGTGCCCAGTCCCGGTGCCGGTGCCGTGCCCAGTCCCGGTGCCATGCCCAGTCCCGCCCCGCCCGGTGCCGGTGCCGTGCCCAGTCCCGGTGCCGGTTCCGTGCCCTGTCCCGCCGGTGCCGGTGCCGTGCCCTGTCCCGGTGCCGGTGCCGGTGCCGTGCCCAGTCCCGGTGCCGGTGCCATGCCCAGTCCCGCCCCGCCCGGTGCCGGTGCCGTGCCCAGTCCCGGTGCCGGTGCCGGTGCCGTGCCCTGTCCCGCCGGTGCCGGTGCCGTGCCCAGTCCCGCCGGTGCCGGTGCCGGTGCCGTGCCCAGTCCCGGTGCCGGTGCCATGCACAGTCCCGCCCCGCCCGGTGCCGGTGCCGTGCCCAGTCCCGGTGCCGGTGCCGTGCCCAGTCCCGGTGCCATGCCCAGTCCCGCCCCGCCCGGTGCCGGTGCCGTGCCCAGTCCCGGTGCCGGTGCCGGTGCCGTGCCCGGTGCCGGTGCCGTGCCCAGTCCCGGTGCCGGTGCCGGTGCCGTGCCCAGTCCCTCCCCGCCGGTGCCGGCGCGCGGCTCCGCCCGTCACGTGAGGGCGGTCACGTGGCGCTGTTTTGGTGTCCCCACGTGGCGGGAGTCACGCGCCCGCACACGCACGTGACCGGCGGCAGGGCGGCATGGCGCGGGGGTAACGGGCACGGAACGGGGGGGGGCACCGAGCGGGGCGGCACGGAGCGGGGGGACACCGCGGCAGGGCGGCATGGCGCGGGGGTAACGGGCACCGAGCGGGGCACCCCGGCACGGGAACACCGGGACACCCCTCGGTGGCATGGGCGCTACCGGGGCGAGGGCGCCTTCCGGCCCCGGCGATGGGCACCGCAGGGGTCCGGCGGGGCTCCCGGGTGACGGAGGCTCAGGGTGTCCATGGGGCTCCCGGGTGGCGGTGGGGATGGGCCCGGCGGTCAGGCGGGGTTCCCCGGTGTGAGGGCCCGGCGGTCAGGCGGGGTTCCCCGGTGTGAGGGTCGGGGGTCAGGCGGGGCTCCCCGGTGTGAGGGCCGGGGGTCAGGCGGGGTTCCCCGGTGTGAGGGCCCGGCGGTCAGGCGGGGTTCCCCGGTGTGAGGGCCCGGGGGTCAGGCGGGGTTCCCCGGTGTGAGGGCCCGGGGGTCAGGCGGGGTTCCCGGCCACAGGGTCAGACAGGCTCCCTCCCCGGTGCTGGGACCCGGGAGCTCCGGCGGCGCTCCCCAGGCCCAGGCTAAGGCGCAGCCAGAGGGGCTCCGGGCCCGGTCCGCGGTGGGTCCCGGTTCCCCCGGGCTGTGCCGCTCCCGTGCTCCCCTGAGCCCGTTGCAGGTGTTGGGGGGTCCCCGCCGTGCTGGCGCTGTGTGCGGCCGCCTGGAGCTGCGCGCCGGGGCTGGCGCTGGAGCTGGAGCGGGATCAGCCGTTCCGGTAGGTGCGGGGCCGGGCCGGGCCGGGTGCCGGTGCCGGTGCCGCCCCGCTGACCGTGTCCCCGCAGCGTGCCCCCCGGCTGGGCCCACGCCGGCCGCGTGGATCCCGGGCAGCCGGTGCAGCTGACCTTCGCCCTGCGGCAGCGCGGCACCGCCCGCCTCGCCCGCCTGGTCCAGGCCGTGTCCGACCCCCGGTCCCCGCGATACGGTAACGGCCCCGTCCCTGAGGCCCTGGACCCCGGGGCCCGTGAGGGGATCTGACCCCTGTGTGTCCCCCAGGGCAGTACCTGTCCCTGGAGCAGCTCAGGGACTTGGTCCAGCCTTCCGCAGCCACGCTGATGACAGTTCTGAAGTGGTTGCAGGGCCATGGTGTAGAGGATTGCTGGAGTGTCACCACCCTTGACTTTCTGGAGTGTTACCTGCCTGCAAGGTGAGCTCCAAGGGCTGGAACCTGCTCTGCTGGCCCTGTGGTGCCTGTCCCTGTGTCTCACTACTGTCCCATCCTGTGCTGGCTGTTCCTGTGTCCCAGTGCAGCCCCAGTCCCTGGTGGCTGTCCCTCTCTCCCAGCCCTGTCCCATCCTGTGGTGGCTGTCCCTGTGTCCCAGCTCTGTCCCTATGTTGCAGCACGGCCGAGCGCCTGCTCCCCGGGGCCGAGTTCCACCGCTACGTGCAGGGCCAGCAGAGCCTGGTGCGGTCCCCGCTGCCCTACACGGTCCCTGCAGAGCTCGCCGAGCACCTGGACTTCGGTAGGTCCCCCCTGGGGGAGGTGAGGCTGCGGAGCCTCCTGCAGAGCCCTGCTCCGTGGGATCCAGTGAAAGGTGCAGGGCGTGCCAGGCTGGGGCTGGCTCAGCTGTGGAAGGCTGCAGAGGCTCTTCCCTGGGCCAGGGCTGTAGGGCTGGGCAATGCAAGCCCTGCTGCTGGCCTGCCCATGCAGTAATGGGGCAGTGATGGAGAGCCCAGGGCTGTGTCCTGCCTTCCCGGGGCTCTGTGCCCTGACAGCCTCTCCTGTCCTGCTGTGCTCTGCTGCAGTGGGTGGGCTGCACCGGTTCCCCACGGAGCGCAAGGCGGTCAGCAGGGCCAGGAAGGAGCCACAGCTGGCACCACAGCTGGCACGAGCGTCATTCCACCTGGGCGTGACACCGGCCGTCCTGCGCCAGAGATACAACATGACAGGAGGGGACGTGGGGCTCCTGCCCAACAACAGCCAGGCCTGTGCACAGGTAACCCCTGCCCGCTCTGTGTGCCATGGCTGTCCCAGGGATTGGTGCTGGTCCTCCGGGGGTTGTGGCACAGCTGGGTGTCCCAGGGGTGGCTGCTGGTCCAGGGGTCGTGGCACAGCTGGGCGTCCCTTGGTGGCTGCTGTACAGAGCCATGCTGGGCGATTTCCTGTGCCAGGATCACGGTGTTACCTTGTTTTTTCGAGAGGAGGCAGCCTGTCCCTCTGTGTCCCGCAGTTCCTCGAGCAGTACTTCCACCAGGCTGACCTGGCCGAGTTCATGCAGCTCTTTGGCAGCGGCTTTGCCCACCGCACGCAGGTGGACCGGGTGGTGGGGCGCCAGGGCCGCGGCAAAGCCGGGCTGGAGGCCAGCCTGGACGTGGAGTACATCATGAGCACGGGGGCCAACGTCTCCACCTGGGTCTTCAGCAATCCAGGTACTGGGGAACAGCCCGAGGGGCAGGGGGGGCACCCAGAGGGAGGAGGGGAGTGCCCGGAGCACAGGAGGGAACACTTGGAGGTGTAAGGGAGGGGGCTGGAACGGGAGAGGGGAGTGCTCAGAGGGTGAGGGCAGAGCTGCAGGGCTGTGCAGCAGCTGGCTGCAGGACAGCCCCAGGTGCTGTGAGAGTGCACCCTGTGTGCTCCCCAAGCTGCAGGGCTGTGCAGCAGCTGGCTGCAGGACAGCCCCAGGTGCTTTCCCAGCTGCTCTGAGTGCTCCCTGCGTGCTCCCCAAGTCAGAGCTGGCCCCACACTCCCAGCTCCTGGGGATGTCACTCCTGCTGTGTGCAGTGACTGTGAACTGTGTGAACCTTCAACGCCCAGGGTATCTTGGAGCAGGGATTTCATTGCTGGCACCACACGGAGCAGCTGCCCTGCTCAGATCCCATGAAGGAGGGCACAACCCTCCTCCCCTAGGGGTTTCCAGCTCTGCTGCAGCTCAGCTCCCACCCACGAGTCTCCCAGGGCAGCAGATGAGGGAGAGTGAGGGAATTGGGGAAAACAAATTGCCAAACAGCTTGCACAAACACAAACACGGTACGGTGCTAGGGGCAGTGTCCCAGATTGGGAGCTGGCTGGGCAGGTGAGTGCCACAGGACAGTGGCCCTGTCCCTGATGGTGACAGTGGCAGCAGGGTGCTGCCCTTCCCTCCACCCTGACACAGTTGCAGGTGTGGGAAGGTGCAGGTGCACTGGTGTGGGTGACTGAGAGTCAGCGGGGGTGGCTGGGGCTCTGCCCCCCTCCCAGGGGCGAGGCTGGAGGGCAGGGAGGCACCGGGCGGGTGGAATGTGTGGAGGTGGCACATGCACCACTCTGCTGGGACCTTTGCCACAGGAGGAGCCGAGGCCCTGCTGGGTCCACAGGTGCCCCCGTGGCTGCAGCCCTGGGCAGAGTCTTGGAGAGGGGTGTGAGTGCAGCCCCCTGTCCTGGGCTAACGATGGGCCTCTTGCCAAGCCCATGGGCTGAGCTGGAGCTCAGTGCCAATGTCAGGAGCCCCAGGATGAGCTCACGGAGCTCCAGGGTGTGCTGCGGCTCTGGGGCCCACAGGAAGGAGCACTTGGGGCTGCCCTGCCCTGTAGGAAGGTGCTGGTGCTGCTGAGGCAGGGCTCCTCTCTGTCCCCCATCCCTGATGTCAGGGGAGCCATCCTCGTGTCCCTTGCCCCATGTCCTTGCAGGGCGCCACGAGAGCCAGGAGCCCTTCTTGGCCTGGCTGGTGCTGCTCAGCAACATGTCCTCGGTGCCCTGGGTGCACTCGGTGAGCTACGGGGACGACGAGGACAGCCTGTCCTACGCCTACATGGAGCGCGTCAACACCGAGCTCATGAAGGCAGCGGCGCGCGGCCTCACCATCCTCTTCGCCTCAGGTGGGGCCGGGCGGGGCTGGGGAGGGGCTGGGGAGCGGCTGCCCGGTGCCAGGGGGTCCCCTGTCACCTGTTCTGTGCCGGCAGGTGACGACGGTGCTGGCTGCCGGCGGGAGCACAGCGGGAACCACACGTTCCGGCCCAGCTTCCCGGCCTCCAGGTGGGTGCCAGGGGTCAGTGCAGCCCCCGGGGCACGGCCAGCCCCAGCCCCACGGGGTCTGAGCCCTCCAAGATCGCCTGGGGTCCTCACCAACTTCTTACAGACCCCAGAGGTGCAGCCTGTGCAGCTCCAGGGGCTGCTTGGGTTTGTGGGCCGAGGTTTTGGTACCAGAGGGGGCTCTTGGTGGCTGCCGAGGCCCAGGCAGCCGTGTGCCCACCTGCAGTGTCCCCGTCTCCCCAGCCCCTACGTCACCACGGTGGGTGGCACGTCCTTCAAGAACCCCTTCCTGGTGACAGAGGAGGTGACGGATTACATCAGCGGGGGCGGCTTCAGCAACGTCTTCCCCATGCCTGAGTACCAGGTAGGGACCCCTGTGCTGCCAGCCCGGGGCTGCAGGGGTAGGGCTGGGGGGACGGGGCAGTGGAGATGCCCACAGGCCGTGCCATCCCCAGGCCGCTGCTGTCGGGCGTTTCCTGCGCTCAGCCTCCAAGCTGCCCCCCAGCTCCTACTACAACAGCAGCGGCCGTGCCTACCCCGACCTGGCCGCGCTCTCCGACAACTACTGGGTGGTGACAAACCGCATCCCGCTGCCCTGGGTCTCTGGCACCTCGGTAAGGAGCTCATGCCCGCTGCCCTGGGTCTGGGGCACCTCGGTAAGAAGCTCATGCCCGCTGCCCTGGGTCTGGGGCACCTCGGTAAGAAGCTCATGCCCGCTGCCCTGGGTCTGGGGCACCTCGGTAAGGAGCTCATGCCCGCTGCCCTGGGTCTGGGGCACCTCGGTAAGAAGCTCATGCCCGCTGCCCTGGGTCTGGGGCACCTCGGTAAGGAGCCCGTCCCCGCTGCCCTCGGCGTGGCAGGCCTGGGCTGAGGGGGGTTGTGCCCACGCAGGCGTCCACGCCGGTGGTGGCAGGCATGGTGGCACTGATCAACGACCGGCGCCTGCAGCGGGGGCTGCCGCCCCTCGGCTTCCTCAACCCGGCGCTCTACCAGCTGCAGAAACAAGGGCTCGGTGATGCCTTCTACGATGTGAGTGGGGCAGTGAGGGGCTCTGCTGGGGGCTGACTTGGGTGTCCTGACGTGTGGGGCTGAGGCCTGGGGAAGGCCATGTTTGCTCCAGGGGCTGTCGTGGGGCTCCTGCTCCCAGAGCTGTGCCTGGGGCAGGACAGAGTCCCCATGGCCTTCCCATGGGAGGGGTGTCCTGGTGTTCCCCTTATCCTTCCCATGGGAGGGGTGTCCATGGGCTCCTGTGAGCTTTGTGGGTCAGGTCCCCTCGTGTGGCCGGGGCAGCAGCGTCCAGGGGCTGCAGAGGTGCCAGGGTGCAGCTGAGCGTGCTGTTCCACATTGCCCGTGTCCCGAGGGGACCCTGTGCCATGGGGGGCGTTGTGCGGGTCCCCGTGTCAGATGTCTGGGGCCCCTGTCCCTGGGATTCCCGTCTCAGGGATGGCAGGGACGACTGTCCCTGGTTCCCGAGTACTGCAGGCAGGGTCCCTGTGCCCATGGTACAGCTGTCCCAGGGCTGTGTGGGGCTCCTGTGCTCCGGAGGTCTCTG
Source organism: Ammospiza caudacuta (assembly GCF_027887145.1). Taxonomy (NCBI): domain Eukaryota; kingdom Metazoa; phylum Chordata; class Aves; order Passeriformes; family Passerellidae; genus Ammospiza; species Ammospiza caudacuta. The sequence continues at coordinate 121,831,857 of NC_080594.1, read as the reverse complement.
TCCCGAGACTCGGAGCCCCTGCACTGAGGCTGTCCCCGCAGGTGATCCAGGGCTGCCACCTGTCCTGCCTGGACGGCACCGTGCAGGGCCAGGGCTTCTGCGCCACCCCCGCCTGGGACCCGGTCACCGGCTGGGGCACCCCCAACTTCCCGCGCCTACTGCGGGCGCTGGGGCCGCGCTGAGCAGGGCGCCGTGGCCGGACAGCGGCACCGGACAGCGGAACCGAACCCCACCGGACGGCGAAGGCCGCGGAACCGGGGACGGGGCGGGGCAATAAACACGCCAAGCCCCGCCCACCGTCTCTGTTTGTGTCCGCGGTGCCGCCAGGGGGCGTGTGGGGGCGTGAGCGTCGGGGGGCGGGACCAATGGGGGCGGGGCGGGGCCCGGCAGAGCCAATGGGCTGGCGGGAGGGGCGGAGGGGCCGCGGGGCCAATCGAGCGGGTGCGCGCGCGCAGGCGCGGAGCGGAGGCTGGTGCCGGGACCATGAGCGGCAGCGCCGATCCCGATCCCGCGCCCGCCGCCCCGGCGGCCCCGCCAGGCCCCGCCGAGGGCAGCAAGCCCAGCCCGGCCGCCGTGGGCAGCGCCGGGTCCGGGGCGGCGCCGGCTGCGGGGGGCGGCGCGGCGCGGGCCTCCGAGGGCTGTGCGGCCGGCGCGAGGGGGCCCGGTGAGTCGCGGTGGGGCCGGCGGGGGATGGGCCCCGGGTGCGGGAGCCCCGCGGGCCGCCCCGAGCCGCTCTGGCCGGGGAGCGGCGTCCGGTGGCGCGGGTGTCCGGGTGGCGCTGAGCGTGCTGTGCCGGTGGTGCTCCCGGCGCTGACAGTGCTGTCCCGCAGTGCCGGTGCCGGTACCAGCGGGGCTCCCGGTGCTGACAGTGCTGTCCCGCAGTGCCGGTGCCGGTACCAGCGGGGCTCCCGGCGCTGACCGTGCTGTCCCGCAGTGCCGGTGTCCGCGGCCGTGGCCGCCCCCCCGGACGGGGCCATGTCCAACGGCGTGTACGTGCCGCCCGCGGCCAACGGCGACGTGAAGCCCGTGGTGTCTACCACGCCGCTCGTGGACTTCCTCATGCAGCTGGAGGACTACACGCCCACGGTACCGACACAGGGCGGCTCCTGGGGGACGGGACGGGGCGGGTCCCGCGGTGCCGGGACACGGGGCCGGTGCCGGGACGTGGGGCAGTCCCGCGGTGCCGGGACACGGGGCGGCTCCCGTGCCGCGGGATACAGGATGTGGAAGCGCTCCCGCGGCGCCCTGGAGCTGTTCCAACTCTTCCCTCCGCAGATCCCGGACGCCGTCACGGGATATTACCTGAACCGGGCGGGGTTTGAGGCCTCGGACCCCCGCATGTGAGTGGCCGCGGGGCGGGGGGGTCCGGGAGCCCCGCGGGGGTTCACCCTCCGGCAGAGGGGCCCGCGGGTCCCTGCCGCCCCACCGACACCGGCCCTGTCCCGCAGAATCCGCCTGATCTCACTGGCCGCACAGAAGTTCATCTCGGACATCGCCAACGACGCGCTGCAGCACTGCAAGATGAAGGGCACGGCCTCGGGCAGCTCCCGCAGCAAGAGCAAGGTGAGGGCACCGAGGCAGGCGGGGAGCCCTCCTGGCACGGGGCTGAGCCTGCAGCCCCCCAGGGCAGGAACACGGGCTGCAGGAATCCCAGACCCTGCCGGGCTCACGGTGCGTCCCTGCAGGCGGGCAGGGGCTGGCGGGGACACGAGGGGGGCACACGGAGCTTGTGGGCACACGTTGGTGCCCCCCACCCCAGCAGTGGCTGCAGCTCTGGGTTTGGGGAGGAGCTGGAGTGAGGGGTCCCGGGACCCTCCCAGTGCCATGTCTGGGGTGCAGGGGCTCTGCAAGGCCAGTGGGATTGGGTGCTGGGTGTCTGGGGACGCCTGAGGGCACAGGATAACAGGACACGGGGAGCTGGGAATGCCTCAGTGCTGCCCAGCAGCTCCTCTGGGAGGGGGACACGCCTGTCCATGTGCCCTGGGGGTCCCACAGCCCCAGCTGTCCCTGCTGTGACCCCTGCCCCGTGTCCCCAGGACAAGAAGTACACACTGACCATGGAGGACCTGACGCCGGCGCTGGCCGAGTACGGCATCAACGTGAAGAAGCCACACTACTTCACGTAGAGCTTGGGGAGCTTGGGCAGGGTGCAGGGGTCGTGTCGGTGCCATTAAACACCTCGCAGGGTTTGGAGGGAAGGCAGCCTTGCTCCTGTGCCTGCGCCCACCAGCGCTGGCCCTGCTCCTCTACATGCTCACCCCCCTCTGCCCGTCTCAGGGGGCTCCGTGCTCCCGACAGTGCTGGAGCAGAGTGGGCTGAGGGGACAGGAACTGGCCAGCACTCCTCCTCCTTCCCTGAACTGCCCCTTGCCTCCCAAGGGAATGCCCTGGGGGCTGCACTGCAAATGGAGCCAGGGACAGGACCTGAGCCCACCCTTCCTGCAGCAGGCAGCTCCCGAGGGCCCTGTGCCCATCTACCCTTCCTGTGCTGGGCACCACAGGTTGCTGTGGGTGGTGATTGGTGCAAGGCAGCGCCACATCAATCCAACCCCACCCTGAGTCCTGGACACCCCCTGTGAGTCCCAGCCCCCCAGTCACTCCAGCCCCTCACCTCCAGCTCTCCCCATTCCCCGCCCTGTACCCCAGCAGCTTGTTCCATACCAAAGGTTTATTGGGTTGCCAGAGGCCATTCTGGGGCCAGAGGGAAGTGGCCAGTGAAGCGCGAAGCGGGGGCAGTGCTGGGCACCACAGGTGGCCTCTCCTGGGCTGCCCCTTGCCCCCCAGCCTTGGGGGGCTGAGTCCTGAGTCAGGCTTTGCCCAGCGAGGGGGACAGGGGGCCCCACAGCCCTGTGCCCCCGCAGCAGGGCCAGGCCACGCGCCGTGCCCCGGGCTGGGGGGGCTGCCCCGGGCTGGGGGGCCGGGGCCTGCAGAGCTCCAGCGCAGGCAGTGCCATCTGTACCGTGTGTCCGTGGCTGGCTCAGGGTGAGGGGTGTCCTCTGCTCCCCCTGAATCTGGGGCTAAAGGCACTTGGGGGTGGCGGGGGGCGCAAGGCAGCACTGGAGGGAGCAGGCGCCTCCTCCCTACTTCTCCTGCATCTTCTCCAGGATGGGCACGATCATGTCGAACTTGGGGCGCTTGGCCGGGTCCTCGTTCATGCAGATCTTCATCAGTTTGCAGATGTGGGGGGAGATGCCGGGGGGGATGGTGGGACGCAGCCCCTCCAGCGCTACCTGCAGGCCAGAGGAGGAGCCAGAGTCAGGGCTGGGACCCTGCCCCCACAGGCAGGGACACCTTCCACCTGCCCAGGTGCTTGCACACCCCCTCCAACCTGGCCTAAACACTCACGGGGATGGAGCAGCCCAAGTTCTCTGTGCCAGGGCCTCACCAGCCTCAATGGCCAAAATTGCTCCCCTAACTGACCCAAATGAGTTCCTCTGCTGCTATCCTCGCACGCCCTCACCTTCATGCCGATCTCCATGTTGGACAGGTCAGCGAAGGGCACCTCACGTGTCACCAGCTCCCACAGCAGCACAGCAAAGCTCCACATGTCAGCCGAGCGCCGGTTGATCTCCTCTGGCTTCTTCTGCAGGGCTGGGGATGGCTGGGGGCTGAGTGGGGCTGGGGGCTCGGGGGGCTCTGGGGGGCTGGGAACGGGGCACTCACCTTCGGGAGCCACCCAGGCCGGGGCGTACATCCGCCCCGGGCACTGGAAGGAGAACTTGACGTCGGCCATGCTAATGCGTGCCGTCATGTCCTCGTCGATCTGGGGACAGCAGCAGGGGGTCAGCAGGAGCCCCCCCGCCCCGAGAGCCCCCGGCTGGGCGAGGGGCTGCGCTCGCTCACCATGACGCTGCGGCTGTTGAGGTGGTGCCGCGGGATGAGGGGCTCCAGCGTGTGCAGGAAGGCCATGCCCCGCGCGATGTCGAAGGCGAACTTCACCGCCTGCATCTGGTCCACCACAAAATCTGGGAACGGGGGGGGACGGGGTCAACCCACCCCAAGTCCAGCCAGGGCTGTGGCTGGAGAGGCTGCCCCCAAACACGCGACCCCCCAGAACTCACTGGTTCCCTCGTGCAGGACGTTGTACAGGGAGCCGTAGGGCATCCAGTGGCTGATGACAATGGGGTGGGGAGCTGGAGGGGCCTGGCAGGCACCCAGCACCGGCAGCACGTTGGGGTGGGAAAAGATCCTGCAAGAGAAGTGACAGCCCTAAGAACAGGAAGGGGCTCCCTGCATCCCCTCATTGCCCTCTGCCATCCCCCAGAGCCTCCCAGCCCTTGGCCACCACCCTGGAGCGTTCCTGGCCCCACAGAGCTGGGTATGCCTGCCCCATACTCTGGCAGCTGCTGCTGGCCCCGAGAAGGTGCCCTGGCCAGGGGCTGGTGGGGATCCCAGCACATTCCGGGGTGGCTCCAGGCACGAGCAGCGCTCACCGCAGTTTTGGGTACTCCTCGTTGAAGTCCCGGCTCTTCCGCGTCGTCCAGTCCCGGATCCTCAGCATCTTGATTACGATGTCATTGCCCTGCCAGCGCCCCTTCCACAGCTGGGGGAGGAGCAGACACAGGCACTGAAAGGGGTGCAGAGGCCCCAGCATGCCCAGGCCCCTGTGTGGAGCCCACGGGACCAAGGGTGCACAATGAGAAAGGAGCCCCTTGAGCTGGGGGGGAGCTCCCTCCCTGCAGCTGGCCATGGCACTGCAGAACGGCTGTGCCCAGCAGGGCCAGGACACGGCGTCTGCACGGGCACAGCGCCCGCCGGGGCTGAGAGGGACCCACCTCTCCCGACTGGTTCTCGTTCAGTTTGTGGCTCAGGCTCAGCTGTTTGAAGTCAATCCCAGCGAGTTTGTTCAGGGTCCCGTTCCCTGCGGTGGAAGGGGGATGATGCCTCTGGCTGCTGGATCCAGGAGGCAGTGCCAACAGGACACAGGGGACCCATGGCACCCCCAAAGGGACCCCCAGTCCTTACTGGGCCGGGTGCGGGTTGTGCCCTTCCAGAACGTGTCCTTGTAGGGGATCTTGGTGAGGCTCTGGCCCAGCTTCTCAGCACGCTCTGCAGAGGCAGAGGGAGGAGGAGGGTGGCACCCCGAGCCTGCTGTGGCTGGCTGGAGGCTGTGTCAGCTGTGGGGTCCTGAGACCCTCGTACCTTTCAGGATCTCACGCAGTGGTGTCTTGGCCTTGTCTGTGGGGGTCTCGCCATATTTGTTAGCAATGCTGACCAGGGCCCCGCTGCCCACCAGGTCCTGTGGGAGCAGGCAGCAAGGACTGTGGTTTGTGATGGCCCCTCAGTGCCCCTTCCTCCTGCCCGGGCTCCCACTCACCTCAGCCACCTGCTCGTGTCCCCAGAAGCAGGCATAGTGCAGCGGCGTGTTCCCGTGCTCATTCACTGCATTGATGTCTGCCTTGAACTGCATCAGCTGGGGACACGGGACAGCCCCTGTGAGCCCAGGACTGTCCCTGTGAGCCCAGGACAGCCCTGTCCCTGTGCCTTGCCCTGGGGGATGCAGGGGCAGCACACTGGGCACTGTAGGGAGGGGGCTGAACTGATGCGGGGCTCAGAGGGATTTGCAGGATTTGTGAGGAGTGGGGAGCTCAGGGGTGCTCCTGGCAGTGACCAGGGGAGCGAGGCCCACGAGGCTGGTGTGAGGGGCTGGGTCGGGGCAGGTGCTGGCGCGGGGGCCAGGTACCTTCTGCACGATGTCGCGGTGGCCGTGGCTGGCGGCCAGGTGCAGCGGCGTGTCGTCGCCGCGGTTCATGACGTTGATGCGGGCCCCGCGCATGATGAGCATGTCCACCACGTTGGAGCGGCCCTCGCGGCACGCCCAGTGCAGGGGGCTGAACCCATGGTCGTCCCTGCAGGGCGGCGGGGGCTCTGCTCAGCTGAGGCCCCCTGTAGCCCCGGGCATCCCTGGCATCATTCTCACAACACCGGCGGCAGGGCCAAGGGACCGAGCTGAACATCCATCCCACTCCCACCCCCACCAGGGCCCCACCAGCCCAGGCCAAATCCTGTCTCCTCCAAGGCTGAATCACAGCTGGATCCTGTCCCCATCCCCCCACTCCATGACCAAGTAAGGGAGGAGGTGGCAGCCAGGCCTTAAATGGAGATCAGGAACTGGCAGAGGGGCTGCTGCAGCCCCGGCTCCCCTCCAGCCCAGCTCCCCCCCGGTCCCAGCCCCGCTCCAGCCCCCTGGCACAGCAGATCCCATTTGTCCCCACCATGGCCCTGCAGGCAGGGGCTGCCCAGCACAGAACAGTTCCTTGGGCACTTCTGTGGGTCTGGGAGAGCTCCACGTGCCTGGGACCCCCAGGAGGGGCAGGGAGGCCTGACCAAGGGAGGCCATTTGTCTGGAGTGTGTCTGGAATGCCAGGGCCGTGGCCTGGCTGGGGTCAGGGTGCAGGGTCACCCTGCACCAGCTCACACACTGCAGGCAGATGCTCCGAGCCCCAAGCCCGGCCCAAACGTGCTCCTGAATGGCTGTGAGCACACACTGGACCCCACAGTGCTGTGAGACCCCTCAAACGCGCTGTGGGGAGCAGAGCCCTGGGCACGCAGAGTGGCCCCCACAACTCCCGGCCCAGCTGTGTGCCCACACGTGTGCCACAGTGCTCCCCAGAAAGGGGACGGGGACATGAGGACAAGGTCAGGGGACACAGCCGCCACCACAGGGACGGGGGAGGCAGCCCCAGCCCAGCTGATCCTGGCCGGGCCCTGAGGAAGCGGCCAGAGGATGTTTGGCCTCGTGCCTCAGCGATGCGGTAACTTCCTGCAGCGGGGAGGAGCTGCGTCCTGCCATCTGCCCCTGCCTTTCCACGGGGACAGCGGAAACCAGCGCCCCGCAGAGCCCCCAGCCCCACTCACCCCTGGTTGAGGTCGTTCTCGGTGTTGTCCAGCCACAGCCGCACGGCCACCGCGTTGCCCTCCCGGCACTGCGTGAAGATGTCGTCCATGGCAGCTGCGGGGGGACGTGGGTGAGGACACGGGGACAGACCCCGATGGCCCTCAGCAGGAAGGGCCCTGGAACAGCAGGTACAGGAGCCTCCCGCCTGTCCCTGTCCCTGTCCCTGCAGCTCTCCAGGAAGCCGCAGCAGGCTGAGGTCAGGGCTGGAGCCGGACCCGCAGCCCAAGGGGAACATCCCGGGTGCCTCCAGCGGGGCCGTGGCCGCCCACAGGAAGCCAGGCTGGCACCCCCGGGCTTATCAGCAGGCACAGCTGGCCCCGGTGCCCACAGCTCTGGGGCAGTGAGGCTGGGGAGCTCAGCACCCTCAAGATGGGACCCCGCAGATCTGGTGGGGGAACGGGACTGGGGTAACTCAACGTCCCTGGCATGGGATCCTGCAGCCCCATGACCCTCCTGACCCACTTGGCTGGGCCTGGCACAGGCCATGCTCAGAAAAAGAGACCCCAAAGCCTCGTGCATGGAGGAGCCCATGGACATGGAACATCCATGGACACCCCAGCTCAGAGCCAGGCACTGAGCTCCCTCCTGCTGCCCGTGTCCCCGAGCCCCCGGCTGCGAGCGTGGCACCCGCTGTCCAGTGATCTGTGATCTGAGCAGGGACGCACAGTGTCTCACAGCGTGGGGACAGTCAGATTGAATATGGCATCCCGACATGCACCCACTGGGGCTCAAACCTGCTGCTGGAGGATCCCCTGGACCTGCTGCCCACCCAGACACACAGGACCCCCACCAGCTGCCAGCACCGCCAGCTGTCCCCCAGGGCCCTGCCTGCACCCCTTGCCCCAGGCAGCTCCGAGAGGGGGACGCAGAACCCCGGATTTTTGCCAGGGTCTCGTACACCCCAGCATGGCCCCAGCACAGCCACAGCAGAACTGGCCCTGTCCCGGCACCAGAACACCCACACTCCCGGATGAGATTTATCCCCCGCCCATTTGGGGGCACCCCATGAAAAGGGGTCCCCAGGACATGCCACACTAGTCCCGGCCCTGTGGGACCTCACCCCGCAGCGATGACACCCCGTGCTGGCCCCACCCTGTCCCCAGCTCGGCCGGGACTGTGCCCACTGTCACCCACCGGCCCCTGCCCAGTCCCGCAGCCCTGCCCGGATGGGCAGTGCCTGCCTCGGCCTGCCCAGCGCCCGGGGCAGGGCACGGCATGGGGACACACAGTGCCCGGTGTCACCCCGAACCAGCTGCTGGGGCCCCGCTCTGCCCTGCGGCCACATCGGTCCCTCCTGTGTACCCCAACTCTCCCGTGCACCCCCAACCCTCCCGTGTACCCCAACCCTCCCGTGTACCCCCACCTCTCCCCTGCACCCCTACTCTCCCCTGTACCCCAATGCCTCCCCTTCAGCCCCCAACTCTCCCGTGTACCCCCACCTCTCCCCTGTACCCCCAACTCTCCCCTGTACCCCAATCCTTCCCGGCACCCCCAACTCTCCCGTGTACCCCCAACCCTCCGGTGTACCCCCAACCCTCCCCTGTGCCCCCAGTCCTGTACCCCGATCCCTTCCCTGTACCCTCAACTCTCCCGTGCACCCCAACGCTTCCCTGCGCCACTCACCCCTCCCCGGTACCCGGATCCCTTCCCTGCGCCCCCCACCGCTCCCCAGCAGCTCCCGCCCCGGCCCGGCCCTGGCTCCGGCTCCGTCCGGGCTCCGTCCGGCCCTGCCCCCGCTTGGGTGGCCCGCAGCCGCCCTCGCGGCCTCCCGAACCTGTCCCGCCGGGCGCGGGTGCCGTCCCGCCGTTACCGGGTGCGTGTCCCGGCGGCTCCGCAGGGCGGCGGCTGCGGCGGGCGCGGGGAAGGCGGGGGCTCCGCCCGAGAGCGCGCCCTCTGCCGGCCGGAACCCGCCCCGGCGGCTGCTCCGCCACACGGCACGGTCCGGGGCGGGGCGGGACGGGGAGCGCGGGCGGGCGGGCGGGCTGCGGTACGGGTGCGGGGCGTGCCGAGTGACCGGGGGCGCGGCTCCCGGCCGGGCGGGGCGGGCCGCCCGTGGCACCGCCCGTGCAGCCCCCGGCCCCGCCCGGTCCTCCGGGCCGCGAGGAGGGGCTGTGTCCGCCGCGGGAGCACGTGCGTCCCGGTACCGAGCGAGGGTCCTCGCTCCATGTTCGCGGAGCAGGGCTGGGACGATGCAGCGGAGCCGCTGCCCCGGAGCGCCCGGGCCGGCCGGTAAGGGGGCGGAGCTGGGGCGGCGGGCCGGGCCGGTCCCGGGCGCGGGGACGTTACCGGGCCCCGCTGTGCGCAGGACCCCCGGGAAGAGGCGGCTGCCCGGGGCCGCTCGGGACGGCGAGGCGGCGCGGAAGCGGCCCCGGAAGCGGAAGAAGGCCGGCGAGCCGCGGGCCGCGGCGGGGGAGCTCCCGGCCGGTCCCGACGAGCCCCGGCAGGTTGGGCAGCGGCCGGACACAGGTACCGGGACGGCCCCGGGGCCCGGCGGCAGGGGGGAGCCGCCTCCGCGCCCTGGGCCCCTCTCGATGCCCGCAGACGGCGCGGCTGAGCCGGCGGAGGAGCGCGGGGAGCCGGCGGGACTGAGCCGCCGGCAGCGGCGGAACCGGCAGAAGCGGCTGCGGCAGCAGGAGCCGTCGGCGGCACCGGACGGGGAGCGGGGCTCCGGGCCGGGCCCCCCGGAGCCGCCGGGTCCCGCCGAGGCTCCGCCGGAGCCGCGCTCGGGCCGCGCGGCCGCGCTCCGTGCGCGGATGGAGGAGCGGCTGCTCGGCGCCCGGTTCCGCTACCTGAACCAGCAGCTCTACACCGGCAGCAGCCGGGACGCGGCGCGGCTCTTCCGCGACGACCCCGCCGCTTTCCGCCTCTACCACCGCGGCTTCGAGCGGCAGGTGCGGCGCTGGCCCGAGCGCCCGGTGCAGCGCATCGTGCGCTACCTGCGCCGCCGGTGAGCGGGGCCTGGCGGCAACGTGGACCGGGGACCGGGAGCGGGGCCGGGGGCTGAACGGAGAGCCGGGGGGGCGGTGGGGCCCGGGAGCGATCCGGGGGACCGGGAGTGATCGGGGGACCGGGAGCGGTGGGGCCAAGGCGCCGTCCCGGCCACTCTGAGCCCGCCGTCCCCGTCCCAGCCCCGCATCGCTGGTGGTGGCGGATTTCGGCTGCGGGGACTGCACGCTGGCTGCCAGCGTCAAGAACCAGGTGCACTGCTTCGACCTGGTGCCACTGAGCCCGCGGGTCACCGTCTGTGACATGGCCAAGGTACGGGGCAGCCCCGCGGCGGGGAGGGCGGGCACGGGGACCGCGATCCCGAGGGTCCCGTGGGGCGGGGGAAGCACCGGTGTGCCTGCTCGAAAGCTGGGCCTGTGCCTGGGGCACGGCTGAATCCGCGAGCCTGGGCAGTCCGGGCCGTGTCCCTGCCCCATCAACACCGCCATCCTCCTCCTCCTGCTCCCGGGGGTGTGCAGGGCGGCTTCCAGGCCCAGTCATCCTCCTCCTCCTCCGGGGCTGTCCCGGCGTGGGCAGGTGCCGCTGGCGGCTGAGGCGGTGGACGTGGCCGTGTTCTGCCTGGCGCTGATGGGCACCAACCTGCAGGAGATCCTGGCAGAGGCCAACCGTGTGCTCAAGCTCGGGTAGGCAGAGCTGCTGGGGCAGTGGGGGATTGGGGCAGGGCTGCTGAGCAGCGTCCTGGCGATGCCTGGACACCTGCTCAGAGCTCCGGTGACCGCAGGGGGACCCTGCTGGTGGCCGAGGTGGCCAGCCGCTTCGAGGACACCCGTGCCTTCCTGAGGGCCATGACACAGCTGGGCTTCAAGACCGTCTCCAAGGTGTGTGCCTAGGGCTGGGCACTGGGAGCAGCAGGAACCAGGGGGCCCAGGGAAGGGGTCCCTGGAGGGGGGGGGGGGGGCGTACTGAGGCCGGCCTGGTGTGGAGGATACCAGGGGTTGTGAAAGGAGATGGAGGTGGGAGGGATTGGTGCATGGGGGACTGCAGGTGGGAGAACGGGGGGATGTGTACGCACAGGGGTGGAGTCCTGGGGGAAGGCTTGGAGGTCCTGGGAACTGTGGGGACACACTGTGGCAGTTTGGGATGCAGATTGGCTGGGGTCCCAGGGCTGGGGAGGGGATGAGGGGGGCCTGGAGCACACTGGGACTGCAGTGCAGGGCCTGGAGGTGGGCGTGTAGCCCAGGAGGGGCTTGGGGGTCCCGGGGCCTGGAGGAATTGTGGTGTGGGGTTGGTGATGGGTGTGTTGGGCGTCTAGAGGAGTATGCCAGGGGCTGGGGCACTCAGGCCGGACAAGGGCTTTGGAGCCAGGCTCTGGGCACCGTGGGGGTCTGGAAGGAGGCAGGGGCGACCCGGGGTTCTGTGAGGCGTCGTTGAGTGGTGCCGGAGGGCTGGGGATTCCGGGGCTGTGGTGATGATGGGGGCTCCGGGCTGCCGGTAACAGCCGGGTGTCCCCGCGCCCCCAGGACCTCTCCAGTTCCTATTTCTACGTGTTGGAGTTCACCAAGACGGGCCCGGCCCGGCCCGGCCCCGCTCCCGGGCTGCGCCTGCGGCCGTGTCTGTACAAGCGCCGGTGACCGGAGCGCCGCCAGGGGGCGGGGCCACGGCGGCTGGCCCCGCCCACGCGCGCAATCGCCAATAAAGCGGCTGCTTCCTCACAGCTACGCCTGCGCGTGTGGGGGGCGGGGCCGCGCCTGCGCGGTGCGGTCAGGCCTGCGCGGCGGCAGCGCCCGGGACCGGTACCGGGATGTCGGGGCCGGGTCCCGCCGGGGCCAAGCTCGACATCAACCGCGCCGGCGTGGCCGAGCTGGAGGGTGCCCTCAGCGGCATCGGCCGCCGCCGTGCCCGCGGTATCGTCCGCAAGAGAGAGGTGCGCGGGGGGAGCGGCGGGGACGGCGCCCCGCGCTGAGCTACTCGGGCCGGGACGCCGAGGCGGGGGTGGCCGTGGCGGTGTCGGTCCCGGGGCGGGGGCCGCAGGAGGAGTGCGGGGGCGACAGGGCTGTTTCCGTGCTGGTAGCCGGGCCGGGTGGGGGGCCGGGATCGCCGAGTCCCGCCCCGAGCCCGCGGGTTTGGGCGAGCGCAGCCGCCCCCGGTGCTGCCGGGTCCCGACGGCGCCCCGAGCCGAGCGGGGAACCGGGGGAACGGGACCGGCTCCGCGCCCCGACGGCTTCCGAGCGCCGTCAGCCGCGATGGCGGGGCGCGACCCTGCGGGCAGCGGTGCCCCGGCCGGGGCAGAGGGAGCGGCACCGCGGGCCCGGCCCGGCGGGCGCGGCGGCGGCAGGGCAGCCGTGCCCCGGTGCCACTGGGATGGGCAGCGCCGCGGCCGGGCGAGGCAGAGCTGGCACCGCTTGGCGTGTCTGGGGCTCGGAGAGGAGGTGGAGGGGTGGATGTCCGAGCGCTGTGGGCACGTACGCTCGGAAACACCGGGAGGCGGGAGGGCAGGAACCGTGACACAACGGGAGGGTGCTCTCGGCAGGGCCTGTCCGGGCGGTGCTGTTACTCGCAGCCCTTTGTGGGGAGCAGCAGCAGCACCGTCGCACGAGCCGTGCCTGGTCAGAGGGGCCAGGCGGGCCCTTCCCGGGTGGCACTGGTTGTCTGTCGAGCCCTGCCCCAGGACGGCCCGGCCCGCCGGTTCCGCCCCTGGCGGGCGCTCCGAGAGCTGTGCCGGGTGACGGAGGCTGCTGATCGCCGGTCGGGGCCGGGCAGTGCCCGGGGTCCCGCGGCACCGTGGGTGCCTCACGTGTGTGCATCTTCACGTGTGCAGCTGTTCCCCTGGCCTGGAGCTGCAGCCTCGCTGTCCGTGCTGCTCATCTGGGGGCACAGTGCTCCTGCCCCAGCCGGCAGCTTTGGGCTGCTGCCCCCCTTCCGCAGCACTGTGACTCTTCCCCGCGGGGCCGCTGGGGCAGGGGGCTCTGGGAGCAGGAGGGATTCTGTTCTGGGTAGGGCTGACTTCCCTCTGCGCAGGAGCTGAAGGGCTTCACTTGCTTGGATGACCTGCTGCACGTCAAGGGCATCACCACACGCATCCTAGAGCTCAACAGCCAGCGCATGACGTGCCGGCGCTGCCCCGGCCCCGAGGGGCCCCCGCGGGCCAGCGCCGCTCCCCTGGGGGACAGCGAGGAGCGCAGGGCAGCTGCGGCACAGGTGGGTGCAGAGGGGTTCCTGCTGCCAGGTGTGGGGATGAGGGAGGAGGTCTGGCTCCGGGGGGGCTCAGGGGAAGAAGCTCGTGGCGAGCAGACAGAGAGAGCTGCACCTGTAGGATTGTGGAGGAGCTCATGGGTGTGGTTGCCCTGCAGCCCCCACAGTGCTGTTGGGTGGAGCCCCTGTGCTGCAGGGCTGTGGCTCCCTCTGGCAGCTATCCTGCAGCACTCTCAGCCCTTGTCCTGCTCCTGGTCTCCAGCAGGAGAGTCAGCCCTGCTCCCTGCCTTTTCCCTGCTCAGGTGGTGGCTGAGGAGGAGGAGGAGGAGGCGCCAGGGCCTTGGGAGCAGGAGCACCCCTGGAAGGGTACCCCCAGGTCTGGAGCAGACCCTGATGGGTCTGGGGGGCGGGGACCACAGGAGCCCCCCAGGTCCACCCGGGAGGAGGAGGAGGAAGAAGAGGAGGAGGAGGAGGAGGAAGGGAGCTGCTGCAGCGAGGAGGGGGAAGACAGCAGCAACGTCTACCTGTACTACACGCTGGGAGAGCGCTGGATCGACTACCTGCAGCGCACGGGGGACGGGGGGCTGCTGCGGCACCTGCGCCCCAAGGTGCGGGGGCTCCGTGGGGCCTGGCTGCTGGGGCTGGGGAGGGAGACGCTGCCCCTGTCGCCATGCAGACCCTGCCCTGCACAGGGGTCCTTAGTTGCTGTAGAGACCCTGGAGGGAGAAAGCAGGAGCAGGTGGGGGTCTGCCCCATAGCTCTGGGCAAGGGGCCTGCAGGGGTCGGTTCTGGTGGGTGGCCTGTAGGGGTCTGCAAGGATCAGCTGTGGGCAGGGGGTCTGTGGGGGTCTGCCTGGGTTTCTCCAGCCACTCCAACCTGCTGTGTTCCACAGATGAAGCGGAAGTCAGAGAATGGGCCAGATGGCCGGACCCTGTCCCCCGGGAAGAAGCTGTGCAAGGGCTCTGACTATGGCAGGTGAGGGGTAGGGGGGCTCTTGAGTGCAGCTGCTGAAGGGGGTCCTGTGTGCTGGGGCAGCACATGGCTCCTGCTGCCTTCCCCAGGAGGATGGTGGAGCCACTTGGGTTGAGCAGGGATTGGCCCAGGGAGATGCAACCCTGAGCAGTTGCCTGTCTGCTGAACAGGCTGGGCTGAATGTCTGGGCAAGGGGTCAGCAGGGTGGGAGCAAGGAGAAGGGGTCAGTGGGGTGGAGCTCCCACTGGCAGGAGCCAGTTCAAGAGCCTCTGGAGCACTGTGGCCCAGAGCGGTGCTCTGGCCTCAGCTGTGCCTGTGTTTCTCCCAGGACGCTGGGTCCCTGCACACCCAGCCCCACGACCACCTTTGGGGACCTGCGCAATGCTAAGGTGGGGCACGCCCGGCGCCGGCACATCCCCCCGGTGGCCCCTCCCCCTGAGCTACAGGACTGGCTCCGCACCTTCCAGGTATGGTCACCTGCTGGCTCCAGCAGCCTGGGTACGATGGGCAGGGGTTGGGCCTACAGTGGATTTTGGGTGGTTTTGTTGGTGTGAGGAAGCATAGAGAAGGTTTCAGCCCTGGCCAGGCGTGGTGTCACCTGTCACACAGCACCTGTGACCCACCAAAGTCCCAGCTGCCTCAGGCTCCTGGCCTGGGACAGGAGGCCTGGCTGCCAGGGCTGTGGCTGGGCTAGCTGGGGACACAGAGCCGGGGTCACTGGGGGTCCCCCTGCAGCGCTGGAGCGGCCCTGAGAAGCTGCTGGCCCTGGATGAGCTCATCGACCGCTGCGAGCCAGCGCAGATCAAGTACATGATGCAGGTCATCGAGCCCCAGTTCCAGCGGGACTTCATCTCCCTGCTGCCCAAGGAGGTGAGCGAAGCCTGGGGACCAGGGCCTGGCCTGACATGCCCCCTGGTGCCCCCTCTGTGACCCTTATCCCCCCACAGCTGGCCCTGTACGTCCTGTCTTTCCTGGAGCCGCGGGACCTGCTCCGTGCCGCCCAGACGTGCCGCTACTGGAGGGTGCTGGCCGAGGACAACCTGCTCTGGAGGGAGAAGTGCCGTGAGGAGGGTGAGGGTCCTCCCGGCTGGGGGCTGGGGGCCACCCCGGGCTTGACCCAGGTGAGGCAGCGCCGTGTTGTCCCTGCAGGGATCGAGGAGCCCCTGCACCTGCGGAAGCGGCGCCTGCTCAGCCCCGGCTTCATGTACAGCCCCTGGAAATTCGCCTTCCTGCGCCAGCACCGCATCGACATGAACTGGCGCAGCGGGGAGCTGCGGCCCCCCAAGGTGGGTCTGGCTGTCCCTGGGGACAGCTCCGGAGAGCTGCGTGTCCCAGCTGGGTCCGGGTGTCCCTGGGGACAGGCTGTGGGGAGCTGTGGTCCCCAAGGTGAGCCATGGAGAATTGAGGGGCTGGTGGGTTCCCTTTGGGGACAGAGCATAGGTCACTGGTATGGGGAAGCTGGTACAGGATCTTCCATGGGGATCAGATCTGGCTTGCTCAGAGCAGTGAGGGCAGCAGAAATGAGGTCCCCTGGGCCTGGAGAAGTGGGTCCCTTCCTTTGCCCCTCTCCAAGGCCCCATGCAGGGCTGCAGCCAGCCCCAGCACCCAGGGAAGGTGCGGTGTCACAGGGTTTAACTGTGTTCTGTGCAGGCTCCCAGGATGCTAGTAGGTCCCTCCCGCCTCTGGGCAGAGTCCCTGCCACCCCTTCTCTTGCTGCTGGGTTCTTGAGCCCCCACTCCTTGTTCTCCTGTAACCCCTGTCCCTGAGCAGCTGCCAGACACACCACACACCCCAGCTCTGCTGCCTTGCCACTGCTCACTGTGCTGGGGGGTCCTGCTGGCTGGAGGGGCCACGCTGCCCCCCACACACTCGTGTACTCCCACAGGTGCTGAAGGGCCACGATGACCATGTGATCACCTGCCTGCAGTTCTGTGGGAATCGCATAGTGAGCGGCTCTGATGACAACACGCTCAAAGTATGGTCAGCTGTCACAGGGGAGGTGAGTGTCACTGTCACCAGGGCAGTGAGTGTGGCATTGTCACAGTGCCACGGGGCTTTGGGGCAGGGACCCTCTCCCTGTGCTGGGCACAGGTGGGATTACACCCTGGCTCCTGGGGTCAGTTTGGGCCCTTTGTGACAAGGACACGGGGTTGTGCTGCTCCTCTGTGCTGTTTCAGGGGCGGGGAGCTGTGAGAGGCTCACCTGTCCCTCGTGTCCTGTTCCCCACAGTGCGTGCAGACGCTGGTGGGCCACACTGGGGGGGTTTGGTCCTCCCAGATGAGGGACAGCATTGTCATCAGTGGCTCCACGGACCGCACGCTGAAGGTGTGGAACGCGGACAGCGGCGAGTGCGTGCACACCCTGTACGGGCACACCTCCACCGTGCGCTGCATGCACCTGCACGGCAACAGGTGCGGCAGGGGCTGTGGGTGCGCTGCGAGGGGCACAGCCACGGGGCTGGGGTGCTCACCCACGCTGCCCCGGCAGCTGGGCCCCACGCGTGCCCTCGCCTGCAGGGTGGTGAGCGGCTCCCGGGACGCCACGCTGCGGCTCTGGGACATCGAGACGGGGCAGTGCCTGCACGTGCTGATGGGCCACGTGGCGGCCGTGCGCTGCGTCCAGTACGACGGCAACAAGGTGGTCAGCGGTGCCTACGACTACACGGTCAAGGTGTGGGACCCCGAGAGCGAGAGCTGCACCCACACGCTGCAGGGGCACACCAACCGTGTCTACTCGCTGCAGGTACAGCCCCGTGTGCATCCCCTCCTGCTGCTCCCCCTCCAGCTGCCCTGCCCTCCCTGCTCCCTCAGGTACATCCCTCCAGCCGTACAGGTACATCCTGCCCTCCCTGCTTCCTCAGGTACAACCCTGCAGATACATCCTGCCCTCCCTGCTCCCTCAGGTACAACCTGCCTTCCTGCTGGCTTGCCCTATCACTCCCCTGCCTTCCAGTCATGGGCACAAGCTGTGCCAGAGGTCCCACGTGTGCTGTAGAGACCAACAGGCTGTGCCTGTGTCATGCAAGGCCCCGTGAGATTTGCAGGGATATGTGTGCCCTGAAGGGGATGTATCTGCACTGCAAGGACACATGGACCGTGTTTGTGTCCTGTGGGGACAGTCTCTGCCCCCCTGACCCCACTCCCCACACACACAGGCTGTGGACACAAACACTCCTCCGTGCCCCTTCCCTGGAGCATTTCTACAGTCCAAAAAGCCGAGAGGTGTATGAGCCTGTCTCATCTGCTGAACTAGGGTCTCTGCTGATACTGGGGGGGTGCTCTATCCCAAACCAGGGGATCCAGAGCTGTGGGCTGCACCCCAAAGCAGGGACACTCCTGTCCTTGGTCCTGAGCTGGACCCCTTCCTTCTGGCAGTTTGATGGGACGCACATCGTGAGCGGGTCCCTGGACACTTCAATCCGCGTGTGGGATGTGGAGAGTGGGAACTGCCTGCACACGCTCATGGGGCACCAGTCCCTCACCAGCGGCATGGAGCTGCGCGACAACATCCTCGTGTCCGGCAACGCCGACTCCACCGTCAAGATCTGGGACATCAAGACGGGGCAGTGCCTGCAGACGCTGCAGGGTGAGAGGGCACTCCTCACCCTCGGGGGGCCGCGGGGCTGGGCTGGGCTGGCTCTAAGCTGCCAGCTGCGTCTGGGCAGAGTGCTGTGTGTCCCTGGGGAGCCAGGGCTGGCTGGCTCTGAGGTGCCATGTCACCCAGCAGCAGCTGTGGCGCTCACGGGTGCCTCCCCCTAGGTCCCAGCAAGCACCAGAGTGCCGTCACCTGCCTGCAGTTCAGCTCCAAGTTCGTGGTGACCAGCTCGGACGACGGCACGGTGAAGCTGTGGGACCTGAAGACGGGGGAGTTCGTGCGGAACCTGGTGGCGCTGGAGAGCGGCGGCTCCGGGGGCGTGGTGTGGCGCATCCGCGCCTCCAACACCAAGCTGGTGTGCGCCGTGGGCAGCCGCAACGGCACCGAGGAGACCAAGCTGCTGGTGCTGGACTTTGACGTGGACCTCAAGTGACCCCGGCCAGCCCGGGGATCCCGCGGGAGGGGTGGCCCCGGCGCAGGCGCTGGCCCCCGCGGGCAGGACAGAGGGAGCCCGGCCCGGGCCTTATTTATATGTGCGGGAGTGCCCGGCCGGGCTGCAGGAGCATGTTTTGTACACGAATATATCACTTTATTTCTGTACTGGGGCTACTGCTTACCTGCCCCAAGCCCTGTCCTGGGCCTGCAGCTGCCACCCTCTGCCAGGGGCTGCGGCGGGGAGAGGCCAGGCTCCCCCGGGGGCCAGGCACACACGTGCCCTGAGCTGGTGGGCACGGGCCTGGCAGCTCCTGCCACCTACCCCGCACTGCCCTGAGTGCCCGCTCTGCAGTGAGAATGTTCAGGGCCCCACAGTGTCCTGGGGCTCCTGCAGAGAGACGTTTGTCTCACGTTTAGGTGCAATTCCTGGGATTCCCAGTTGTGCCACGGGCTCCCCCGAACAAGGAACAGAGGTCAGGTTCTGGTGCCCTCCCCAGGTGTCACACTAAGCCATTACTGTGAAGGTGTTTTATTGGTACTCACAGTCCACTGCCCAGAAATCCACAACCAGGAGGGCTAGGGGGCCTTCCCCCTGTTCCTGTGCCCCCCTCCCTGGTGCCCGGCACAGCCCAGCCGCTGCTCGGGGCTCCCGGGGCCCAGCGCAGGTGCTGCTCCGGCCTGGGGCTCCGTGCAGCAGGGATGCGGCCGCTCAGGCCGTGCGGGCCGGGCTGCCGCCAGTGGCGTCCGACGGCCGCGGGGAGCTGCGGCCAGCTGCTGCTACGTGCCGGCAGCGGGAGCGCCTTCCGCGGGCTCCGCGGGGCCCGGCGCCGGCTCAGCGGCGGCCGCGTGCTCGGCGGCGCGGCGCTGCAGCAGCGCGGGCACCAGCCCCACGTAGGCGCCCATCAGGCGGTGGTTGGCGCGGACCAGCCTGGCGGCGCAGCTGTCCAGGCACGACTCCTGCGGGGGACAGGGCGTCAGGGGCGGCGGACACCCGGCCTGCGGACCCGGGCGCCGTGCCCCGCTCACCTCGCGGCCCGTGAGCAGCCGGTAGTTGAGGCTGCAGACGCAGTGGCGGAAGCAGAGCTCGGTCATGCGGTTGTAGACCAGCAGGAAGTCCCGCAGCTGGGGAGCAGGCGCGGGTCACACCGGGCGGACCGGGCCGGGACCCCCGACACCCACCGCGAGTCCCGCAGTGGCCCCCGGCCAGCCCGAGACGCCCGGGTCCCTTCCAGGACCCCGCCGGTTCTCCGGCGAGCCCGACACCTCGAGATCCCACGGCCGGACACGCCGGGACACGCCACCGCACCCGGGACCTCCCATGAAGGCCTCGCGGGCCACGCCGCCCCCGCCCCCGGCCCGAGGCTCACGCTGCGGAGCTGCTGCCGGTGCTCGGCCGCCGGGTCCATCCCGGGCCCGGCCAGGCCCGGTCCCTCCGCGCCCGCGGCACCACACGCCGAACTCCGGCGCGTCACTTCCGCCCGGCTCAGCGATGACGCCACTTCCGGGCCCTTGACGCCACTTTCGGCGCGTCCGGGCCGAAGCGGAGCGGGAGCGGCGCGGGGGGGCCCGGCGGGGCCGGGGCGCAGGTGGGGCCGGGCCGGGGCTGGGCGGGGTCGGCGGCCGCGGGGCCGGTGGGGCCGGGCGGGACAGCCCCGGAGGCGAGGCCGGGCCGCCGCCGCCCGCTCGGGCCGGTTCCGGCTGGAGCAGCCCCCGGGGGTTCCCTCTGAGGTCGGTCCCGTGCCGGGCCTTGCCGTGCATGGCTGCGGGCGGCTCCGTTCCGAGGCTGCCCCCGGAGGCTGCGGGACTGCGGGGCCGTTCACCGGCGAGGATGGCCCTGGGCGGCGGCGGGCTCTGCCCGCGGGGCCGGACTCTGGAGCCGGGCCGGGCGCCGTGCCCGCCGGGGAGGGGACGGGGCGCGGGTAACGGGCTCTCGGAGCCCGCCCCGGGCCCCGCCTGCTCTGGAATGTGCCCGGACCGGTCCGGGCGCTGCGGCCCCCCCGCGCTCCTGCGGACGTGGCTCCGGGCGCCCTCCTGGCCGGGGCCGTGCTGGCGCCGCCAGCGCCGCCGTCCGGGGCAGGGTCTGCGGGGATCCCCGGCGGGGTTTGTGAGCGGGAGCCCGAGGGGCGGGAGCCCGGCAGTCCTGGGCGCGATGGGGCGGCAGCCGCGGTGGGGTCGGTGCCTGTGGGATGTGCCGCCCTGCGGGTCCGTTCCGGGAGCAGGGCTGTCCCGAGGGGGCCGGCCGGGCCGGGCAGCGGCTGCAGGAGGCCCTGCCCGGGGGCAGCGGCTGCTCGGCTGCCGGTGCGGGCCCTTCCCTGCGCTGCGGCTTCCTGCTGGCCCTGCGCGGCCCCGCGGGTGCTGCCGGCGCCCCGGCCGGGCGGGGGTCCTGGCCCCAGCACCTCGTCCGTGTCCTTGCAGGCCCTGAGGATGTCGGACAGGATCCTGAGCAAGGCAGCCACCATGGAGATCCCCATCAGCAGCAACGGGGACACCAGCAGCCTGCCCGAGGACGATGGCCTGGAGCAGGTCCGGGGCTCGGGAAGCCCGGGGGTGTGTGGGGCTGTACCAGGGCTCACCCCCTGTGCTCCTTTGCCCCCAGGACTTGCAGCAGGTGATGGTGTCGGGACCCAACCTGAACGAGACCAGCATCGTGTCCGGCGGCTACGGGGGCACAGCCGAGGGCATCATCCCCACGGGCACCATCAAAGGTACTGGGGCTGCCCTGGCAGGGAGCGGGGCCGTCGTGGGACAGAGGGGCTCAGCTCCCCTCAGTGCCCCTGACTCATGACACAAGGCCTAGCTGGGGTGTCTCCTGGGGGGCTCGGGTTCTGTGCAGGGGCAGCGTGGGGGGCTCTGTACTGAGGCAAAGCAGGGGCTGCTGCCCCAGCTCTGCTCTCCCTGGGCTGGGTGCTCCCCTATCACAGGGTGGGGTCACTGCTGGGAATTTCCATCCCCTTGGCCAGGACATCCCCGTGGGATTCTGAGTCCCTGCTGTGCTGGAGGATCCCAGGTCTGTCCTGGTCCCTGTGCAGCCATGCCCAGCCATGTCCATCCATGTGCTGGGGATGAGGGGGCAGGCAGGGGGCCCCGAGCCCACACCTCACTGACCCCTTCTTGCTGTGTCAGTGGGGCCAGCTGGGCTCTGCACCCCAGGAGACCTGGCACCACTGTCCTTGTTCCACGCAGACCTCTGCCTGAGGGTCCCCCAGGGCTTGAGGAGGGTCTGTGTGGGCAGAGAGAGCGAGTGCACGTGCGTGTGCTTCCCTGGAGCACCGCCACTGCTGTCCCTGTGACGCCAGGCCTGCCCAGCCCTTGGGGTCAGGGATTCCTGCCCCGGGCCAGAGGGGGGTTCCTGGGCTGGGGGCTCCGTCTGCGTGGCTGTGCCCGCGTCTCTGGGTTCCAAGGCTCACGTGCTGCCGTCGCTCTCCCGCTGCCGCCCGCCCGCGCTCTCGTCCCTGTCCCTGCCCCCGTCCGCTCTGCCCTGGCTGCCCCCCGTCCCGTGCCCTGTGCCCCCCCGCTCGGCCCCGCAGCCCCCCCGTTTCCAGGCTCTCTTGTCCACCCTCACCCCCCCCGAGGAGCGCCGGTGCCCCCCAGCGCGCCCGCTGCCCGCAGGATGGCCCGCCCGGCCGCGGCTCCCGCAGGTACGGCCCCCGCCCTGCCCCGGGCCTCCCCTGGGACGCTGGTGAGAGCCCGTGGCGGCTGTGCTGTGGCCAGAGCCCGGTGCTGATCCCTGTGCTGGGACGGGCCCGGGGCTCAGAGGTGGCTCCTCTGCCCCTGAGCCCACCTGAGGCACTGCCACTGCTGCTGGGCAGTGTTCCCCCTGTGTCCAGCCTGGTGAGGATGGGGCAGGGCCTGGTGCAAGCCGAAATGGCTGGGCTGGGCTCTGTGCCCCCATGTGGGACCCTCAGGGGGGCTGGCAGGAGCAGGTTTCTCACCACGATGTCTGTGAGCCGGTGCTGGGCGTGTGCCCAGAGCTGGGCATGCTGCTGTGGAAACAGCAGCTCCAGGACAAGGGCTCTGGAGGCTGGGGCTGCCCAGTGCCCATGGCTGCTGCCCTCCTGGAGCTGGTGCCAGGTTCCCATCCCTGTCCCTGTGCCAGGCCCCGGGCTGCACCCACCGCCCCCCGGACCCCCAGCCGGTGGAGAGGAGGTCGTGCGTGGCATTGCCGTGGAGAAGTTTGACATTGTCAAGAAGTGGGGCATCAACACCTACAAGGTGAGGGGTGAGGGGACACTGACGGGCCTTCCTGCCCTCTCCCACAAGCAGCTGCTCTCAGAGGGGTTTGGGGGTCTCACACATACCTTGGGGCTCCATCTCCCCCTGCTGCAGTGCACCAGCAGCTGCTCTCAGAGGGGTTTGGGGGTCTCACACTTGCCTTGGTGCCCATCCCTGCTTGCAGTGCACCAAGCAGCTGCTCTCAGAGGGGTCAGAGGGGTCTGGGGACTCACACATACCTTGGTGCCCATCTCCCCCTGCTGCAGTGCACCAGCAGCTGCTCTCAGAGGGGTTTAGGGACTCACACATGCTTTGGGGGCCCTGTCTCCCCCTGCTGCAGTGCACCAAGCAGCTGCTGTCGGAGCGCTTTGGCCGAGGGTCCCGCACGGTGGACCTGGAGCTGGAGACCCAGATCGAGCTGCTGCGGGAGACCAAGCGCAAGTACGAGAGCGTGCTGCACCTGGCACGGGCGCTCACGGCCCACCTCTACAGCCTCGTGCAGACCCAGCACGCCCTGGGCGACGCCTTTGCCGACCTCAGCCAGAAATCCCCCGAGCTCCAGGTGTGCCAGGGCTGGGGGAACACTGCAGTGAGGGCAGGGACTGGCTGTACCTGGGCTGGGGCTTCACCCTGGGCTTGTGGGGGTCAGGACTTGGGGGCTCACACTTGGACACCAAGGCAGGAACACAACCTGCACAAGAGTGGACGTTGTGCTGGTGCTGGGCAGGGTGGCGCTGCATCGTGGTTGGCCCTGGTGGTCTCAGGGGGCTTTTCCCCCAGCACCCTTGATGGAGGGGAGTGTGGATGGGATCCGTGGCCCCTCACCATGCCCCCATCCCTGTGTCCCCAGGAGGAGTTTGGGTACAACGCAGAGACGCAGAAGCTGCTGTGCAAGAACGGGGAGACGCTGCTGGGCGCCGTCAACTTCTTTGTGTCCAGCATCAACACGCTGGTCAACAAGACCATGGAGGACACGCTCATGACAGTGAAGCAGTACGAGACGGCCAGGTGGGCCGGGGCTCGGGGGGCTGGGGGCTCCTGGCAGGCCTGGGGGCGGGTCAGTGATGCTGGGCTGCCGTGCAGGCTGGAGTATGACGCGTACCGCACGGACCTGGAGGAGCTGAGCATGGGCCCGCGCGACGCCGGCGCCGTCAGCCGCCTGGACGCCGCCCAGAGCCAGTTCCAGAGCCACAAGGACAAGTACGAGAAGCTGCGGGCGGACGTGGCCATCAAGCTCAAGTTCTTGGAGGAGAACAAGGTGGGTGCAGGGTGGGGATGGGGGCGCAGGAGTGGGAGATGCAAGACAGAGGTGGGATGGGGCAGGAATGGGGCGCATGAGGAGGGGGGGTTTGGGACACAGGAGGATGGGAGGGAAGTGCAGGGATAGGAGGCGCGGGGATGGGGTCCCTGCAGGGATTTGACAGCCACACTGGATTTGTCACTCAAGGACACGAATTGGGTGGAACGGGCATTGCAGGGGGGGAGCGATGGCACTCTGGGGGTCTCAGAGGACTTTCCAACCCCTTCTCTGTGCTGCTGGGGTGGGCTCAGGCCCCCCAGTCATGATCCCTCCCCCCCCAGATCAAGGTGATGCACAAGCAACTGCTGCTGTTCCACAATGCCATCTCCGCGTACTTTGCTGGGAACCAGCAGCAGCTTGAGCAGACCCTCAAGCAGTTCAACATCAAGCTCAAGACCCCCGGCGCCGAGAAGCCCTCCTGGCTGGAGGAGCAGTGAGCCCCCGTGCCCCCCGGATGGGATGGAGGAGCACACATGGACCTCAGTTGTGGCAGGGGGCTCGTGGGGGCCACCGCCCAGGCCTGCTCTTGGATGGGGGGGACCCCGGGTGTGGGGAGCTGCCAGAGGGCTGGGTCCCCCCTCATCCCACAGCCCCTCCTCAGGGCAGGGTGCAGCAGCTCCTCGGCACAGACCCCACACAGCAGACAGCTGGAGCCCCCCTGCCCCTGACACTCCCAAGGGGGCTGGCTGGGCTGCTGCCCCCAGGCGCCCCACTCACCCTGGGGTGAGCCAGGACCTTCCACTGTCCCCCTGTGCTGCCTCCCCGGGGCAGGATGGGGGTGCGCCCCTCCCAGGCCCCCCAGCTCCCCCCAGGCAGCCCCCTGCCCTGTGCACAGTGGAGCTGGGTGGGGGCAGCACTGGCACAGCCAGGCCCCCCTGTGTTGGGGAGGGGCTGTGGGGCTGCCCCTGGCACCCAGGGGGCTCCTGCTCTGCCCGCCAGTGCCAGGGACACCCCGGCCCCCTCCAGGCCGTTTCCAGCCTGGCTGCTCATGCACTCCTGATTCACAGGGGGCTGCACCCCCAAAGAGCCCCCTGCTTCCCTACCCGGGGCTGTGGTGCCTGGGCTGGGCCGGTGAGGGGTCCCTGTGCCCTGCTGCTCATGGCAGGGGGAGTCGCTGGCCAGGCACGGGTCCCCTGGCACCCTGGGAGAGCACGGGGTCTCCAAGCAGGGACCAAAGGTCAGTGGAGGCACGGGGTGCACGCGTGTCCGTGTGCGGGCACACGCGTGTCCCTGCGTGTCCGTGTGCGGGCACACGCATGTCCCGGACTGGGGCGCCTGTGCTGCACACGGGGGGCTGGGGTCCCGGCCAGGGCCCGCCCCCACCCCACGAGGGGCCCCCCGCCTACCCCCGCACTTGGGCACTTTCTCCTGAGACAAAACTGTTGGTTTTTCTTGCTCATTAATTTAACTCATAATTTAATGTCGGGATCCGACTTCCCCCTGCCCCGCCCTGGTGACGGTCTGACCCCCAAGGCCCTGACTTGTGTAAAACCCCAATAAATGGTACAGATCAGTGTGTGCCAAGCCACAGCGGGGCAGGGAGGGGCTGGGGCTGCCAGGGAGGGTGGGAGATGGGACACGAGCCCCCCGAGGGTGAGGACCCTGATGGAGCCCTAGGGCAAGGGGGCTGGCTGCTGCTTGTGGGGGCCCAGGCTCGGAGGGGGACTGAGCTGGAGCCCGGGAGAGAGGGCTCTGGGGGCGAGCAAGGGGCGTGGGGGGACCCTGCTCCCTTGTGTCTGGTGAGGGGAGCCACCCCTTGCTCCAGCCCCATGGCACCAGCATGAACCAGCCCAGGTGGGAGTCAATGGATGGGGGGCACCACAGGGGCAGGCTGGGTGGGATCGGCCTGGGGTTCCTGGCACCATTGCCACTGTCCCACTGGTGTCACTGAGAGCTCGGGAGTCCCACAGGATGGACTCCCCCAGGCCAGGCACTGGGGCCTGTGCCATCGGTGCCCTCCTCCATCACCCTTCAATCTATTCCTACTCTCTGCGGCATTGTATTTGTCCAATTGCTGCTCCCCTGGGGCTCCTGGACACCCCCAGGACACTCACTGGCCCCTGGGACACTGCCTTCAGAAGATTCCCAGCCCCCCTGAACCTTCCTCCAGGACACCCTCTGCCTCAGCCCCCTGGAACACTGAAACCCTCCCATGGGGTGCTGCCGCTCCCCAGACATGGATGTGGGCATCCCTGGCCACACCGGGCTCGGGTGGGTGTCTGTCCCCAAGGGATGAGGGCTCTGTGCCCCCAGGCCCATCCACTAGGGGAAGGAGCGAGGGGCTCTGTGGGGAGCAGGAGCCGCTGGAGGTGCAGGTGGAGGTCCTTGGTGGAGGGGAGCCCGTGCTGATCCCCACTGTGCTGCAGGTGTCCCAGCACTGATCCCAGGGTGCTGCAGGTGTCCCAGCACTGACCCCAGGGTGCTGCAGGTGTCCCAGCACTGATCCCACGGTGCTGCAGGTGTCCCAGCACTGATCCCAGGGTGCTGCAGGTGTCCCAGCACTGACCCCAGGGTGCTGCAGGTGTCCCAGCACTGACCCCAGGGTGCTGCAGGTGTCCCAGCACTGATCTCCAGGGTGCTGCAGGTGTCCCAGCACTGATCCCCACTGTGCTGCAGGTGTCCCAGCACTGATCTCCAGGGTGCTGCAGGTGTCCCAGCACTGACCCCAGGGTGCTGCAGGTGTCCCAGCACTGATCCCCACTGTGCTGCAGGTGTCCCAGCACTGATCCCCACTGTGCTGCAGGTGTCCCAGCACTGATCTCCAGGGTGCTGCAGGTGTCCCAGCACTGACCCCAGGGTGCTGCAGGTGTCCCAGCACTGACCCCAGGGTGCTGCAGGTGTCCCAGCACTGATCCACTGTGCTGCAGGTGTCCCAGCACTGACCCCAGGGTGCTGCAGGTGTCCCAGCACTGATCCCCACTGTGCTGCAGGTGTCCCAGCACTGACCCCAGGGTGCTGCAGGTGTCCCAGCACTGATCCCCACTGTGCTGCAGGTGTCCCAGCACTGATCTCCAGGGTGCTGCAGGTGTCCCAGCACTGATCCCAGGGTGCTGCAGGTGTCCCAGCAGCTGATGCCCACTGTCCTGCTGGTGCTCAGGGGACACGCAGAGCCTTAGCCCACCCTGCTGCTTCTGGGGGTGCCTGCTGGGGATGGGGGGTCCTGGGGGTGGGTCCCGTGTTCCAAGGCAGGTCACCCCCATCACCATCATCATCGTCCCTGCTCCTGGGGCACTGTGATGGCTGCACAACCACGTCTGGCCTGGCTGCGGAACCTTCCAGACACTGAGGACAAGGTGGAGGGTCAGGAGATCATGTTGGGGTCCCCATGTGGATTGGGACAGATTTATTGGGGGGCTGGTTCATGGCAGAGCTCTGGCTCCATCCTGGAGCTGGTGGGTCTCCCTGATGGGTCCTCAAATGTGCTGGGCCGGGTCAGCACCTTCCTGTCCCTGTGGCCATCATCCCCCCATGGCCCACTCCAGCAGTGACCTGCCTGGGGATGGGGGCACCTCCTCTGCACCCCTGGGGCTCCAGCTCTGCCAGGATGCCCTGTCCAGGAGGCCCCATCTGCCTCACCCAAAGGAGGCAGTGGGGCTCTGCTGGAATTCCCGGGAAGCTGCAGCACGTGGGCTCGATGCCACGTTCTGAACGGGTGGGGGGGGCACCAGCTGAGGGGGGGACGGTGATGAGGGGGTCCCACGTGGAGGAGGAGCTGTGGCAGCTGGCAGGTGGGAAGAAGCGTGGGCTCCATAAAAACTGAGGGGCTGGGGCGGGCCTACTGGGCTCTGATTTTAGTCCTATCCCCCCCTTTAAAAACCCCTTTGTACCCGGCCTGTACCTCCTTTATACCACCCCTCTATAATCCCTGTGTTACCCCCGTTTTTACCTGTGCATCTCCCTCGCCGCCCTTTGTACCCACCTGTTCGCCTTGACCTTCCCTTTATTCCCCCTTTTATATTCTTCCTACTGCCCAATTTATCCCGCCCGCCACCCCACGCTCGGTACCCCCGCCGCGCCGTGCCCCCCCCCCACCAGTGTGTGCCCACATTGTTCCCCGGCCCCGCTCCCGCTCCAGTTTGGGGTCAGCCCCCCCAGATTCGGGGTCGGGATGTGGTTGCCGTGGCAACAGCCGGGTACCCCTGGATGCGCGGAGCCCCCCCCCAGCTGCAGAGCCACAGCCCAGGCGAGACCACTGCCGCCGGAGGGGGGGCCGAGGAGTCACTGCGCACACTTTTCCACCGCCCCCTCCCCACGAACCCCCCAGTCGAGGGCGGCAGCGCGTCCTGCGGCGGCGCCCCGGCACCGCGAGCGGGGCGTCCTCGGGGGCGGGCTCCGTGGCACGGGGAGGCGGTGGCGCGTTCCGCCTCCCCCTGCGGAGCGCGGTTGGTGCGGCCCGGCCCGGCCGCCTCCCTGTCGCATCCCGGGCCGGGGCCGAGGATGCGCCGTGGGGTCCCGCGGCGCGCGCGGGAGCGAGGAGGGGGCTGCGGGGGGGGTGAGTGCGGGGTGAGCGGGGCGGCACCGGCACCGGGCACCGGGCACCGGGCGGGGGGTGAGGGGGCACACCGCGGGCAGGGCTGCGAGGGGCGGGGGGGCTGATGGCCGCGGGCAGCGCCCCCCGGGCCCCCCGGGCCGTGCGACCCCCGGGCCCGCCGTGCCCCGGTGCCGCGGGGGGGGCGGTGCCGCACAATGGCGGCCGGGGCGGGGCCGCGGCCTGGAGCGCGGAGCCGCCGCAGCGCCGTGAGCGGGGCCGGGGCCGGGGCGGGGGGCACGGGGCTGTGGGGTCAGTGCGGCACCGGGACACGGGGGCTGAGGGGTGTCCCACGGGACCGGGGCTGGGCTCGGTGCCGGGGGCGCAGGAGGAGGCGGCGGCGGCGGCGGCGGGGTGTGCCCGTGGGGCGGGAGGACGGCTGCTGTGGGTGCTGTGGGTGCCCTGCGGCCATTCCTCACCATGGATGGTGCCGCGGGGCCAAGGAGAGGGGCTGTGGGTCAGTGCGTTCCGAGGGGCGGGAGGGGCAGGGCAGTGCCGGGGACGCGGTGCTGTGTGAGGCTGTGGGTGCCGTGGGCACGGTGGAGCCAGAGGGGTCCCGTGTGTGCCCCACAAGGTGTCCGTGGGGCCGGGGACTGCGGGATGCCTTGGGGCGGGGGCTGTGGGTGCCCCGGGGAGCCGAGCCCTCATGCCGTGGGGTGAGTGTCCCTCCTTATGGCCCTCTGTGGGGCTGTGGGGTGCGCAGGGGGCTGTGGGGCACTGTGGTTCAGTGCTGGGCTGCAGGGCGCCATGCAGGGCCTCCCCAGCATTTAAATTGCCCCGTCCTCAGGCGGAGGGTCTGCCGTGACCCACCGCGAGCCTGTGGGGCGGGTGGGGGCTGCGTGATGCCCGGGGCTGGCGGCGGCCGTGGGCGCTGCAGGGTGCGTGCCCCTCACTGTGCTGTGCCTGCCAGGCTGAGGAGCCACCATGGCCCGCCACGAGCCCGCCAGCCCGGTGGTGCGGCAGATTGACCAGCAGTTCCTGATCTGCAGCATCTGCCTCGACCGCTACTGCAACCCCAAGGTGCTGCCCTGCCTGCACACCTTCTGCGAGAGGTGCGACCTCCCGAACCCACCCGAGCCCCCCCTGCACCCCCTGAACCCCTCCTGAGCCCCCCCTGCAGCCCCTGAACCCAATCCCTGCCTGCAAACCTTCTGTGAGAGGGGGGACCCCTCATTACACTTCCTCCCTGCACCCCACTGCACCCCCACTCTCCATCCCCACCGTGTCTCTGAGCCCCCCTGCACCCCTCCCGTGCTCTCTGCACCCTGCCAGCATCCATCCCCAGCACATCCCCACTGTGCCCTGGGCCCCCTGCACCCCCCAGAGCCCTGACTGCAGCCCGGCACTGCCACCCTCCAAATGCACCCCATGTCCTTACTGCCCCCCTGCAGCCCCCAGCTGCTCTGCCCCTCCAGCAACCATCCCTTTGCCCCCAGTGCACCCAGCCCCCTCTGCCTTGCTGCACCCCCTGTGTCCCTGCAGCCCCGGTGTGCCCCACTGCAGCCCCTAAACCCTCAGTGTGAGCAGAGCGCCCCTCAGCCCCACTGGAGTGCGCCAGGCCCCGCTGCACTCCCTGCCCTCCCAGTGACAGATGGGGTCAGGCCTCCTGTGTCCCCAGAGCTGGGGGCTGGGCTGGGCCCCCCCTGCGTCCCATGGCTCACGGTGGGGCTGGGACCCCCTGCCCAGGGCTCTGTGCCCTCCACACCCCACTTCTCTGGGAGGGCTGCAGAGCCCCTGAGCCCCCCGATTGCGGGAGCTGGGGGAACAATGGCTGGCTCCCCCAGTGGGGGGGCCTTGTTGCTGATGGCCCCCTCTCTCTGTGCTCCCAGAGCCCTCTGGTCCTGCTCCATCCATCCATCCATCCATCCATCCATCCATCCATCCATCCATCCATCCATCCATGTCCCCAGGGGCACTGGCACTGCAACCCTTGTCCATCTGTCCGACTGCCCGCTCCCCTGCCTCTCCCCCACCTGGTGTGACACCGCACAGCCCTCCTGTCTGTCTGTCCATCTGTGTCTCCCATCCTCGTGTGACACTGTGCAGCCCCCCCATGTGACTGTCCGTCTGCCCTCCTCCTGCACCCCAGTGTGACACTGCAGCCCTGCCATCTTGTCCATCTGTCCCCTGGTTTGTCTGTCCCTCCCACCCTGTTCTCACCCCCTGGTGTTCCACCACGCAGCCCCCATGTCCGTGTGTCCATCTCTCCCCCTGCTCTCTGCCTGCACCCCAGCCCTTCGGTCTGTCTGCTGCCCCCTCTCCCTGTGTTCCTCATTGCCCTGTCTGTCCATCCTGCTGCTCCTGTCCCACTGTCAGTGTGTGCAGCCCCCCTGTCCATCCCTCTGTCCCCAGGCCTATCCACGTGCCCTTGTCCTGCACCCTGACCCCTGTGTTCATCTGTCCATCCCGCTCTGTACCTGCCCCCAGCCCTAGGTGGCACGTTCACCCTTCTGTCCCCCCATCAACCTGCCCGTCTGTTCCCCTGTGTCCCTGTGCATCCGTCTGTCCCTTCATCCCCCTGTTCTGCCCCCAGAGCCATCCCCCATCCCCAGCCCAGCGGGCCCTGTCCCCCCATCCATCCCCTCACCGGTCCCCCTGTTGTTCCTGTATCTGGACCCACGAG
Source organism: Ammospiza caudacuta (assembly GCF_027887145.1). Taxonomy (NCBI): domain Eukaryota; kingdom Metazoa; phylum Chordata; class Aves; order Passeriformes; family Passerellidae; genus Ammospiza; species Ammospiza caudacuta. The sequence continues at coordinate 121,801,158 of NC_080594.1, read as the reverse complement.
CCCCCTGTGCCCCCACTGCTGTCCCTGCCCAGCCTGTCCCTGCCATGCCCCGTGTGACCCCTGACCCCAGTGCCCCCGTGACCCCTGACCCCTGTGACCCCAGGTGTCTGCAGAACTACATTCCGGCCCAGAGCCTGTCCCTGTCGTGCCCCGTGTGCCGCCAGACCTCCATCCTGCCCGAGCGGGGGGTCCCGGCGCTGCCCAACAACTTCTTCATCACCAACCTGATGGAGGTGCTGCAGCGGGACCCCGACCCCCGCGGGGCCCCCCCCGCGCCCCTGCCGCCCCTGGGCGCCGCCACCGGGCAGCCGCTCTGCTGCCCCAACCACGAGGGAAAGGTGGGGCCGGGGGCTGCCCGGGGGCTGTGCTGGGGGCTCAGGGTGTTCATGGGGGGGCTGCGGGGACCTGGGGGGCTGGGGGGTCCCGAGGGCTGATGTGACTCAGGGGCACTGGGGACCTGCAGGAGCTGGAGAGGCTTTAGGAGGGCTGGGATCTGGGGAAGGCTAAGGAGGGCCGTGAGGGTCAGGGGGGCTGGGGGCGCTGCAGGCCTTGGAGAAAGGGTCCACAGAGGGTCTGGGGAGGCTGCGGTGGTCCCGCGAGTCTGGGAGAGGCTGTGTGGGCTCAGAGGGGGGTTTGGGGCGGGCTGCAGGCTCCTCGGGCTGAGCGCGGGGCAGCAGGTGAGCGCAGGTGTGGCAGGTGATGGAGTTCTACTGCGAGCCCTGCGAGACGGCCATGTGCCGGGAGTGCACGGAGGGCGAGCGGCGGGAGCACCGGGACCACCGCACCGTGCCGCTGCGCGACGTGCTGGAGCAGCACAAGGCAGCCCTGCAGCACCAGCTCGACGCTGTGCGCGCCAGGTACGGGGCAAGGGGGGCTGGGGGTCCCCAGGGCCCCGCTCCCACTGCCATCAGTGCCAGCTTCGTGCCACCCACACACTGTGCCTGAGGGCGTCGTGGGTGCTCTGGGGTTTGAGGGTTCAGGGAGTGCCCGTGTCCACCCTCTGCAGAATGCCACAGCTGGGTGAGGGTGCTGTGGGGGGCTGCAGGGTTCAGGTGGGGCGGGTGGGGGTTTGGGACTTGAGGGGGTGCCCGTGTCTCCCCAGGCTCCCGCAGCTGGCGGCAGCTGTGGGGCTGGTGGCCGAGATCAGCCGGCAGCTGGGGCAGCGCCGGGCTGAGGCCGAGGCCGAGATCGGGAGCAGCTTCGAGGAGCTGGAGGCAGCGCTGCGGCAGCGGCGGGAGGTGCTGCTGCGCGACCTGGAGGCCACCTGTGCTGCCAAGCAGCAGGTAACACACCTGGGGCTCTGTGCCCTTCACCAGCCCTTCCTGGGGGTGTGTGGGTACCCCAGCTGTGCCCCTCTGCCTGTGGCCCAGCCGGTGCAACAGCTGGGGTCCCAGTGCAGCGCCAGCACTGGGCTTGTGGCCATGGCTGGGGTGCAGGTGGGGGAGCAGGCAGAGCATTGGTTAGGGCTGCTGGGTGTGGGGGTCCCACACGGACACCACAGAGACGTGCCATCCTCACAGGATGCACGGAGGAGCAACTGGAGGTGCTGCAGCAGGGCCAGGATGTGGCTCAAGTGTGGGTGTTAGCACTGGGGTCCCAGCCGGTGCCACAGGTGATGATGTCCTGTGGTTTGGATGTGGGTGCTGGCACTGGGGTCCCACTGGTGCCACAGGTGATGTACTGTGGTTTGGATGTGGGTGCTGGCACTGGGGTCCCAGCCGGTGCCACAGGTGATGATGTCCTGTGGTTCAGGTGTGGGTGCTGGCCCTGGGGTCCCACTGGTGCCACAGGTGATGTACTGTGGTTTGGGTGTGGGTGCTGGCCCTGGGGTCCCACTGGTGCCACAGGTGGTGTCCTGATCGCGCAGGTGCTGGAGGCGCAGCTGGAGGTGCTGCGGCAGGGCCAGGAGAGCATCCTGAGCAGCTGCGCGTTCACGGAGCAGGCGCTGCACCACGGCTCGGCCACGGAGGTGCTGCTGGTGCAGAAGCAGATGGGCGAGCGGCTGCGGGAGCTGGCGGCGCGGCCCTTCCCCGAGCACCCGCACGAGAACGCGCAGCTCGAGTTCCACGCCGAGCCCGAGGGGCTGCGCCGCTCCATCCAGAACCTGGGCGCGCTGCTGACCACCAGCGCCACGGCGCACACCACGGTGGCCACGGGCGAGGGGCTGCGCCAGGCCGTGGTGGGGCAGCCCTGCTCGCTCAGCGTCACCACCAAGGACAAGGACGGGGCGCTGGTGCGCAGCGGCGGCGCCCGCCTGCGCTTCGCCGTGACGGGCCCCGACGGCGCCGCGGCCGAGGCCGAGGTGCAGGACAACCGCAACGGCACCTACGAGCTGGTGTACACGCCGCGCAGCGAGGGCGACTTCGTGCTGTCCATCCTGCTGTACGGGCAGCCCGTGCGCGGCTCCCCGTTCCGCGCGCGCGCCCTGCGCCCCAGCGACGTGCCCCCGTCCCCCGAGGAGGCCAAGCGCCGCGTCAAGTCCCCGGGCGGGGGGCACGTGCGGCAGAAGGCCCTGCGCCGCCCCGCCAGCATGTACGGCAGCGCCAAGCGCAAGGAGAACCCCATCGAGGACGAGCTCATCTTTCGCGTCGGTGAGCGGGGGCAGGGGGTGTCTGGGGATGATGGGGGGCTCCCCAGGATGGTGGGGTCTCCCTGGGCTCCTCGTGGCTCCCTGGGGTGGTGAGTGGTGTCCTGGGGCCCCGTGTGCCCCCTGACTGGTGCCTGCAGGCAGCCGTGGCCGGGAGAAGGGCGAGTTCACCAACCTGCAGGGGATCTCCACGTCCAGCGCTGGCCGCATCGTCGTGGCCGACAGCAACAACCAGTGCGTGCAGGTACGGACACCCTTGGGACCTCCAAACCCCCCCAGGACCCCCACTGACTCTTGTTGACCCCCACTGACCCTGACAGCAGCAACCAGTGCGTGCAGGTATGGACCCTTGGGACCCCCACTGACCCCCCCGGGTAACCCTGGATCCCCACTGACCCCATCAGCAGTAACCAATGCGTGCAGGTACAGTCCCCTCCAGGATCCCCGAAGTGTCCCAGGACCCCCACTGACTCCCCCTGCTCTCCCCTGGCCCCCACAGTGGTTCTCCAATGGGGGGCAGTTCCAGCTGTGTTTTGGGGTGCGGGGCCGTTCCCCTGGCTCCCTGAGCCTGCTGCCGTTGCAGATGTTCAGTGTGTTCAGTGAGGGGCAGTTCCAGCTGCGTTTTGGGGTGTGGGGTGCTCCCCTGGCTCCCTGACCGTGCTGCCCTCGCAGGTGTTCAGTAACGAGGGGCAGTTCCGGCTGCGTTTCGGGGTGCGGGGCCGTTCCCCGGGGCAGCTCCAGCGCCCCACGGGGGTCTCAGTGGACACCAACGGTGACATCATCGTGGCCGACTACGACAACCGCTGGGTCAGTGTGTTCTCACCTGAGGGCAAGTTCAAGGTGAGGCCTGCAGGGCTCTGGGGGGAGCCGTGGGCGGGGGGTCCGTGGCAGTCCCAGCCTCACTGCCTGTCCCCCCCAGACGAAGCTGGGCGCGGGCCGGCTGATGGGCCCCAAGGGTGTCGCCGTGGACAAAAACGGGCACATCATCGTGGTGGACAACAAGGCTTGCTGCGTCTTCATCTTCCAGCCCAATGGCAAGCTGGTGGCACGGTTCGGCTCCCGCGGCACCGCCGAGCGCCAGTTCGCAGGTACCTGCCCTGGCACCCCAGCTGGGAGCCCAGGGCAGGCAGCACCGTGTGTGCCCCGCCTTGCTGGGACAGCTGGTGGCACTGGGAGCCCAAGAACGGCCTGAGGCTGGGGCACAGGTCCAGGCTGCAGTTCTGGATCCAGCTCTGGGCTTTCTGGATCCAGCTCTGGGCTGTGGGTTCAGGTTCTGGGCTCAGGACTTGTTCTGAGCTCTGGTTTGAGTTCTGGGGCTGGACAGGGAGCCAGAATCTGGGTCTAGGTCCAGCACCATGTTCAGGGCTCTGATCCAGTTCTAGGTTCTATCTCTGGGTTCTGGTTCAGGACTGAGATCCCAGGCTCTGAGTTCAGGGTTTGGTTCTGGTTCCCAGGCTGGGATGAGGTTCCAGGTTCTGGGTTTGGGTCTGGGTTCTGAGCTGTGTGTCCTAGACTGGGGGACTGGGTTTGGTTCTGGATACAGATTGTGGATCTGGGTTCTGGGTTCAATTCTGGGCCAGGGCCCTGGCCTCAGGTTCTGGCAGTGGCTCCATCCTGGGGGCTCTGAGTTCTGGGCTCTGTCCGTACCTCAGGGCTCTGGCTCCATCCTGGTCCTGCCATGGGGCCAGGGCTGAACCCCGCCATTCCCCTCAGGGCTGAGTCCCCCAGTCCTGGGGATGATTCCCGTGCCCCTCTCAGGCTGAGTCCCCTTTATCTCCTCAGGACCCCATTTTGTGGCTGTCAACAACAAGAATGAGATCGTGGTGACCGACTTCCACAACCACTCTGTGAAGGTGAGCACAGGCACAGGCAGGTGCTGAGAGCCCCTGGTGCTCTGAGGGTGGGCTGGGGGCTGCAGTGACCCCCCTGTGCTCCGAGGGCAGCCTGGGGGCTGCAGTGACCCCCCGTGCCCCCCAGGTGTACAACGCCGAGGGTGAGTTCCTGTTCAAGTTCGGCTCGCACGGCGAGGGCAACGGGCAGTTCAACGCGCCCACGGGGGTGGCCGTGGACAGCAACGGCAACATCATCGTGGCTGACTGGGGCAACAGCCGCATCCAGGTACCGCCCTGTGCCCGCACGGACACACGGACACCTGTGCCCGCACGGACACACCGACACCTGTGACTGCACGGACACATGGACACACCGACACCTGTGCCGGCACAGACACACGGACACCTGTGCCTGCACGGACACACGGACACCTGTGCCTACACGGACACACGGACACCTGTGCCTACACGGACACCTGTGCCCGCACGGACACACCGACACCTGTGACTGCACGGACACATGGACACACCGACACCTGTGCCGGCACAGACACATGGACACCTGTGCCTGCACGGACACACGGACACCTGTGCCTACACGGACACACGGACACCTGTGCCTACACGGACACCTGTGCCCGCACGGACACACCGACACCTGTGCCGGCACAGACACACGGACACCTGTGCCTGCACAGACACACGGACACCTGTGCCTACACGGACACCTGTGCCCGCACGGACACACGGACACCTGTGACTGCACGAACACACGGACACCTGTGCCGGCACGGACACACGGACACCTGTGCCTACACGGACACAGACACACGGACACCTGTGCCCGCACGGACACAGACACACGGACACCTGTGCCTACACGGACACACCGACACCTGTGCCGGCACGGACACACGGACACCTGTGCCAGCACGGACACACGGACACCTGTGCCTACACGGACACACGGACAGCTGTGCCTGCACGGACACACCGACACCTGTGCTGGCACAGACACACGGACACCTGTGCCCGCACGGACACAGACACACCGACACCTGTGCCCGCACGGACACACGGACACCTGTGCCAGCACAGACACATTGACACCTGTGCCTACACGGACACCTGTGCCTTCACAGACACACGGACACCTGTGCTGGCACAGACACGCACACACCTGTGCCTGTACAGACACACCGACACCTGTGCCTGCACAGACACCTGTGCTTGCACACCTGTACCTGCACAGACACCCATGCCCACACAGACAGACACCTGTGCCTGCACAGACACCTGTGCCTGCACCTGCATACCTGCACCTGCACTGACACTTGCATCTGACACCTGTACCTGCACACCTGCACACCTGTACCTGCACACATCCCCCAGCGCAGCCCAAGGGGCTCAGCCCTGCCCCCTCCCCATCCCACGTGTGTGCCAGGGGCACCTGCAGGGAGCCAGGCACAGCTGGGTTTGAGAGTGGCTGGAGAGGATCTTGGGTCAGTGGGCAGAGTCTGTGCAGGGGCTGCGGTCAGCTGGGAGGGGTCAGGCAACTGGGAGCAACAGAGGAGGGTCTCTGGTCAGCTGGGAATGCTCCACGGGGGCCTCGGGGCAACTGGGAGGAACTGGGAAGAGTTTTGCACCAAGAGCAACTGGGATGGACTGAGAAGGGGTCTGGGCTCACCTGGGAGCAACTGGGAGGGTCTTGGGTTAACTGGAATAGACCCAGGGGGATCTTGACCCCGTGCCCCCACAGGGAGTGCGTCCTGCAGGGCTGGGGGCTCTCAGGGCTGGCTGTCCCCGGGCCGTGGGGCCATTGGGGGTCCCTGGGCTGGCTGTCCCCGGGCCCTGGGGCACAGCGCTGTGCACTCCCGCAGGTGTTTGACAGCGCGGGCTCGTTCCTGTCCTACATCAACACGGCGGCCGACCCGCTGTACGGCCCGCAGGGGCTGGCCCTCACCTCCGACGGCCACGTGGTCGTGGCTGACTCGGGCAACCACTGCTTCAAGGCCTATCGCTACCTGCAGTGACGGGCACGGCGCCGGGCACCGGGCACGGCAGCAGGAGCCTGCAGCTGCACCGGGGGCACGGCTGCCCCGCGGCCTCGCCTGCCCCCCAAGCGCCATCCTGGCTTCATGTGCACTTTATCCCAGGGGGCAGCCGGGCCTGGGGGGGTGAGGATGGGTCCCGTGGGGTGGGGGCTGCCTGGGGGTCGCGGTCTGGCCCCTCACCCACGGCAGGGCCAGCATCCCACTGCCCCTGCTGACAGCGTCCCGAGGCGTGGGGGGAGTGAGGGGCAGGGGGAGCCGCTGGAAGGGCTTGTGGGGGGCTGGGGGTGGCCAGAGAAGAGCCCCACGCCCCTTGAGGGCTGCCCCCCAGCTCCCCTCCCCAGCTGTGGGGTGACTGTGTGTGCCTGCTGCCCCACTGCACTGCTGCTCCACAGCTCTGGGGGGCTCCAGGGGCTGTGGGGCAGCTGCCGCACGCTGACAAAACTGTATGTACAAAATAAAGTATTCTGGAAGTACCCCGGCCCGTGCTGCCCCTAGCCCCGGCTGTCCTTCACACACCCTGCCCTGCAGCCTCTGTGGGACCCCAGCTGCACTGGCCAGCAGGGACAGGAGCCGTGCCTGGAGCTCAGTGGCACCAGGCTCAGTGCCCGGCCTGGGCGTTCTGCCAGCACTGACCCATCTGCAGGGACAGGGACACACTGGGAGCGGGGACTGGGCTGGAGTGGGGACAGGGTCAGACTGGTCTGTGCAGGCAGCAGGGCTTGGGTTGGACTGGTCTGTACTCGTACTGGGTCAGACTGGTCTGTGCTAGGAGTAGGAGCTGGTCCGTACTGGTCCGTGTACCCAGGAGAAAGTGGTCAGGTACCTGCTGAGCCGCTCAGACCCTGCAGGTCCCTGGGGCCAGTGGAACCCCAGTGATACCACAGGGGCTGTGGAGGGGTCACAGGGCTGCTCCACCTGGTCCTCACCAGCTCTGGCCATCCCTGGGGGATCCTGGATGGCAGCAGAGCTCACCAGACCCTGCTCATCGTCCCCCACCAGCCCTGGGGGTCCCAGGCCCCAGAGGTGTCCGTGACCCTGTTCCCGAGCAGGGCTGGAGGGAGGATCCAGGGAAGTCCAGGCCTGTGCCTGGTCCCGATGCTGGGAAGGTCCTAGAAGAGATCACCTGCGGGTCCCACAGCATGGGCAGGGCAGCCAGGGGATCAGATCCAGCTGGGGCTGGGAAAGGCAGGTCCTGCTGGGACAGGGTGACCTGTGGGACAGGTGTGGGTGTGCCTGCCTGGAGCTCAGCAAAGCCCTTGGCACCATCTCCATCTCCCTGGCATCCCACGGAGCACCTGCAGCCTGGCTGGGACAGGTGCTCCTTGTTGGGAGTGCCTGGCTGAGGGCCGGGCCCAGGGAGGGGGGGAATGGGGCCACACCTGGGGCCAGGCACTGCTGGGCTCCCCAGGGCTCGGTTCTGGGCTCCCCAGGGCTCGGTGCTGGCCAGGGCTGTCCCAGAGCTGTCAGTGACCTGCATGGAGCCTGGAGTGTGTGCTCAGTGAGCCCATGGGCCACACACGGCTGGTTGGGATGTGGCTCTGCCGAGGGCAGGAAGAACCCCAGAGGGGCCTGGCCAGGCTGGACTAATGAGCCAAGGCCAGCAGTGTGGGGGTCAACAAGGGCAAGTGCTGGGGCTTCTGCTCGGGTCACCAAAACTCCTGTGACACCCCAGGCTGGGCAGAGGGGCAGGGGGCTGCAAACGGCCCTGGGGGTGCCGGGCACAGGGGCTGGATGTGAGCCCAGGTGTGCCCAAGTGGGCAAGGGGCTGATGGCACCTGGGCTGTGCCAGTGCCAGTGTGGGCACAGCCCAGGGCAGGGATTGTCCCCCAGGGCAGGGATTGTCCCCCAGGGACAACTCCTCGAGGGCTGTGCCCAGTTCTGGCTCTGCAGGAGAGACCTGGAGGGGCTGGAGCGTGTCCAGGGCAGGGAACGGAGCTGGGAAGGGCCTGCAGAATCCCTGAGGAGCTGGAAGGGGCTGGGGCTGGAGCAAAGGAGGCTCAGGGGCCCTTCCCAGGAAACAAGTGACAGGACAAGAGGAAACGGCCACAAGCCGTGCTTGGGGAGGTTCAGGTCGGACTCCAGGAGGAATTTCTCCATGGAAAGGGCTCCCCATGTTGGAAGGGGCTGCCCAGGGAGGTCTGGAGTGCCCATCCCATGTTCAGGGTACAGCTGGGGGTGGCACTCAGGGCTCTGGGCTGGGGACAAAGTGGGGAACAGTCACAGGTGGGACTCAGCCTTGGAGGTCTCGTCAAACGGAGTGGCTGCGATCGTGTACGGGACCAGACCGGTCCCCACACCCCGTGTCACCGTCGCTGCTCCCGGCCGGACCCCCCGGTGCTGCCTCTCCGGGGCTGCTAAGAGCCGGGACCCTCCCGGTCCAGCCGGGGTTGGGGGCTCCGGGGGCACAGCAGCGCACGGAGTCCCGGTGCTGCCCCGGGCCCGTCCCGGTGCCGCTGCGGGGGCAGCGGGGCGGAAACCGGCGGTGCCGGTGCCTTGGGGGATCCGCTAGGGGTAACGGGGGGCTCAGCTGGGCTCAACGCGCCCGTGGCACCGCAACAGCGGGGCGGGCACGGGCAGTGTCGGGGTCACCGGCCTGGTAGTATCACCGGGGGAAAGGTCCCCCGTTCCGCCCAGGTCCCGCTGCCCGCCGCCGGCAAGGCCTGGGGCGCCCGGTCCCGGCGGGTACTCGGGGGTCTCCGGTGGTGCGTGCCGGGCAGGGCCCGGGGAGATGCCGGTGGTCCCGGCCGGCGCCGGTACCGGTACCGGGGAGGTGCCGGCGGTCCCGGAGGGTGCCGGTACCGGTACCGGAGGCGGCGCTGTCCCCCCGCCGGCCGGAAGCGGAAGTGACGCGGCCCCGGGCCCCCCACCCTCCCCCGCGACCCCCGGCAGCGGAGCCGCCGCAGGTACCGGCAGCGGGCACAGAACGGGGGAGGGAGCACGGGCGGCCCCGCTCGCTGGGCACGGGTGGGGCCGGGGGCCGGGCCCCGCGCACACCCCCGGGGCCGGGCCGGGGCAGCGGAGGGGGCCGCGGGTGCGGGTCCCGGTGGGATCCCCCTGGCGGGGCCGCGGGGCGGATGCGGAGGGACCCCGGGCCGGGGCATGGCGGGGTCACCCCGGGGGCTGCGGGCGCGGAGGGGACGGCGGGGGGAGCCGGGGCCGGGCGGGATGCGGGGCCAAGGGGATGCCGGTGCCGGGCGTCCCGGGTTCCGGGATGCGGGGATGCGGATGCCGGTGCCCCGGGATGCGGAGATGCGGGGATGTGGATGCCGGTGCCGGGGAAGGCTGCCCGGGCCGGGAGGGGGCTGCGGGGGGATGCCGAGTCCTTGGGAGGAGCCGGGGCCGCGGAGCGTCCGTGCCGGGGTCCCGGTGCTACCCGCGCTCCCCACAGGCCCGATGGACGCGGAGGCGCCCCGGGGTCTGTAGGACCCCCTCCGCCCGCCGTCCCCAGCACCGGCAGCCGCGGCCGGGCCGGGCCGGGCCCCCGCCGCGCCGGGGGTCCCGCCGCCCCCCGCGTCCCCGCGCCATGTCGGGGGCCCTGAGCAAGCGCAGCGACCTGGCCAACGACAACCGGTGCCCGGGGCTGAGCCTGGGGCTGCCCGCGGGCCCCGACCCCCGCACCGGCCCCGGCGGCGCCCCGGCCGAGGAGCTGCCCGGCGCCGGCTGGGCCAAGGCCGGCCAGGACCAGAACCGCAACGAGCTCGAGCCGGGCCCGGGGCCGGGGCGCTCCCCCGGGCCGCACGGGGACTCCCCCGGAGCGCTGGAGCCGGGGCTCCGGGCCCGCAATGCCCGCAACGCCGCCCGCGACCCGCGGGCCCTGCTGATCGGCGCCTCGGAGGAGGAGGAGGAGGATGAGGAGGAGGACGAGGACGAGGAGGAGGAGGACGGGCCCGGGGCGTCCCCGCCGGCCCTGGGCACGGAGCGCGGCCTGCGGGAGCCGCCGGGGCGCAGCGCCAGCCGCCTCTTCGGGGGGCCCGGCCCCGGCAGCGACGAGGACTCGAGCTGGGCCACGCTGAGCCAGGGCAGCCCCGGCAGCTCCCCCGATGAGCCAGGTGGGCACCGCCGGAGCCCCCGTGACCTGTGGCTGCCCCGCGGAGCCCCACGGTGAGCTCTCGCTGCCCCACAGCTGCCCCATGGAGGCTGCCCACACTCTCTGGCTGCCCCGCAGAGCCCGATGGCTGCCCCTGCTCCTTCCTGCCGTGCCCCGTGCTCCTGTCAGCTCCACATCTCCCTGGGCCCTGGCTGTGTGTGCCGCTGCTGCCCTCGCAGCCCCCCGGGTGCCGACCTGGTCCCCCAGCCCTGGGCACTGTCCTGTGTCCCCAGCCCACACTGGTTCCATGCCCCCCTTTGTCCCCATGTCCCTGTGGAGCCCCCGTGTCCCTGGCACGGGGGGCTGTGGGGGCCGGGCTGAGCCCTCTGCCCCTGCCCCACAGAGTCGCTGTGGCCGTGCGGCGCGGGGGCACACGGGGACCTGCCCCCCGGCTGGCTGCAGGTGCAGGACACCTCGGGCACCTACTACTGGCACGTCCCCACCGGGACCACCCAGTGGGAGCCCCCCGGCGCGCCCCACGAGACCCCTTCCGACGGCAGCACCCCCACCGAGGGGCCCACCGTGAGTGGGGACCGAGGGCTGGCCTTGGGCTGGGGGTGGCTCTAGGGCAGCCCTTGTGGGGCCGTGGGGGTGGTTGTAGGGCAGCCCCTGTGGGGCCATGGGGGTGGCTGTAGGGCACAGGGCGGCCGGGGGATGATGGTGGGGCGGCTGTGGGGGGCTCAGGGCACCCCTGGTCGGGGCGTGGGTTTGCTCTTGGGGTTACCATGGAGCTCCCACACTGTGCTGTGGGGTGACTGGGGGGAACCGTGGGGCACTGGGGGGCTGCCCTACGCAGCACCCTGACCCAGACCCCTGCAGCTCTCCTGGACGAGCTTTGCCCCAGCTGAGACCTTCAATAATGGAGACTTGTGGAAGGTGAGAGGGGCTGGTGGATGGGAAAGGGTGGGGGGGTCAGTGCCCCCCCAACCCCACAGAGCCCCCTTGCCCCTAGGACCCCACGGCTGAGGAGGAAGAGGAGGAGGAGGAGGAGGAAGACGAGGAGCCAGGAGTGTCAGACCTGGAGATGCTGTCACCAGGATCGCCAGGAGAGGGGTGCGCTGGGGGCACAGGGACGGGGGCACACGTGGGCAGGGCCGTGCCTGGGCCCTGTGGGGGTGTGGGACACTGGGTGACAGCGAGAGAGGGTGTGAAATGGGGGCTGTGGGGCAGGGACCCAGGTGTGGGGCAGCGAAATGGGGTCTCAGGATGAATTGGATTCATCCATTGGATGCCTGCCCAGGATCTCAGTGCAGGGGTTCGGGAGGGAAAGTCTGAGGTACTCAGGGTGCAGTGACCCAGGTGTGGGATGTGGGGATCCCAGAGGGGATGGGGCTCTCAGGGCAGGGTTTGGGGGTGCAGAGGCCCCAGGGTGTCCGGGTGCAGTCGGTGACGCCCCCACCCTTCCCTTGCAGCATGGCCCTGTGCGAGGAGGATGTGCTGGACTCCAAGGTAGGGCCCCTCTCCTGACCCTGCCGGCCCGCAGGGCCCCTTCCCCACTGCCTGCTGGGGGCTGGGACCCAACGCTGCCCCAGGGGTGCCCCAGGTGTCACCTGCAGGGGAGGGGCCTGGGCCACGCCCTGTGCGCCCCGCCCTGCCCCGGGGCGGTGCAGATGGGGCCGGGTTGCTGCTGCGGAGCTGAGGCCGCCCCGCACCGTGCCCCTGCCCCCGGCCCCTCAGCATCCCTGCCCCGCACACGCCCTGAGTGCCGTTCCCGCTGCCCCAGGGCCTCCCGGTGCGCTCCCTGGGCTGGGTGCAGCTGCGGGAGGAGGAGCTGGGGCCCGGCCGCAGCAGCAGCGCCGTCAGCGCCTGCATCCGGCAGCTCTCGGGGCCCCGCCAGGGCCCGCCCGGCGCCTGGGGGGAGGTGAGTGAGCCCAGAGCCCCTGTGTCCATCCCACACCCTGTGCTGCCCCCCTGGGGGAGCTGAGTGACCCCCAACCCCCTGTGTCCATCCCACACCCATCGCACTCCCTCTGTGCTGGTCCCCCGGCACCTGGGGGGAGGTGAGTGACCCCTGTGCCCCCTGCACCCATCCCGCACTTTCTCCACTGCACCCCCGGCAATGGGGGCAGCAGAAGCCCCACTGACCCCCTGTTGCCCCACACCCTGTGCTGCCCCCCTGGGGGAGGTGAGTGACCCCAGACCCTCCCTGTGCCCCCACACCCATCCCACACCCTGTGCTGCCCCCTGGCACCTGGGGGAGGTGAATACCCCCCTGACCCTCTGTGCCCTTTGTACCCATCCCACACCCTGTGCTGCCCCCCTGGGGGAGATGAACACCCCCCAGACCCCCTGCGCCCCCGTGTCTATCCCACTCCCTCTGTGCTGCCCCCCGTCCCCCGTGGGAGGTGCCCCCCTGACGGTGCCATGCCGTGCCCAGGCGCGGGCGCTGCTGGTGCTGGAGGAGCGCACGCTCAAGCTGGTGGACCCGCAGGACCGGGCGCTGCTGCACGCGCAGCCCGTGGGCGCCATCCGCGTCTGGGGCGTGGGGCGGCACGGCAGCAGGTGGGGCTGGGCACGGGGGGCACTGTGTGTGTGCAGTGCTGGGGAGGGCGCATGGGGCACAACTGTGTGTGTGTGTGTGTGTGCTGGGGGAGGGCACACCGTGTGTGTGTGTGTGTGTGTGTGTGTGTGCACCCGGGGAGGGCACACAGGGGGCTCTGGGGTCTGCGGGGTACCCAGGGCTGGGGATCCTGTGCACGTGGGGAGCAGGGATGGGGGATCTGGGTGTGTGGGACCCCCACGGGGCCTGGAGGTCCTACACAGTGTGGGGTGGGGGCTCTGGAATGCCGTCTATGGGGGCATCGGGGTGTGGAGGGGCCGTGGGGCTGGGCTGAGGTGTGGGGCTGTGAGGGTCACCTGTGCACTGGGCTGGGAGGTCCCACGTGCCAGTGTGGTCCCATGGGTTGGGCAGGGGGGGCCATGGGGTCCCAACACTGAGCCCCCCAGCAGAGAAGGGTGTGGGGCAGGATCAGATCTGCCCCTCGGGGCTGTGGGGTGGGTCCTGGGCCTGAGGGGCCCCCAGCACCCCCTAAGCCTGCTCTGTCCTGCTGTGCTGCCGGGGACACAGGGAGAGGTATGGCTGCAACCCGCCCCCAGACCCGCAGTGCCCCCAGTCCTGGCTCGGACTGGGTGGGGAGGGCAGTGGGGTGGTCCTGAGCGTGCCCCCCTCCCCCAGGGACTTTGCATACGTGGCCCGGGACCCCCTGACGCAGGTGCTGAAGTGCCACGTGTTCCGCTGCGAGGGGTCTGCCAGCGCCATTGCCGCCGGGCTGCACCGGGTCTGCGCTCAGGTGAGACCCCAGAGCCCCTCACACTGCCCTCACACTGCCCCATGGTCTGCACCGGGTCTGTGCTCAGGTGAGACCCCAGAGCCCCTCACACTGCCCTCACACTGCCCCATGGTCTGCACCGGGTCTGCGCTCAGGTGAGACCCCAGAGCCCCCCAGCACTGCCCTCACACTGCCCCCCATGGCCTGCACTGGCTCTGCGCTCAGGTGAGACCCCCCCTAAACCTCACCTGGGACCCCCACTCTGGCTGGGACTGGTTCTGTGTCCAGGTAAACCCCCCCAACCCTCTGCTGGGCTTCCCCTCAAACTGCCACCTTGGCCTGAGCTGCGTCTCTGCCTAGATGAGACCCCCACAAAGCCCCTGAGAACCCCCACCTGGCCTGCACCAGGTCTGGGCCCAGGTGAGACACCCTCAGGAGCCCCCCAGGCCCAGGTAACCCACCCCAGATTCCCCTTCCTTGGTCTGCACCACATCTGTGCCCAGGTGAGACCCCCAGAACCCCGCCAGGACTTGCCCTAGCCTGCACATCTGCACTCAGGTGAGACCTCAGGCCCCTCCAGCCGGCCCCCAGGGGTGACCCCTGCCCACCCCAGTGTCCCCACAGACCTGCCACAGGGCACCGGGGCCAGGGGTGCCCAGGGTGTGACAGCCAGCAGGGCTGGGGGTGCCCGTGTGTGACATCTGGGTCACCGTGCGGGTCCCCGGGGTCACTGTGGTGTCACATCTGTCCCCAGCTGACGGCGGAGCGGCGAAGTGCCCGGGCAGCAGGCAACGGCCTGGGGACAGAGCCCCCCCGGCTGGGGGAGCCTCCCCTGCAGGGTACGGGTTTGGGGGCACTGGGAGAGAGCTGGGGGCTCTGGGGGGGCACTGGGAGAGAGCTGGGGGTAACCGGCAAGGGGGAATCCTGCAAGGGGACAGGGCGAGTGCAGGGAGGGGCCTCGTGGGTCTGGAGGGTGCATTCCCTGGGGGAGGGCAGTGGGAGGGAGGGCGGCTTTTAGGGAGGGTTGGGGGGTGTCTGGCAATGTCCCCCCCACAGCAGGGCTCCCAGCCCCCAGGAGCAGGGCAGTGCATTGGGGGTGTGGGAGTTCTGGGTGTGCTCTGGGGGTCTTGGGGCTCTGGGGAGGTGTGCCACGGCCCCCCACACTGCAGTGCCCAGCGTCCGAGAGCTCTTGGGGGGTGCTGGGTGAGCCCTGAGCCTTGGGGGGGTTCTGCGGGGATGCTGGGGCTCTGGAGTGTTTTGGGGGCTCTGGGGGTGTCTGACAGTGCCTCCCCACAGTGGAGTTCCCGGCCCCCAAGAGTGAGGTGGTGCAGCGCTTCCCCGTGTGTTACCTGGGCTGTGTCCCCGTGGCCAAGCCAGTGGGTGAGTGGGGGACTCAAGGGGAAGGGGGGAGTCTCGGGGGGCTCCTCTGGCCCACACCCAGCAGCTGTGGGGTGAGGGCACGCCCAGGGCTGCCCTGAGCCTCTGTGTGCCCCCAGGCATGGATGTGATCAACGCGGCGCTGGAGGCGGCGCTGGCCCCTGCCTCGGGGGAGCCCCCTGTGCCCACCCCCGTGGTGGTCAGCGTGGCCCCTGCCACCCTCACCATTGCTCACCGCCAGGTGTGTGCCCCCTCCACCCCTGCCCTGGCACCCCCACCTCACCATCACCATCCCCAGGGGCATCCATCCCCACCTTGGACCACCACCCTGGCCTAGGGGGGCTGTGGTGACCCCGCTCGCTCTGGGGAGATGTGTTGACCCCCACCCTCACTGGTGACCCTGTTCGGGGGTCTGAGTGACCCTGTCATGTGTCAGAGGGGCTGCAGAGACCCGTCCTTGTACCAGGGATGGGTTGGGTACCACCATGGCTCCTCCCACCGTGTCCCCATCCCACCCCATCCCGCGGGGCCTCGGGGATCCCCTCCCAGCCCCGTGGTACCGCGGTGACCCTGTCCCCACCCTCCCCGGGTGACACCCCGTGTGCCCTGCTGGCCCTGTCCCCGTGCCGGGGGCGTCCCCAGGCCCGCTCCCCACCGCGGTGTCCCCGTGTCCCCAGACAGAGGCGGTGCTGTGCGAGTGCCGCGTGCGCTTCCTGTCCTTCATGGGCGTGGGGCGCGACGTCCGCGCCTTCGCCTTCATCATGGCCAGCGCCCCCGGCACCTTCCGCTGCCACATGGTGTGGTGCGAGCCCAACGCCGCGGGGCTCAGCGAGGCGCTGCAGGCCGCCTGCGTGGTGAGTGCCGCCCCTGCGTCCCCCCGGGCCGCCCCCGGCCCCGCTGAGCCCCCCGGGCCGCCCCCGGCCCCGGCTGACCGCGCTCCCTCGCTCCCTGCCCGCAGCTCCGCTACCAGAAGTGCCTGGATGCGCGGCCCCAGGCCTCCAGCTCCTGCCTGCCCGCGCCCCCGGCCGACTCGGTGGCGCGGCGGGTGGGCTCCTCCGTGCGCCGGGGGGTGCAGACCCTCCTGGGGACCCTCAAACCGCGGCGGGGAGGGGCGCAGACCCCCTGAGCGGGGCGAGGGCAGGGGGGGCATTGGCTGGCGAGGCAGCGTCGGGGGCAGGAGCACGGACCTGACGCTCCGGGGCACGGAGTTACCCCGGGTGTCGGGTCGGGGGTCCTGCCCCCACCACTGCCCCCACGGTGGGTCACGCCCCCCCCCCAGGGTCCCCAATGCATGTGGCGTAACGAGGGTCTGTGTTGTACTAAATCATTAATTAATAAACCCATTCCACCAGCCCGGCTCGGCTCTGCACCTAGCCTCACACAGGGAAGAGCAGGGTGTTGTGTCTGGTTTGGGTCTTCTTGGGATGTCACAGGTGCAGAGGGGCACTGGGGTCCATCCACACCCTGTTAGGGGGGCAGTGGGAGCACAGGGATCACGGGCTGGTCCCAGTTGTGATCCCAGTGGGTGAGAATTAGCACAAGGAGGCGGGGTGGTGGCGCCCCAGCATCCCTGATTTGGGTCTCCCTAAGTGGTGGCTGAGATCTGCAATGAGGAGGATGAAGGACAGCGAGATCCATCACACCTGTACTGGGGGGTGATGGGAGCATGAGGACTACATGCTGATCCTAATCTCAGTTCTGGCCCTGGTGGAGAGGATTAGGAGGGGTGTGGTGTCCATTGTGCCTTTATTGTGTAACTGGTGGGACATGGGGACCACGTGCCAATCCCAGTGACCTCGTACCAATCCCGCTCCTGCTGTGATTGTGCTGGATACAGCCCTGCTCCCTGTGTGACCGTGTCCCTGCCCTGCCTCCAGTGAGACCATTGCTGACCCTGCTGCCAGTGTCACCACGCACCGTGTCCCGGGGTGTCACCACATCTCAAGAGCTCCTGGTGTAACCATGTGCTGGGAGCTCCCAGTGTGACCATGTCCCAAGGGCTCTTGGAGTGACCACATACCAGGAGCTCCTGGTGTCACCACATACCAGGAGCTCCCGGTGTCACCACATCCCAGGGGCTCCCGGTGTCCCCATCTCCCAGGAGCTCCTAGGGTCACCGCATCCTGAGAGCTCCTAGGGTCACCATGTCCCAGGGGCTCCCGGTGTCCCCGTGTCCCAGGGTTTCCCAGTGTCACCACGTCCCAGAGGCTCTGGGTGTCCCCGTGTCCCAGCCCTGCACCTGCGGCCGAGGCTCAGCAGAGGCGCCGCTGCAGCCAGAGCTGCTGGATGTGCGGGAAGGGCAGCGCGGGGCGCAGGGGCCGGCAGAGCGCGGGGTCGGCGGCGCGGCCGGAGCGCAGGGCGCAGAGCAGGGCGGCCTTGCAGGGCGCGCCGCAGGGCTCGCGGGGCGGGTGCCCCTTGTGCAGGTGGAACCAGAAGAGCTGGAAGAGCGGCTCGTCGTCCTGCATGCGCCGCACCAGCCGGTCCCAGTCGGCCGGGAAGGCGGCGGGCAGCCCGTAGGCCTCGCGGGCGCCGTAGAGCCGCCGCCAGCGCGGGGCCGTGCCCGGGGGCGCCGCGTTGGCCTCCGTCAGGTTGAGGATGAAGGTCTCGTGGTCCAGCACCGCGTGGGAGCTCCCGGGGTAGGAGGCGGCCACCTCGTACACGCGGTACCCTGCAGGGAGAGGGACGGTCAGCGCCGGGGAGCGGGGGACACACGGCAGGGGACACACAGTGGGGGACACACAGTGGGGGACACATGGCGGGGGACACACGGCAGGGGACACACAGCGGGGGACACACAGTGGGGGACACATGGCAGGGGACACACAGTGGGGGACACACAGTGGGAGACACACAGTGGGGGACACATGGCAGGGGACACACAGTGGGGGACACACAGTGGGGGACACACGGCAGGGGACACATGGCGGGGAACACACAGTGGGGGACACACAGTGGGGGACACACGGCAGGGGACACATGGCGGGGAACACACAGTGGGGGACACACAGTGGGGGACACATGGCAGGGGACACACAGTGGGGGACACACGGCAGGGGACACATGGCGGGGAACACACAGTGGGGGACACACAGTGGGGGACACACAGTGGGGGACACACAGTGGGGGACACACGGCAGGGGACACATGGCGGGGAACACACAGTGGGGGACACACAGTGGGGGACACATGGCAGGGGACACACAGTGGGGGACACACGGCAGGGGACACATGGCGGGGAACACACAGTGGGGGACACACAGTGGGAGACACATGGCGGGGGACACACAGTGGGGGACACACGGCGGGGGACACATGGCGGGGGACACACAGTGGGGGACACACAGTGGGAGACACATGGTGGGGGCTCGTGGCGCACCAGGGTTGAGGTTGATGTAGGTGGTGACACTCGGTGCGACGAAGGCGATGGACACAGGACGTGACAGCGTCTCCTCATCGTAGAACAGCTCAAACTCATCCAGGTGCGTGTGCCCAAAGAACTGAGCCGCGATGGTGCCCTCAAACCTGCCAGGGTGGGTGAGCAGGGGGCATCCCCAGACCCCCACCCTGGAACCCCAACCCTGGCCATCGGCATGTGGGCTGGGGGTCCCGGATACACAGGCTGGGGGTCCCGGATACACAGGCTGGGGGTCCAGGATACACGGGGTGGGGGTCCAGGATACATGGGGTGGGGGTCCAGGATACAGAGGCTGAGGGTCCAGGATACATGGGGTGGGGGTCCAGGATACAGAGGCTGGGGGTCCAAGACACAGGGCTGGGGGTCCAGGATACACAGGGTGAGGGTCCAGGACACAGGGGCTGGGGGTCTGGCACATGGACCGGGCAGTCTGGTGCATGGGATGGAACACGGAGAGAGAGCCCGGGGTGTGGGGTGGTGCAGAGGTTCAGCATGTGGGGCAGGGGCCTGTTGTGTAGGGCAGGGGGACCACTGCGTGTGGGGTGGGAGGTCTGGTGTGGGGGTCAAGGGCACATGGGCAGGGGTCCAGCACATGGGGATGGAGGCCAGGGCATGGAATGGGGGTCTGGTGTGTGGGGCACATGTCAGGGGTCTGGGCAGGGGTCAGGCACCGACCTGCTGATGATGCGGTAGTAGTTCCAGCTCCAGCTGCGCAGACAGTGGGCTGGTGGGATGTGCCCGATGATGTGCACCTGTGGGCAGGGAGCCAGGGCTGGGGGTTTGCCCAGGGCCCACCAAGACCCCCTATGTCCCCCCAGAACCCCCCCACACCTTCTCCCCATCACGCTCAGCATCTGCCAGGACCCCCATGAGCCACTGGAGCTGCCCTGCGGGGTCAGTGGCGTTGATGAGAAGCCAGAAGTTGGCCTGGGAGCAGAAGTTCATGTTGAGGGAGACGACGCGCAGCCCAGGCCAGACCTGTGCCGTGTAGAACCCGCCAGCCCTGCGTGGAAAAGGGGGGTCAGTGCTGAGTCCCCTGAGCCACAGACCCTGCACCCATCCCACGGACCCCCAGCTCTGCCACCTGCACTGCCCACCCCCCTACAGCCCCCAGCCTGGAGCCCCCGTTACCCCACAGCCCTCTCTGTACCCCAGCCAGCCGTGACCCCCTCCATGCACCTCTCCCCCCATAAAGCTGAGACATCTGCACGCAGGCCCAGCTGTCCTGGTACCCCCACTGCCCCCCAGCATGCACACCACGCCGTGTCCTGCTAGTCCTGAGCCCCCAGGTGCCCAGAGTCCCCTGCTCTGAGCCCCCAGCCTGTGCTACTGCAGCTCCCACAATGCCTGACAGCCCGGAGCCCCCAGTCTGGAGCCTCCCTGCGCCGTGTCCCCTGATCCTGGTACCCAAATGCCACAGCCCCAGGCCCCCGGTAGCCCAGAACCCCCTCCCGTGCCCTCCCACCCCCCAAGGCACAAACCCCCCATCCCCGGGCAGAGGGATCCCCATGCCCATCCCTGGGCAGAGGGATCCCCCATCCCTGGGCAGAGGGATCCCCCATCCCCATCCCCATCCCCGGGCAGAGGGATCCCCATGCCCATCCCTGGGCAGAGGGATCTCCATCTCCATCCCCGGGCAGAGGGATCCCCCATCCCCATCCCCGGGCAGAGGGATCCCCCATGCCTATCCCCGTGCAGAGGGATCCCCCATCTCCATCCCCATCCCCGGGCAGAGGGATCCCCCATGCCCATTCCCGTGCCCACCGCAGGGTGCGCAGGGCGGCGGGGGGCAGCCAGGGCTGCCAGGCCTCGGCCATGGCATTGTAGAGCCAGGCAGCGGAGCGGTTGCCGCGCACGTAGGGCGGCGGGAAGGCGTTCACCGGCGTGGCCTCGTGGTTGCCCACGGCGGGGAAGACGCGCAGCGGGCCGAGGCGGGCGCGCAGCAGCGCCGTCACCGTGCGCAGCGCCCGCAGCTGGTCCCCGCGGCTCTGCTGCCACACGTCGTGCGCCGGGATGTCCCCGGTCCAGTAGGCCGCCGCGAAGCCGCCGGTGCCGGTGCCGTTGGGCAGCTGGGCCAGCAGCGCGTCGATGGTGTGCAGGGGAAGGTCGCACTTGCCGTAGGTGCCCCAGAAGCCCGCGGCCCCCGGGCCCTGGGCGGGCGCCCCGCGGCAGCACAGCGGGTCGGGGCAGGCGGCGGCGCTGCCCGGCACGTACTGCCGGTCCCAGTGCAGGTCCGTGAGGAACAGGATGCGGGCCGTGGGCGCTCCGGGCGGCGGCGGCACAGGGGGCCGTACCGGCGGCTTGGGCGCGGCGGGCAGCGACAGGTTCCAGTCGCCCAGGATGTCCCAGTGGCCGCAGCGGGGGCCCAGCAGGAGCCCGCAGGCCTCGGGCGGGCGCAGCACGGAGCGGGCCCAGGCGGCCACCACGTCGCCCTGGAAGAGCTGCACGGCCTGGCGGCACACGGGCGGCCGCGCCAGCCGCAGCTCCTGGCACAGCCGCGACGCCACGCGCCCCACACGGGCCACGTTGGGCTCCAGCTGCGGGGAAAGGACACCGGGATGGACACGGCACCCCCGAGATGGGCACGGCACTGCCGGGATGGGCACAGTTCCCATGGGATGGACATGGCACTGCCGGGATGGGCACAGTTCCCATGGGATGGACACGGCACCCCCGGGATGGGCACGGTTCCCATGGGATGGACACGGCACTGCCGGGATGGGCACGGCACCCCCGGGAGTGGCACGGCACCACCAGGAGGGGCACGGCAAATCCAGGATGGGCAGGCACTGCCGGGATGGGCATGGCACCACCGGGAGGGGCATGGCACCCCAGCTGCCATCACCGTGCAGTCCCCAGCAGCTCCGCGGGATGACCCCTGGTTCTGTCACTGTCCCACAGCCCCCGGCCACCCCGATCCACCCAGCTGGATATCCCGAGGCCAGAAGGGACCCACAGGGTCCCCCAGCCCCTCTGGTCCCCAGCCCGGTGCCCTGCTGCCTCCGTTCCCGTCCCCGCCCCAGCCTGTTCCTGTCCCGGTTCAGGTTCCTATCCCGGTTGCTGTTCCTGTTCCTGTCCCGGTTCCTGTTCTGCCCCGGTTCCTGTTCCTGCCCCAGCCCGTCCCCGTTCCCCCGAGCGGAGCCGCCGGCATGACCCCGCCCGTCCCCGCTGCTCTTCCAGCCGTCCCAGCCCGTCACTCGCCCGTCCCCGCCCGTCCCTGTCCCCATTCCCAGCCGGTCCCGTGTCTGTCACAAGCCCCGACCTGTCCTGGCCTGTCCCGGCCCCGGCCCGTCACGAGGGACTGGCCCGGCCTGTCCCTGTCCCGTCCCGCCCTGTCCCCGCTGTCCTGTCCCCTCTGCCCCCGTTCCTGTCGCCCCCGCTCTTCCCGTCCCGGTGTCCCGGTGCCCACCTATCCCCGTGCCTAGCCCGGTGTCCCCCCGGTGTTCCCCGCTGCCCCCGTGTCCCGGCACTCCCCGACGCCCCGTGCCCACCTGCAGCGCCAGGTCCAGCGCCCCGAAGAGCACCCGGCAGGCCGGGCACGACACGTTCCGCCAGCCCCAGCGCGGCGCCGCCGCCGCCAGCTGCTCCCCGGGGCCGGGCGGCGACCCCGCCGACACCGGCAGCGCCAGCAGGGCCAGGGCCAGGGCCAGGGCCAGCGGTGGCAGCGCTGGGCGCGGTGTCAGCTGTGGCCGCGGGGGCCCCGGTGGGCACGGCGGGCGCGGGGTCAGCCTTGGCCGCGGGGCCAGCGGGGCCCGAGCCCCGGCCGCCATGGCCGAGGGAGGGGCGGGGCCGGCTAGGGGGCGGGGCCGAGCTACGCCATTTATGGATGAGGGGGCGTGGCAAGGACGCATGGGTCGGGGCAGGGCCCGCCCCCGGCGCCACGGCTGAAAACGACGGGGGCGTGGCCTCCAGGGGGCGCGGCCACTCGGGGCGGGAACCGTATGCAAATGAGGAAGCCGGGCTACGCAAGGCGCGCGGGGCACGGTGGGAGATGGAGTCCTGGGGCTGGTGGCGCTTCCCGGGGTCCCCTCCCCTGTGTACGGTCACCCCCCCCCGCCCCGGGGCGACGCTGGGTGCACCGGGCCCGGTCGTCCCATCCCCAGCTGCCGCCGGGCTCAGCAGTTCCCGCAGCGGAGGGTCCCAGCCCGCAGCCCCCGAGCCTCGCGTGGCGCCGAGCCCCCCCTCCCGCCCGGTTCTGCCCCGCGGAGGCTCCGTGCCGGCGGGCAGGAGCGCTGGGAGCAGCGGCGCAGCTGGGCTCGGGGTCAGTTTATTGCGGCCGTAGCCGGGGAGCAGCGCGGGGAGACCCCGGGCTGGGCTGGACTGGGTGCCCTCCCTGAGCCTCCCCCTGCCCGGCCCCGGGGCTCCTCCCGCCGCCCTTCGCTCCCACCCCGCCGGGGCTCGGGGCCGCTGGGATGGAGCCGGGGGTGCCGGGCAAGCGTTTCCCGGGAGGGCGGGCGGGCGGCTGGGGGTGCACCGGGGGGCACGGGGTGTCGGCAGGGCAGCGTTCATGCTCGGGGGGTCCTGCTGGGGGTGTCCAGCTGGGGGGAACAGGCACTGGTGTTGGGGGCCTAAGGGGGCTAGCTCGGGGGTCCCAGGCTGCTGAGGATGGGTAGCTGAGCTTGGCGAGAGAGGAGTTGGCCGTGGGGCTCGTTGGGGTCCCGCTCACAGGGGCCCAGGCACCGGCGTTGGGGGGCTCGGGGGTTCCAGCTCGGGGGGCGGCTCAGGGCGGCCCCAGGCTGCTGACGGTGGTGTAGCTGAACTTGGAGAGCGAGGCGCTGGCCATGGGCGGCTCGTCCTCGGGCGGGCGGCGGGGGCAGGCGCGGCGGCAGCCCCAGCCCGCGCAGGTGGCCCCGAAGGCCTTTCGGAAGCGGCGGTTCATGAAGCAGTAGATGAGCGGGTTGGCGCAGGCCGAGGTGTAGGAGAGCAGGTGGATGAAGGCGATGGGCGTGCCCGAGAGCGCCCGCTGCGCCGCCCGCGGGGAGAAGGCGCGCCAGGTGTTGGCGGCGAAGATGGGCAGCCAGCAGAGGAAGAACATGGCCACGATGACCACCAGCATGCGGATCACCCGCCGCTTGGCCGCCAGCTGCGCCCCCGAGCTGTTGATGCGGGCCCGGTCCTGCTGCGCGGCCGCTCCCAGCGCCCGCAGCTCCAGCGCCGCGCCCGGCCGGGACAGCTGCAGGTAGCAGCCGTCACCCTCGTCGCAGCTGGGCGCAGGGTCCGCCCCGGAGCCGCGCTGGGCTGTGGAGCGAGGAGGCTTGGTCATGGCCACGGCACTGCAGGGACACGCTGCAGCCCGACACCTCGGGGGCGTCCTCCGGGAGCAGGGGACATGGAAATGGCCGTGGGGACACGCTGCACCCCAGCACCGTGGGAGGGTCCTCCAAGGGCACGGGATGGGTGCAGGGGACACGGAAATGGCACCATGGGGACACGCTGCACCCCGACACCGCGGGGAGCATCCTCCAGGAGCAGGGCACACGGAAATGGCCATGGCACGATGGGGACACGCTGCACCCCAGCACCGCGGGAGTGACCTCCAGGAGCAGGGGACATGGAAATGGCCATGGGGACACGCTGCACCCCAACACTGCCGGGAGCGTCCTCCAGGAGGATGGGATGGGGTGGAGGGCACATGGAAATGGCCATGGCACTGCAGGGACACAGAAATGGCCGTGGCACTGCAGGGACACAGAAATGGCCGTGGTGCCATGGGGACACGCTGCACCCCAGCACCGT
Organism: Ammospiza caudacuta; assembly: GCF_027887145.1. Taxonomy (NCBI): domain Eukaryota; kingdom Metazoa; phylum Chordata; class Aves; order Passeriformes; family Passerellidae; genus Ammospiza; species Ammospiza caudacuta. The sequence goes on along the minus strand of NC_080594.1, from coordinate 121,776,801 downwards.
GGGAGCGTCCTCCGGGAGCAGGGGATGGGTGCAGGGCGCACGGAAATGGTCATAGGGACACGCTGCACCCCAACACTGCCGGGAGCGTCCTCCAGGAGGATGGGATGGGTGCAGGGGACATGGAAATGGCCATGGCGCCACGGGGACACGGAAATGGCCACGGGGACACGCTGCACCCCCAGACCACCAGGAGGTCCCCGGGAACGGGGATGTCCCAGAGGAGCACACCGCTGTGGGAGCAGGGCTGAGGGCTCAGCCCTGCCTCTGCTGCTGGCGTGGGCACTCTGCCCACACAGGAGCCACGCCAAATGTCACCCGCAGTGTCACCCCCGCCCCACCCCTCACCTGCCACGTCCCTCTTGACGTCCAGCTCGAAGCGGATGCCCCGGTAGAGCTCGCGGGAGATGAGCCCGTACGCCACCGTCATCACCACGCCCGGGATGAAGAAGAGCACGAGGAGCAGCAGCACGTACCTGGGACGGGCGGCCCCGGTCAGCGGGCGTCCCCCCGGGCCCGTCCCCCCCGGTGCCCGGACTCACCAGAGCTGCCGGACGCGCTCGCTGGGCCAGTGGTGCGTGCACTGCGCGGGCGGCGGGCGCGGCGCGGCGGGCCGGGTGCTGCTGTACACGGCGTAGGGCAGCATCAGCAGCGCCGCCAGCGCCCAGGTGCCCGCGATGACGCGGCACGCGTGGGACCGCGTCTGCCAGGCGCGGGACTGCAGCGGGTTGCAGATGGCACTGTAGCGCTCGATGGCGATGGCCACCAGGCTGAAGGTGGACACGGCCACCGAGACCCCTGCGGGCAGCGGGGCGTGTCGGCGGGCGCGGCGTGACCCTGCAGGCCCCCAGCTCCCCTGAGCCCCCTGAGCTGGGCTCCGTGCGCCCAGGGCTGGGCATGACCCCCAGGGATCCACGGAGAGGGACGAGCCCCCTCCCTGCGCCCCCGGTACCGGCAAGGCGGGGATGAGGCCCCCCTGTGTGCCCCACCCCGCCCAGGAGAGGGGACAAACCCCGCGTGCTCCATCCAGGAGAGGGGACGCGTCTCCGTGTGCCCCACCCATGACAGGGGACAAGCCCCGGTGTGTCCCACCCATGAGAGGGGACAAACCCTGCATGTCCCACCCATGGGAGGTGACGAGCCCCACTGTGTCCCACCCAGCAGAGGGGACAAGCCTCCGTGTGCCCCACCCATGGGAGGGGACAAACCCCCGTGTCCCACCCGGAAGAGGGGACAAGCCCCGTATGCCCAACCAACAGGGGGGAACAAGCCCCCACTGTGCCCCGCCCATGAAAGGGGACAAGCCCCCCGTGTCCCACCCTACCCACGAGAGGGGACAAACCCCCACTGTGCCCCACCCATGGGAGGGGACAAGCCCCCCGTGTCCCCCCCTACCCATGAGGTAGGCCACGAGCTTGCAGACGACGTCGCCGAAGATGAAGGCGCCCATGAGGCCGGGCAGCAGGGTGAAGGGCATGCAGCACAGCGCCAGCAGCAGGTCGCTCAGGGCCAGGGACAGCAGGAAGCAGTTGGTGACCGTGCGCAGCCGCCGGTTCAGCGCCAGCACGGCCACCACCAGCGCGTTGCCCCCGACGCTCAGCACGAAGATCAGCACGTAGAGCACCACGCGCACCGCCACGTCCAGATCTGCGGGCACGGCGCTGCGCTGGCACCCGGGGCACCGCGAGGGCACCCGGGTGGCACCTAGAGGCACTGTGAAAGCACTCCCGAGGCCACCACCGAGACACCCCCATGGCACCCCGAGGGCAGCCCAGACACGCTGCGAGGGCACCCCAAAGGGGCCCCAGTACAGGCCCGGGCATCGGGACACCGGGGCTCCGGCGCGGGCTCGGCGCACACCCATCAGATGAGAGCATCGTTTCCCCGCGTGTGGCGGCCGCCGGGATTCGGGGTGAGCCCCCCGCCCCTCGCCTCAGTTCCCCGAGGGTGAGGGACCCCCATGCAGATGGGTGCCCCATCCTGCCCACCCTCCGCCTCGGTGCCGGGCGCGGGGACCGGGCACGTCCTGCCCGGAGCGCGGAGTGGCACCGAGCAGGGGTGGGCTCGGTGGTCCCAGCCCAGGGTCCGCTGGAGTCCTGGCCCGGCAGCGGGGCAGGGGCGCGGGGCGGGCGCTGCCGTGTCCGTGGCGTCCCTGTCCGAGTCCCCTCCGCCCTCCCGCTGCCGCCGGCACAGCCCAGCGCGCTCCCCCGGCAGCGCCGGGATCCGCATCGGAACCGCGGGCAGCGCCGGGGCCGCCGAGCCCGCGGGGGTCGGGACGATGGTGCCGGCTGAGGAGGGGCACGGCGGGCACGGGGCGGCTCCGTTCGGGCAGCGGGGGAACCGGAGCACAGGGCGGTGAGCACCGGGGCAGCACGGCGGGACGGAGCGGGATGGTACCGGCGGGCGGGGGGCGCAGGGCCGGGCACGAACGGGGGTGGGGGGTCCCTTCCCGGGTCCATCCCGCTCCTTCCCCCCGCCCCGCTCTCACCTCTGGGCGCCGGGGGCCCGCGGAGGCCCCTGCGGAGGAGGTCGCAGACCGAGCCGTTGGTCCCGTTGCCGGTGCCGGTGCCGGGTCCGTTCCCGGTGCCGTTCCCGGAGCGGCAGAGCATCTCCTGTAGCGACTCGTTGAGGGGCCGGGGGTCCATGGCGGGGCTCCCCCCGCCTGCCCCGGCCCCTCCTCCGGCAGGAGGCACCGGGAAGGAGCGGGCACCGGGAGGCTCCGGCGGGGACGAGGCTCCGATCCGCTCCGAGCCGCCGCTGGATAAGCGGGGGCGGCGCCCGGCGCGGGGCGGGCCGGGGGCGGGGGGCGGCGGCGGCGGCGGGGGGAGCCCGGGGGGTGCCGGGGGGCGCGGGGGAGGCGGGATCGGGGCGAGCCCGGGGCGGGGGGGACGGGCGGGGCGGTGGAGAGCGCCGGGAGCGGGGCTCGGGGGGTACCGGGCTGTAGCCCAGTCCCGGGCGGCTCGGGGGGCTCGGGCGGCTCGCGGGGAGCGCTCCTGAGGCACCGGGCGGCGGCCGCCACCGCGGGTCGGTCACCGCTTCCCCCTGCTGCCCCGGGACGGGCGGCGGGGCCGGGGATCCCGAGCTGCTCACGGCCCCGAGACTCCGTGACCCTGACCCGGCCCCGTCCCCGTCCCGGCTCCTTCCTCTCCCGGTCCTGCAAGAGCAGCTGCCGGTGTCACCCACACCAGCGGTCGCTGCTGTGTCCCCCTCCGGTCACCCCTCAGTCCCGCGGCAGCCCCGCCCCTCGTGGGACCCCCTGAGCCCCGGGGACATCCTGTGCCCCTGTGGATCTCTGTGCCCCGGAGGGACCCCGGGCCCTGCGCAGAGCCTGTGCCCTGCCGGGACCGTACATGGCACTGGGGCCTCGCGTCCCGATCTGCCTCCGTGCCCTGGGCAGCCCCTGCGCCCTGAGGGGAGCCTGTGCCTCCCCAGGGCCATACATGCCACGGGGACCTCGTGCCCCAATGCGACCCCGTGCCCTGTGGGGCCCCTGCACCGTGGGGGTACCGTGTGCTTTGGGAGCACCTGGCACGTCACTGGGACCCTGTGCCCTGTGGGCACCCTGTGCCTTGGAGGGGCCCTGCATCCCAGTACGACCCTGTCCTCCTGCGGAGTCTGGCTCCTGTGCCCTGGGGGCACCCCGCACCTCGGAGGGACCCGGTGCCCTGGGGGGACCGTGTGCCCTGAGGACATCCCGTGCCTCGGTTGGATCCTGCACTCTGGGGGGAGCCTGTCCCCCGGTAGGACCCTGTGGGCCGGGAGGCTGCTGCGGTGAGGCCGTTCCTGCTGTCCCGTCTGCCCGCACCGCTCTATCCCGCACGGCTCCATCCCGCACGGCTCCGTCCCGCACCGCCCTGTCCCGCACGGCTCCATCCCGCACGGCTCCATCCCGCACGGCTCTCTCCCTCCCCGCTCTCTCCCTCCCCGCTCTGTCCCGCCCTGCCCTGTCCCGCCCCGCTCCGTCCCGCAGCTGCAGCCGTCCCTCGAGGCGCCGGACGCGCAGGGCCATGCGCAGGGCACTGGCCTCCAGCTGTGCCAGCAGCCGCGCCGCCCGCGTCTGGAGCCCCTCCAGGGCCGTCTCCAACCCCCGCAGCCGCCGCTCCGCCTCGGCCTCGGCCGCCAGCGCCGCCGCCTCGGCCCCGGTGTCCAACTGGCCCATGCGGAGCAGCAGCTCCCGGCCCTTGGCCTCCATGGCGGCGCGGGCGCTGGGGAACTCGGCCAGCACCTCCGCCAGGTCCTCCTTGCCCAGGCAGAAGAGGTCCGAGTAGCCGATGCTCAGGATGTTGGCCGTGCGCCGGTTCCCGGCCACGTTGCCTGCGGGGCGGGGGCCGTGAGCCGAGGGCAGCGCACCGGGCAGGGCGCCGGGGCGCGGCGCGGGGCTCACCCTTGATGTTGATGAGGCTGATCTCGCCGAAGTAGAGCCCCGCGCCCAGCACGGCCAGCTGCGTGACGCCGTCGGCGGCCAGCACGGCCAGGCGGCCCTCGCGGATGAAGTACATCTCTCGGCCCACGTCCCCGCGCCGGCACACGAACTCGCCGGGCCCGAAGACCTGCGGCCGCAGGCGCAGCACCAGCTGCCGCAGCACGCCGCGCTCCCAGCCGCGGAACAGCCCCACTCGCCGCAGGGCCGCCAGGTGCACGCTGGCCGCCACCTCGGCGCGCAGCCCCCGCGGCAGGTGCCGCAGCACCCGCCACTCGGCCGGCGGCTTGCGCTGCGCCCGCAGGTGCTGGTGCCAGCGCGCCACCCGCGCCGCCAGCCGCCCGCCCGCGCCCCGCGCCCGCAGGTACCGCCGCACCGGGCCCGCCGCGGGGTACAGCGCGCTGCCGGCCGAGCTCAGGTTGACGATGACGGTGCTGATGCTGCCGGTGATGGTGGCGAAGCCCAGCACGGCCAGGAGGAAGCCGGCGGTGAGGAAGAGGAGCTCCTCCTCGCGCTGCGCCGGCGGCGTGTCGCCCACCATGGCCAGCACCAGCGTGGAGATGTAGAAGCTGTGCAGGTAGCGGCGCAGCAGCCGCGGGGAGCTGGGGCACACCCAGGGGTCGGCGCCCAGCCCCAGGCGCGCCGACAGCGCGAAGTAGAGGCAGGCGTGCCAGTGGATGCCCAGCAGCAGGTACAGCATCAGCTTGGCCATGCGGAAGGCGTTGGGCCATCCCGTGCGCGTCTCGCACCGGTCGAAGGCCTCGAAGAGCCGCGGCACCCGCAGACAGCGGTTGGCACGGGCCGCCGGCACCCCCGGCACCCTCGGCACCCCCGGGAGCAGGCACAGCAGCTCGGTGGGCAGCACGGCCACCACGTCCCAGGGGAAGCTCCAGGAGCCCAGATAGCGCCGCCGCGTACGCCTGGCGTCCCGCACCAGGATCCCGTCCTCCAGGAAACCTGGTGGGCAGCCAGGGCAGCCGTGGCACCCCGGGCACCCAGCCCTGCAGGGGCTGCTCCCCGTGATGGCAGAGGGGACCACGCAGGCGCCCAGCCCGGGGCACAGGGAGGCACAGGAACACTGGGTGGGCACCCTCGGGAGGTCGCTGGCGGCTCCCTGGGCTGCCATGGGGCTGGGGAGTGAGGGTGGGTGTGAAACTCGAGACCACCCACCCAGACACCCTCTGTGTGGGGCTGGGTGGTGGCTGTACCAGGTGGGAGTGCACACGTGTGTGTACGTACATGTACACACCTGCACGTGTGTGTGTGTGTGTGTGTGTGTACACACCTGTACCTGTGCGTCTGTGTGTGAGTGTACACACCTGTGTGTCTGTGAGGTTACATGCCTGTGTCTGAGTGTGTACGTACCTGTGTGTCTGTGTCTGCGTGTGCCTGTGTGTCTGTGTACACACCTGTACCTGTGTGTGTGTCTGTGTGTACCCGTGTGTCCGTGTGTCTGTCTGCGTGTCCGTACCTGTGTGGAGGTGCACGGCGATGTCCAGCAGGTACAGCACGTCGCTCAGCCCGTCCAGGGCCTGCCACAGCCCCGCGTGGGCCTCCTGCACCTCGGGGAAGCAGCACCTGGGGTACGAGTGGGGCATCGCTGGGACGGGGCCGGGACACCCCCACCCCAACCCCGACCCCAACCCCAACCCCACTGCCTGGCACCTGAGGATGAGGACGACCCAGTTGTAAAGGATGGGCAGCACCATGAGGCTGATCCATCGGTAGTGCCAGTCCCCGGCGGGGTCCAGGGTCCAGTTCCGGGGGGTGGCAGTGCGGCTGGGGGCACAGAGGGACCGGGGGTCACTCTGTCCCCATTTGGGGTCCAGGGTCCAGCTCCGGGGGGTGGCAGTGTAGTTGGGGGTGTAGAGGGATCGGGGGTCCCTCTGTCCCCATTTGGGGTCCAGTTCTGGGGGGTGGCAGTGCGGCTGGGGGCACAGGGGGACCGGGGGTCACTCTGTCCCCATTTGGGGTCCAGTGCAGGGGTGGCAGTGTGGCTGGGGGCACAGGGGGACCGGGGGTCCCTCTGTCCCCATTTGGGGTCCCTCTGTCCCCGCTCAGCCCGGCTGCCGGTGGCTCCGAGGCTCAGCCGCCCCCCAGCACCGGTGGGACTCAGGGGGTCCCTGCGGCGCCCCTACCCCACGCTCGCAGGAGGCGGCCGTGCCCCGCTCACCCCGTGCCGTGTCCGGTGCCGGTGCCAGCCCGGGCTGCGGCCATGGCTCAGCGGTGCTGCCGGGATGGAGCCCGGCCCAGCGGCGGGTCAGGACGGAGCCGAGGGTCCCGGTGGGGTCCTTCTCAGCGGGGATCCCGTGTGTCCCGGTAACCGGGGGTCCTGCACACCTGAGCACCTGCCGGGCGCTGCTGCCGGCCCCGGTGCCGGGCGCGGCTCCTCCAGGGTACCCGCGGCTCCTGCGACACCGGGCGTGTCCCAGCAACGAGGGGTCCCCAGGGCACCGCCGGCCCCGGGGACACCTGGGCGGAGCAGCCACCGTGCCAGCTCCGCCGGGCACGCCGGGGCACGGAGCCGTGGCCAGGTGTGCGGGGCCCAGGTGAGCTCCGGGAACAACAGCCGGTGCCAGGCAGCGCCCGGGGCAGAGGCGGCGGCGGCGGCTCCCGGCACCTGGCACGGGCTGCCTGGCACAGAGGTGCCCGGTACAAGGTTATCTGGCACAAGGTGCCCAGGGCCAGGGAGGGCCCGTTTCTGGGGTGCCCGGCAGAGGGGTTCTGGGGGTCCCGGTACCGGGGTGCCCGGTTCCGAGGCGCTCAGTTCCGGGGAGTGCAGCGTGCAGGGGTTATCCGGTGCAGGGTTACTGAGGTATCCGGTTATCCGGTGCAGGGTTGCCCGGTACCGGGGTGCCCAGTTACAGGGGTGGCTGGGCAGCGCGGTGCCCGGTTCCGAGTGGTGCCCGTGCTGGGGCTCTCGGTGCCGGGAGTCCCGGCAGCTCGGTACCGCTGCCCGGCTTGGAGGGCTTCCCGGTTTCTGGGGATGCCCCGCTCCGGGGGTGCTCGTGCAGGGTACCCGGTGCCGGGGTGTCCCGGTACCGCCTGTCCCTGATCCCGGCTCCCGGTTCCCACGCGCCCCGGCCCCGCCCCACTCACGGCCTAGCCAATGAGCGCTCGGGCTTTCCCGGAGAGACCACGCCCACCGAGGGGTGTAGGCGTGTCCCCGTGCCGCGGTGGGCGTGGCCGTGCCGCGGTGGGCGTGGCCGCGCGCGCGGTGCGTCGGGCGCGGCGGGAAGATGGCGTCGGGAGCGCGGGGCCCGTGGCGGGGGCGGGCGGTGAGCGGCGGCGCCGGGCGGACCGGGAGCGGCCGGGGGGCGCCGGAGCGCCGGCGATGGGGACGCGGCGAGCGGGGACAGCGGGAGGGGGGGCGCGGGGAGCGGGGCGGGCCGCGGGGCAGGTCCAGCCGCCCTTGTGCCGCGGTGCCGGGGTGCCCGGGCCGCCGCCCGCCCTTGGCCGCGCGGGGCCGGAGGGACCGGCCCGGCCCGGGCGGTGTCGAGGGCGAGGGGCCGCGGCGGGGACGGGTCCGGGCGGGCCGCAGTGCCCAGGGGCGAGGAGCCCCGTCCTGCGGAGGCCCGCGGAGTGCCGGGGGCTCCCGGGGGTGCCGGGGGGTCCCGGGGTCCCGGCCCCGCGCCCGACGCCTCCTGTGCCCTCCCCAGGTGCGGCGCTGACGGGACGGGACCGCCGCGACCTTGACCCAGGTAGGCGGCCCGGCCCCGCGGCATGCAGGGGCCCCGCTCCGGGTGACCCCGGAGCCCGAGGGCGTCCCGGTTCCTGCCATGGTGCCGGTGCTCCGCGGCTCCGGGATTGAGGATGCCCGAGTGAGCAGCGCCTTCCGCGGGCTGGGGAACCGCGGCCCGGGGCTGTGACAGCCCCTCGCCTCACCCGCACCGCCCTGGCGGCCCCTCGGTGACCCCCGCACGGTGCTTCGGTTCCCGGGTGCACCGGACGGGCCGGCGCTCATCGCCCACAACCTCCTGGCACTGGGAGCCATCCTCTGCCCATGGTGGCCGTGCCCCGGTGGCCCTGTCCCTGCCCTGGTGGCACCTGGTGTCCCTGTGCTCTCGGTGTCCTGCCTGCAGTGGCCCTGTCCCTGCCCTGGTGGCGCCTGATCACCCCCAGTGCTCTGGGTACTTGCTGCCTGGGCAGGTGCTCTCCCACCTCAGCCCGTCCTGGTGACACTGGGGTGACACTGGGGTGACACTGGGGTGGAGCCACGGCCCTGTGCTGTGCCCCAGTGGCTGGGTGCTTTGGCATGTGACAGGCACAGCCAGCTTGGGGTGAGGGGCACTGGTACAGGACAGGAGTGGTGGCAGCGGGTGCCCCTGTCCCAGCAGCACGGCTCTGGCCGTGTGTCACACAGGTCCCTGCGCAGGGACACCACACTGTGGCCTTTGCCTCTGTTCCTGCAGGGCCGCAGGGCTGGCACTGCCCTGGCATTCAGTGGCTCTAACTTTAGCAGCCACACGAGCGCTGGCTGTGGGTGGGACGGGCTGAGCGGGGTATAAATAGACAGGCCCTGCCTGTGCTGTGTCCCACTGCCCCAGCTTCAGCCACTTTCCCTTCCTGCCTCTGTGGTTTGGGGCGTCTTTAATGGCTCTTTCACTTCCCCAAGCGCCGTGTAAGGGCTGTGGCACTGACTCTCAAAGCTACTGCCCTCCCCACGAGCTGATGGGGACCTGGGGGGCCCCTCTGGTGTCTCTGTGGTGTCTCTGTGCCCCTGGCACACCGGGGCTGTGGCTCTGGGGCTCAGTGCCGTGCAGGTGCCTGCGGTGGCAGTGCTGGTGCTGGGGCACGGGGCACTATAAATATCCTGGCAGTGCTGCCATGGGTGCTGCTGAGCATGGGGGTGGGCAGCTGTCCCAGCTGTCCTGGTGTCCCCGTGGCTGCTGGGCACGCCCCACACCCATACTGGGCCAGTTCCCAGTTTAAAGTCCAGTCCTGGGTGTGAGCAGGGCTGGGATCCAGAGTCCTGCAGCCACCACTGCTCCGACATGCTTGCCCGGCCCAGTTCCCACTGCTGTCCCTCCTGCCTGCCTTTCCTCTCCATTGCCTTCCTTTCCTCCTGACTTTCTTCCTTCCTGGTTTCCCTCCTCTTCCCCTTTCTGCCTCCCTCCCCGCTGCTGGCCGTGAGGTCGGGCTGGCCATGGTTGGGCCGGGTGAGGTCGGGCTGGCCGTGGTTGGGCCGGGTGAGGTTGGGCCAGGTGAGGTTGGGCCGGGTGAGGTCGGGCTCGCTGTGGTTGGGCTGGCCGTGGTCGGGCTCGCTGTGGTTGGGCTGGCCGTGGTCGGGTTCGCTGTGGTTGGGCTGGCCGTGGTCAGGCTCGCTGTGGTTGGCCTGGCCGTGCTTGGGCCGGGTGAGGTCAGGCTGGCCATGGTCAGGCCGGCCGTGGTCGGGCTGGCCATGTTGGGCCGGGCTCTCTGATGCCCCTGTCCCTGCAGCCCGCTGGCAGCAGCATGGAGACAGGCCCCTGGCCCCCTGCCCGCTGCCCCGTGCCCCTGCGGTGGTGCCAGGCCGCATGCAGCCCGGCTGGGGCGCCCCGGTGCCGCGCGTGACCCCGTGCCCATGGAGAGGATGAGCTGGCTGAGCAAGCTGACCCCACGGGCGGGCGGGCAGCGAGCCCCCCGCAGCGCCAGCCTGCAGCCCCCCGTCACCGCCGACCCCGAGACCTGCCTCATGGTCTTCAAGAACCACTGGGCGCAGGTGAGCGGGGCTGGGGGCGGCGAGGATCCCCGACCCTGCGGCCCCCAGCGCCCACTGCTGCCCCTCTCCCTCCCACAGGTGCTGCGGATCCTGGAGCGGCGCGGGAGCAAACCGGCCCCCGACGACCTCAGCGCCGTCCGCAACAACACCTACCAGATGCTGAACCTGCTGGCTGAGGACCGGCCCTGGGGGGACGGGGACAAGGACAGGGCACAGGGGGATGGGGACATGGCCTGCGGGCCCATCCTGGAGTTTGTGGCTGCTGAGAACCTGCTGGAGCGGCTCCTGTGCTGGCATCTGCAGGGCGACTTCACAGAGGAGAGGAAGGTCTGAGTGAGGGCTCTGAAATGCTGGGGGGTTTCTGGGGACCTTGGGACAGGCTGGATCCCAAGGGTGAAGGTGCTGGGTTGGGGGTCAGCCAGGCCAAGGGTAGGGCACTGTCCCATGGCAAGTTCTGGTTGGGTTGGGGTTGAGACTGCCCAAGCCATCCTGGAAACTCTGTGGTGCTGGAGGAAATTCCTCGTGGAAGGAATTCCCTGCAGCCCTGTCCCAGATGGCGCAGGGCAGTGCTGGGATCCCCAGCCCTGGGGGGTTTCACAGCCACGTGGATGTGGCATCTGAGGCTGAGGCTGAGTGGGCTGCGTTGTGCTGGATGAGCAGCAGGCCCGGGTGGTCTCTGTACCTTTGCTGTGCCCGTGTGCAGGTGGAGCAGCTGAAGCTGTACGAGATGCTGATCAGCCAGGCCCGGCAGCCCCTGCTGCGGCACAAGCCGGTGCTGACGCCGCTGCTGCGCCTGCTGAGCGTGTGCGCCGAGCCCGCCTCGGCCCCGCTGGAGAACAGCCTGGTGCTGCTGCTCAACCAGCTCTGCGTCTCCGTGGCGCGCGAGCCCGCCATCCTGGAGCTCTTCTTCCACAGCCACACGGACCAGGGCCCCGCCAACCTCATCATCTTCTCGCTCCTCATCCCCTTCATCCACCACGAGGGTGCGCGGGGCCAGCAGGCACGGGACGCGCTGCTGCTCATCATGGCCATGTCGGCCAGCAACCGCGCCGTGGCCCAGTCCATCACCGACAACTCCTACTTCTGCCCGGTATGGATCCTCCTGGGGCAGCGTTCCTCTCCTGGAGCAGCGTTCCCCTCCTGGGGCAGCGTTCCCCTCCATGGGCAGCATTCCTCTCCCCGTGGGCCAGTGTTCCCCTCCCTGGCGCAGCGTTCTTCTCCTGGGCCAGTGTTCCCCTCCTCGTGGGGCAGCGTTCCTCTCCCTGGGGCAGCGTTCCCCTCTATGGGCAGCATTCTCCTCCCCGTGGGGCAGCATTCCCCTCCTGGGGCAGCGTTCCCCTCCTGGGGCAGCGTTCCCCTCCTCAGGGCAGCATTCCCCTCCCCGTGGGGCAGCATTACCCTCCTGGGGCAGCATTCCCCTCCTGGGGCAGCGTTCCCGCGTTCCCCTCCATGGGCAGTGTTCCCCTCCATGGGGCAGTGTTCCCCTCCTGGGGCAGCGTTCCCCTCCATGGGCAGCATTCCCCTCTATGGGCAGCGTTCCCCTCTCCGTGGGGCAGCATTCCCCTCTCCCTGGGGCAGCGTTCCCCTCCCTGTGGGGCAGCGTTCCCCTCCTGGGGCAGTGTTCCTCTCCTTGGGGCAGTGTTCCCCTCCTGGGCCAGTGTTCACCTCTATGGGCAGTGTTCCCCTCCCCAGGACTGTGCTGGGATCCTGCACTGCTGGCACAGGGTTGGGCAAGAGCCATGGACAGGCCTAGAGGGAAAAGTCCTGCCCTGGCCTGGGGATGGTGGGGGGCAGGGCTGGGGATTATGAGGGACTTGGGAATGATAGAAGCTGAGTGATGGAGAGCTTGCAAATGATAGAGGGCTTGGAGATGGTGGGGGGTCTGGGGCTGATGGAAGGTCTGCAAGTGATGGGGGGCTTGGAGGTGACAGAGTAGCCTGGAGATGATGGAGGGCTTGGGGATGAGGGGCCTGGGAGCAGGGTGCTTGGAGATGATGGGGGGACTTGGTGGTGATGGGAGGCTTGGGGATGGTGGAGGGCCCAGTGCAGTGGTGGATGCAGGGCCCAGCCCAGCTGCCCTGCCTGGAGCTCTGCAGTGGGGCAGGTCTGTGGGGCAGGCTCCTGGGCTTTGGGGAGGGCTGGCTGGGTGCAGCGGCCGGAGGGGCTGCGGGGCAGCAGAGCACGTGTGTTCCAGGTGCTGGCCACGGGCCTGAGCGCCCTGTACTCCTCCCTGCCCCGCAAGATCGAGGTGCGAGGGGACGACTGGCACTTCCTGCGGCGCGAGGACTGGATCGGCGTCTCCTCCCTCGTGCTCTTCATGAACTCGCTCGAGTTCTGCAACGCTGTCATCCAGGTGGGGCTGAGGGGCTGCGAGGGGCCGAGAGGGGCTCCCAGCCCCACAGGGGCTGCCTGACGCCCCTGCGGCCCCTCAGGTCGCCCACCCGCTGGTGCAGAAGCAGTTGGTGGATTACGTCCACAATGGGTTCCTTGTGCCCGTCATGGGGCCGGCGCTGCACAAGGTGAGGGACCCCCGGCAGCAGGGGTGGGATGGGGGTCTCCTGCCCGTGCCACAGCCCCTGCGGGTGGGCAGGGCCCCGTGGTGCCCGTCCCCAGCTGCCCGTGCCCCTCGTGCAGACCTCGGTGGAGGAGATGATTGCGAGCACGGCGTACCTGGACCTGTTCCTGCGCAGCGTCAGCGAGACGGCGCTGCTGAAAACCTTCCTGCGCTTCGTGCTGCTGCACCGGCACGACAACACCACCATCCTGGACACGCTGGTGGGCCGCATCAACAGCAACTCCCGGGTGAGCCCCGTGCCCCCTCGGCCCCCCAGCACCCTGTCAGCATCCTTATCCCATCCCCAGTGTCCCCATCCCTGTGCCATTCCCATCCCCTTCCCCTGTCCTGCCATGGGGTGGGTGGCACTGCCCCCTGCCCGCTCTGCTGCCCCTCTGACACCTTGCACTGTCCCCAGCTGTGCATGGTGTCCCTGAGCCTCTTCCGGACGCTGCTCAGCCTCAACTGCGAGGATGTGATGCTGCAGCTGGTGCTCAGGTGAGGGAGTGAGATCATCTGCTGCTGGCCCACTCTGGGGCTTCTCTGGGATGGGCCTGGGGTGTTGTGCCAGGTGGGCATGCAGATGTGAGGCAGCCACATCATCTGCCCCACTGTGAAGGGGCTGGGGTCCTGTGCAGGGTCCCCGTGTGTCCCCTGCAGCTGCCCTGTGCCACCTGCCCGCAGGTACCTGCTGCCCTGCAGCCACGTGATGCTGAGCCAGAAGCGGGCGGTGCGGGACCTGGACATCTACGGGAAGACAGCGGCCAAGTTCCTGTCCCTGATCCCGCGCTGCTGCCGGCCCGAGAGCCCCCCGCCGCCCCGCGACCGGGACGAGGAGCCCCCCGCCCGGGCCAGGGGTACGCCACTGCGGCCCTCAGAGACCCCCACAGCCTTCCCGTGGCCCCTTGGACCCTGTACCAGCACTGAGCCCTCTCCCAGGGTCCCTGCAGCCCCTCAGACTCCTTTCCTACCCTGGCTTGGCACTGAGCTGTCCCATGCTGTCCCTGTGACCCTTAGACCCCATCCCCCTCCTGGCTTGATGTGGGGCCCTCTCCTGGGGTCTCCATGGCCACTTGTAACCCGCCCCTGCTCCCACTTGTTGATAGTCCCAGCTGTGCCATCCCTATGGCCCCCTCAAACCGTGGCCCATCCTATCCCATTGCTGAGCTCTGCCTTGCTGTCCCCTTGGACTCTGTCCCAGCTCAGCGCTGAGCCCCTGGTGCCATTCCTGTGGCAGCTTGAGCCCCATCCCACCCCATCCTGCCACAGTCCTCCGTGCCGTGCCATGCCGTGCCATGCCATCCCCCCACATACCGGAGCCTGTCCTGGCACTGGGCTCTCCTGTGCCACCTCTGCAGCCGCTGGGACCTCGTTCCTCCGCCAGCTGAGCTTTGTGCCACCATCCCTGTGGCACCTGGAATTCCCCCAGCCCCAGCCTGGTGTTGACTCCCGGTCCTGACCCCCGTGCTGACCCCGGTGCTGCCCCGTGTCCCCGCAGGCCACGGCAGCCCCGGCGCAGACGCGCCCCTGGCCCCGAAGCCCTCGACGCCGTCGCGCCTGTCGTTCTTCATGCGCCAGGCCGGCAGCGCGGCGCCCGCCGAGGCCGCGGCCCCCCGCTCGCCCGGGCCCCCCGCGGGCAGCCCGGCCCGGCCCGGGCCCCGGGACGAGGTGGCCGAGCTGGACAGGAACTACCTGGAGTACTTGCGGGACGCGCGGCACAGCATCGACCGCTGCGCCTGGGCCTGCCGCGTGTGGTCGGCGCCCTACGACGGCGAGGAGCCGCGCGCCCCCGAGCCCGACAGCCCCCCGGGACGGCCCCCCACGCCACGGACTAAGAAGCGGGGGCTGCCCGAGGAGGGGGCGCGGGAGGCGCCGGGGGGGGCCCTGGGGGACGACGAGCCGCGGGCGGGGGGGCCCGGCCCCGAGCCCCGCGAGGGGGGGACGCTGCTGAACGGGGCGCACGGGGCGGCCGAGCCGGGGCGGCCCGAGGGGGACGTGGCGGTGAAGAAGGTGCGCCGCAGCCCCCAGGGCGAGGGGGAGGGCGGGGGGGGCGCTCCGAACGGGGCCGCTGGGGCGCGGCCGCCCGGCTGGGAGCCCCTGCCCTCGGTGGACTCGCTGCTGGAGGAGCTGCTGGCCCGCGTGCCCGCCGAGCCCCCGGGCGCCGGCGTCTCCATCGAGACCTTCACCGAGGAGCTGCGGGAGATCGAGGCCGAGATGCAGAACGGGGGCGTGGGGGGCGCCCCGGCCGCCCCCACGGAGCCCCCCGAGCCGCCCCTGTCCCACGAGGAGGAGGAGGCCTTCGCCAGCTTCGCCGCGCTGCCCGAGGGGGACGCGGGCACCGGGCGGGCGCCGCCGCGGCCGCCGGACCCCCTGGCGCAGGTGGTGGCCAGCCCGCCGCGGGCGGTGGGGCCGCCCCCCAGCCAGCCCTTCACAGGTGGGCACGGGGGCACGGCGAGGGTCCCGGCTCCCTGCGGGCCCTGCCTGACCCCGCCGTGTCCTCAGGCCCCTTCGTGTCGGTGCTCTTCGGGAAGCTGGAGAACATGCCCCACAACTCGCTCTATGTCAACTTCCTGCTGACCGGGCTGGTGGCCCAGCTGGCCTGCTACCCCCAGCCCCTGCTGCGCTCCTTCCTGCTCAACACCAACATGGTCTTCCAGCCCAGCGTCAAATCCCTGCTCCAGGTGTGGCCCCTGGGGAGCCCCTGCCCTCATGGAGTCACGGGAGGGTGTTGGAAAGGCTTTTAACCCTTTTTAACCCCAAGATTGCTGAGTTTGCCCTGTGCTGCCCAGCCCACCCCTGCCCCATGTCCCCCATGGCTGGAACCCCCTCTGGATCCCCTGTTACTGCAGAGACCCCCCCCCCCATTCCTGTTGGGGTACCCTGTGCTGAAGGGAACACCCCATCTGATGGGGACCCCTGTTCCTGTGGGGACCCCCGTGCTGTGGTCCTGCAGGTGCTGGGCTCGGTGAAGAACAAGATCGAGAGCTTCGCTGCCACTCAAGAGGATTTCCCAGCGCTGCTCTTCAAGGCCAAGAAGTACCTGATTGCCCGGGGGCGGCTGGACTGGGCCGAGGGGCCCGGGGCTGTCCCGGCCCTGCGGCGCGCCGACACCCTGGGTGAGGACATGGCTGGGGACTGGTGTCTGCATGGGGGCTGGGGTCAGCCTGGGGGCTGGGGGCTGCCTGGGGGGCTGTCCCTGCCCTGTGGCGCACCGACACCCTGGGTGAGGACATGGCCCTGGCTGCGGGGCTGGGGTCTGCCTGGGGGGCTGCGAGTTCTGCAGGCAGCTGGGACAGGCATGTGGGGCTGGGGGCTGTACACTGTGTGTTGCCCGGGGTCTGCACAGTGTGTAGTGCAGGGGGTGAGGGCTGCATGGCAGGGCTGGGGTCTGCACAACAGGCTGCACTGTGCAAGGGGCTGGTTGGTGGCCGGTGGGGTGGGCTGGGGGTTGCTTTGGGAGTCTGGTGTGTGGGTGGGGTGAGGCGTCTATGCAGGGACTGGGGAGGGGGCCTGGCGATTGTGTGTTGTGTGATAAGGAGGGTTGGAGATGGTGTGGGGGAGCTGAGGGCTGCACTGGGGGCTGGGTGCCGTCCCCTCTGTGTGTGTGCACAGCCACGAGCTGTCCCTGGGCTCCGGGCTGGGGTCTGGGCTGGGGGCTGCACTGGGGGCTGTGTGCCTGGGTGCCTGGGCTGGGGGCTGCGCTGGGGGCTGTGCTGTGTGTCCCTGTCCCCCAGCCCCTGTCCCTGACCCCCCGTGCCCCCAGCCCGCAGCCGGAAGCCATCCCTGGGGTCCGGGCTGGGGGCTGCACTGGGGGCTGTGCTGGGTGCCCCTGTCCCCCCAGCTGGTGTCCCAAGCCCGCAGTCAGAAGCCGTCCCTGGGGTCTGGGTGCCCGGGCTGGGGGCTGTGCTGGGGCCATGTGCCTGGGCTGGGGGCTGTGCTGGGGGCTAGGGCTGTGCTGTGTGTCCCTGTGCCCCAGCCCCTGTCCCTGACCCCCCGTGCCCCCAGCCTGCAGTCGAAAGCTGTCTCTGGGGTCTGGGTGCCCAGGCTGGGGGCTGTGCTGTGTGTCCCTGACCCCCTGCACACCCCAGCCTGCAGCCGGAAGCCGTCCCTGGGGTCCGGGCTGGGGTCTGCACTGTGTGCCCGGGCTGGGGGCTGCGCTGGGGGCTGTGCTGTGTGTCCCTGTGCCCCAGCCCCCGTCCCTGACCCCCCGTGCCCCCAGCCCGCAGCCGGAAGCCGTCCCTGGGGGAGCTGCTGCTGCGGCACGCCAACAGCCCGACGCGGGCGCGGCAAGCGGCGCAGCTGGCGCTGCAGGGGCTGCGGGACGGGGGGCTGCACCCCCTGGGACCCCCGGCGCGGCACGGCGAGGCCCTGCGAGTGCGCAACGCCGTCTACTGCGCCGTCATCTTCAGCGAGTTCCTCAAGGAGCTGGCCGCCATCGCCCAGGCCCACGCCGTCACCTCGCCGTTCCTCACCGAGCCCCCCGAGGAGTGAGCCCCCTTTTTAACCCGGACCTTTTTAATTTATTGGGGCGGCGCGGGGCCGGGCCGGGCCGCACCGTGGCCGGCCCCGCCGCCGCCGGGGGAGCAGGGCAGGACCCTGGGGAGCCCCGGGGCTCGCAGGGCGGGGGGCGCGGGGCGGGCTGGCTCTGCCCCCTCGGCCCCGCCGGCCGGCCGCTCTCTATGCAAGCCCCGGGGCTGGGCTGGGCGGGCTGTGCATGGGGAGGGCTGTGTGTCTGTGCTGTGTAAACCCTTGGCAATAAAGGGTCTGATTGAGGGCGGCGCCTCCCGGGGCTCTGTGCGGCGCTCAGCGTGGGGGTCAGCCAGGGCCCGCCTGCACGGTGGGGTGCCTGTCCCGCTGCTGGCCTGGGACAGCCCTGTCTGCTCTGGGCGTCTGGGGGTCTGTGGGCAGCACAGGCCCTGGCTGAGGCTGTGACTGTCAGGGACAGCAGGCAGCTCGTGGAGCAGGTGTCAGCACTGGCTCCCAGGTGCCACCGCAGTTCCCATCCAGCACCAACCCCTGGGGACACCGCCAGGACCCCCTCATGGCCCTCACACAGAGGTTTCCCACTGTTCCTGGGGTGAGGGTGGAGATGTAGATAATTAGGATGGGATGGGGATGAAGATGGGGGTGGGATGGAATGAGGCTGAAGGGGATGGAGCCCCATTGGTGGGGATAGCCAGTGGTGGTATCTCCTGGGGGGTTCTAGGGGTACTGAGCCCTCTGGGCCATGGCTCCATTCTGTGTCCCAAACACCCCCTGGCTGTGTGACCTGTGGGAACAGGGACTGGACAATCTCTGGATTTCAGTACTTGTCTTTATTCCTGTGAGTTTCTCCAGCTTTTCTCCAGCTGCACGGGTGCTCCGGGCAGAGTGGGGTGAGCTGTATCCAGCCTTGCCCTAGCAGTGTGCAATGTCAGCCAGCCAGCAAAGGGACACGGAGCCAGCCCGGGCCAGAACCTGGGGGTGCTGCCTGCGTTAGCTGCACTTCCGGCCCTGCAGCCGAGCCTTTTCACAACTGCCAATCCATCTGTGACCAAGTCCCACTCACCTCTTGGGGGTTTTGCCCCACGTGAGGTCCTGTCTGTAGCAGAGACAGTGCGGCCAGCAAGGCAGGGAAGCGCCCTGTGCCGGCACTGCTGAGGCCACACCTCGAGGGCTGGATCCATCAGTTCAGGAAGGACAGGGAGGGGCTGGAGCGTGTCCAGGGCAGGGGTGGAGATTTCCTGAGGGAGCTGGGAAGGGGCTGCAGAATCCCTGAGGAGCTGGAAAGGGCTGCAGAATCCCTGAGGAGCTGGAAGGGGCTGCAGAATCCCTGAGGGAGCTGGAAGGGGCTGCAGAATCCCTGAGGGAGCTGGAAGGGGCTGCAGAATCCCTGAGGAGCTGGAAGGGGCTGCAGAATCCCTGAGGAGCTGGAAGGGGCTGCAGAATCCCTGAGGGAGCTGGAAGGGGCTGCAGAATCCCTGAGGAGCTGGAAGGGGCTGCAGAATCCCTGAGGGAGCTGGAAGGGGCTGCAGAATCCCTGAGGAGCTGGAAGGGGCTGCAGAATCCCTGAGGAGCTGGAAGGGGCTGCAGAATCCCTGAGGAGCTGGAAGGGGCTGCAGAATCCCTGAGGAGCTGGAAGGGGCTGCAGAATCCCTGAGGGAGCTGGAAGGGGCTGCAGAATCCCTGAGGAGCTGGAAGGGGCTGCAGAATCCCTGAGGAGCTGGAAGGGGCTGCAGAATCCCTGAGGAGCTGGAAGGGGCTGGGGCTGGAGCAAAGGAGGCTCAGGGGCCCTCGTGGCTCTGCACAAGTCCCTGCCAGGAGGGCACAGCCGGGGGGGTCGGGCTCTGCTCCAGGGAACAGGGACAGGAGCAGAGGGAGCGGCCTCAGGCTGGGCCAGGGCAGGCTCAGCTGGGACAGCAGCAGCAATTTGCCCATGGAAAGGGAGCTCAGGCCTTGGCAGGGGCTGCCGGGGGGGGTTTGCAGTGCCCATCCCTGCAGGTGTCCCCTGCAGCCGGCACACGGAGGGCACAGCCGGGGCTCTCGGGCCCGCTCCGTTCCCGCTCCCCTCAGGAATTCCGGGCCCGTTCCCGCCTTTCCGGCCCCGCCGCGGCACCCCGGCCGCGTGACGTCACTTCCTGCCCCTGGCCCCGCCCCGGGTTAACCCGCGCCCCGCGCGCTTCGCGGCCTCTTTCCGGCCGCGCTCGCCAAGATGGCGGACACGCAGGTGGGCGCTGCGCGCGGCCCGCGGGACAGGCCCGGGATAGCCCGGCACCGGCCCGGGATAGCCCCGGGGGGACCCTCAGGGGGTGATACCGGCCCAGCAGTGGTGGGGGGTGCGGGGAAGGCGGCCCGGACCGGGGAGGGGCGGCGGGAGGGGCGCTCGGTGCCTTAAGGGCGTGAGGAGGTACTGAGGGGGCGGCGTGGGGGATCTCGGTGTGCAGACCCGTTCCCCGCGGGGGACCCGTTCCCCGGGGTCGGTGGAGCGAAGGGGAGCCGGAATCCCGGAGCCGGCGAGGCCGGGGATGTCTCGATGGGCCGGGGTTTGGGGAGGGGGCGGCTCTCGGTGCTCCGGGATGGCGGGGGAGCGCAGAGGGTGCCGCGCTCCGGGGTTTCGGGGCGGCGGAAACCTCCGTGCCCTGGGCTTTACCCAGGGTGGGGGGCATGTTTCGGGGCAGGGGGCGGAGGAGCGGGCGGAATCCCGGTGCCCTACGGGTGCGGGCTAGGGGAGCAGAGCGGTCCGTGCCCGGAGCTCGGGACGGGCCTCGGTGCCCCGAGTTTGGGGGAGGGCAGAGGATCCGGTGTCCCGGGGCTGGAGGGAAGGATGTGGGGGCTCTGGGGTTTTGTGGGGTATCGTCAAGCGAGATGTAAGTTAGAATTAAGAAGGAAATATTTCACAGAAAGAGTGGTCAGATACTGGAATCATTTACCCAGTGAGGTGGTGGAGTCATCATCCTTTGAAGAATTCAAAAAAAGACTGGATGTGGCACTTGCTGCCATGATCTAGTTGAACAGTTAGAACATCGGCTGGACTTGATGATCTTATAGGTCTCTTCCAGTCTTGAACTTCTGTGATTCTGTGATCGGTGCCCCGGGGCCGGGCTCACTCGGTGCTGAGTTCCTCCTCTTGCCGGGGGTCCCGGTGCCCGGCTGCCCGCGGGGCCCGGCTCCCCCCGGTGCTGATTGCCCGTTGCCTGCCCCCACAGACGGAACGCGCCTACCAGAAGCAGCCGACGATCTTCCAGAACAAGAAGCGCGTGCTTCTGGGTGAGGGCGGCAAGGAGAAGTTGCCCCGCTACTACCGCAATGTGGGGCTGGGCTTCAAGACCCCCAAGGAGGTGAGGGGACTGGGCTGGGGGCTGTGGTGCGATGGCTCCGTGGTGGCCTTGGCAGTGCTGCTTAGACTCGAGGCCTCTGCTGGCTTTCCCCACCTGTGTGTGAGTGCTCTCTGGGCTCTGCTGGCACCTGGGCTGTGTGTGTGTGCCCACCTGACGCTCACCTGTCTCTGCAGGCCATCGAGGGCACCTACATCGACAAAAAGTGTCCCTTCACGGGCAACGTCTCCATCCGGGGCCGCATTCTCTCAGGTGAGCTGGAGCCTCCCCGGAGGAGTGCCGGGGCAGGTGTGTGGGGCAGGTAGCCAAGGTAAGCCAGCCCCGAGGGTCCTGGAGCCGCAAATGATGGCAATCTCACGATGGTCTGCCGAGCCCGCGTGGGCATGACGACACTGCCACAAGGCTGTACTGATGCTGTGACGGGACCAGGTGTGCTGGGGGCACGTGGGGTGGGGTGTGGTGCTGTGGGGAGCGTTAGCAGGGGTGTCAGAAGGGTTTGGAGAAGAGCCAGGGTGGGGTTTGTAGCAGAAACGGGGAGGCTGTGGGCTGGCACTGAGGGCCATGAACAAGGGGAGGCTCCTGGAGCTGGTGCCTGTCGCTGCCAGGTGGCACGGGGATCCTGGCAGTGCCCTTGCAGCCCCTCGGGCGTGTGTCCCCCGTTGCAGGTGTGGTGACCAAGATGAAGATGCAGCGCACCATCGTCATCCGCCGCGATTACCTGCACTACATCCGCAAGTACAACCGCTTCGAGAAGCGCCACAAGAACATGTCCGTGCACCTGTCCCCCTGCTTCAGGTGCGTGCTGGCCCTGGGCTGTCCCCACACCTGGCAGGGACACAGCTTGTCCTCCTGGAGCCTGCCCACAGGTCATGATGTTCAAACTCACGATGGTCTGCAGAGTGCCCCGGCTGGGGGGCTGCTGACAATGCCTCTGGCATCCACTGAACCAGGGGCAGGTTCCAGGCACTGGCTGTGCCAGGAGGAGGCTCTGGGGGCCAGGTGAGCCCCAGGAGCTCCCTGACCCCCAGGTGTCATTGCAGGGACGTGCAGATCGGGGACATCGTGACGGTGGGCGAGTGCCGCCCCCTCAGCAAGACCGTGCGCTTCAACGTGCTCAAGGTGACCAAGGCTGCCGGCACCAAGAAACAGTTCCAGAAGTTCTGACACCTGTGGGAGCAATAAATGTTGGGAAAGTGGAACCCCCTGTGTGTGAGCTGAATGACTTGTGTGTGGTGCAGCCTGGGACCGGTGACGTGTGGGCTCGGCTGTGTGCTGCTGGGCACAGGTCACAGCACAAGGTCACAGCTCAGGTGTGTGCTGCTGGGCACAGGTCACAGCTCAGGTGTGTGCTGCTGGACACAGGTCACAGCAGAGGCCTCAGGTGTGCTGCTGGGCACAGGTCACAGCACAGGGCTCAGGTGTGCTGCTGGGCACAGGTCACAGCATAAGGGGACACTGCAGCTGCTCTTGTCCCCTGCTGTGCCCCAGGTCAGTGTGGTTTGTTCTGGGCTGTGTCTGCCTTCCCAGTGCTGCTGCAGCAGGTGCTGGGTGTGGGTTTGGTAATAATTCAGAGTGTGGAGTGACCTGGTGGTGACAGGGCCAGGCCCTGAGGGTCCTCCTCAGCAGGAATGAGGGGTTCAGCACTGGTGGCAGCACCTGGGGCGAGCTCTGGCGGTGTCACCTTCACATTGAAGTGTCCAAGGCCAGGTTGGACAGGACCTGAAGCATCCTGTCCCTGCCCATGCAGGGGGTGGAACTGGGTGAGCTTTAAAGGTCCCTCAGCCCAAACTGATTCCAGGACCTCTGGCTGCCTCACCTGCTCCAGGTGAGCCACACACCTTTGGCTGTGGGCTGGAGCTGCAGCTCCAGGGTGGAGCTGGAGCCACTCTTCCTGCTCAGACTCCTGAAGGAAAGCTCTCTGTTTGAGGTAAGTTCACACAATTCCCAGCAAATTCAGATTTTTGGGGCTTGGTGGCATCCGTGGCTGTGTTCCTGGTCCTGCCAGAACCACGGGACTGTGCACTGAAATCAGAGAGCAGTGCAGCACCAGGGACCCGGTGCAGGGACAAACGAGAGTTTCCAGCTGGTTGGGGGTTTCCTGCTGGTGTCCAGTGCCAGGAGGTGCCAGGGGTGCCCTGGGGCTCATGCCCAGGTGCCAGGGGTCCTGGGTTACCTGAACCTGCTGTCCTGGGGGCTCCCAGAATGGGGCTGGGTCCTGCTGCAGGGCCCCCCTCGCTGTCCAGCTGCGGTCTGTCAGCACCGGGGGGTTTGGGAGCACTGGCCTGGTGCAAACCTCATTTGTGATGATTCCTGTGGCAGCTCTGTGCCCTCAGCTGCCCTGGGCTGACCCTTCCCGGGGCCAAAAGCCACTGGGGTTTTTCTCTGAGCCCTGCAGCACTGAGGGTTTGTGCTGTTTGTGCTGTTTTTGTGCTGTTTGCCCCCACAGTTCCCCCAGGGCCAGGACACAGCACAGGCTGCTTGGAGCCTGCATCCCCCACACCTCAATCCCCAATTATTTGCTCTTTGGGAGATTATCCCAAGCCTTCATCCCGGAGTGATTAGTCCTCCTCCTGCGCTCCCTGAAGCAGATTTGCCTGGCTAATGCGCCTCCCCTGTGAATTACCCCAGCAGGCTGGTTTTAACCCAAACTGTGATTTCAGCGGGGGTCTGAGCTGGGGGTGGGCTGTGTCACCCCTGCTGGGAGCTGTGGGGCCCTGCTGCACCCCAGAACTGGCACAGGGACAGCTCATGCTAAAAGCTTTCCCTCTTAATCCCTCCTAAACCCTCAGGACATGCTCAGAGCTGCTGCATTTGGGTTTTTCAGGGAGGCAGCTCCCAGCAGTGGTGAGGGGAGTGATTTGTGTCCCTTGGGGACCCCCATTTCCCCACCCCTGGGTTTCACCTTCTCACAAACAAGGGACCAACCCCTTCCTGTGGCAGGAGTGGGGCACTTTGTCCTTTCCTGCTTTGCTGCAGAGCGGGAACTGCTGCCTTTGGGGCTGTGGGGACCGGAGGGTGCTCTGGCACAGCAGAGCCAGCCTGGCTGCTCCGTGCCCCCAAGGAGCCCCAGCCTGGCACAGCAGAGCCCCAGCCTGGCACAGCAGAGCCAGCCTGGCTGATCCGTGCCCCCAAGGAGCTCCAGCCTGGCACAGCAGAGCCCCAGCCTGGCTGCCCACGCCCCAGGAGCTGCTGGCTGCTCCTTTGCCCTGGCCATGGCCCTGCCAGGCTGGAGCAGAGCCCCCATTCCATCCCGAGGGCTCACATCGCCAGCCTCATCCCCACCCAGCTCTCTCCAGGCTGGCACATTTGGGATGAATTCCCCTGCCAGGCAGCCCAGTTACTGTCACTGCCTTTGCTCCAGCTGCCAAAGGGGCCCCTGACCTGATCATTCCCTGTCACAAAGTGGGAATTCGCCCCCCTTGGGCTGACTGTGGCGCCTCTGCTTTCAGTCCAAAGTTCCCAAAAACAGAGACATCTGTGCATCTAAGGGGCTCCTGATTCCAAGGTGGAGCTCCCCAATTCCGATTTGTCCAAGCTGGGAAGGACCTTAAAATCCACCCAGTGCCACCCCTGCCATGGCAGGGACACCTCCCACTGTCCCAGTGCCCAGCCTGGCCTTGGGCACTGCCAGGGGTGCAGGGGCAGCCCCAGCTGCAGGGTCCCACGGACACCTGTGTGGTGTTTTCAGGGACCCTGTGGCAGGAAGGAAATGATGAATCTGACTCCATGTTCTTAGAAGGCATATTATTATATCACATTACATTACATTATATATATTATATATATTATATTATTTATTTTTATTGTATTATATTATTTTTATGATATTATACTAAACTATGCTCTAGAATAGAGAAAGGATACAGACAGAAGGCTAAAAGATACTAAAGAAAACCTCATTACTCTCTCCAGAGTCTGACACAGCTTGGCTGTAATTGGCCAATGAGTAAAAACAATTCACCCGTTGGATAAACAATCTCCAACCACATTCTGAAGCAGCAAAACACAGGAGAAGCAAATTAGATAATTATTGTTTTCTTCATTCTCTGAGGCTTCTCAGCTTCCCAGGACAGCAATCCTGGGCAAAGAGGATTTTTCAGAGCACATGATGGGGACAGCCCTGGTGCCCAGCCCAGCTCCAGGCCCTCAATCCCAGCCTGGGGCAGTGGCGACGTGCTGGGCTCCTCGTGGAGCTGCAAATCCCTGTCCCCACCTGGGCCGTGGCTGTCCCACCCTGTCTCACACCACGGCCCATGGCCAGCCAGGCTCCCTCACTCCCCAGAAACCCCCAGAATGTCCCCAGGCCGTTTGTCCTGCTCCCTCTGCTGCCCTGTGGGATGTTCCAGCTCCAGGAGGGCCGGGAGCAGCGCCAGGCTCCGTGTGGGCTCAGACACAGAGTGACGGATCCTGCGAGGGACATCAGCCTTTGGGACCTGAACGGGGCAGGGAGGGGACCTGGGACCCCCAGGGACACCCAGGGACAGGGACAGAGCAGGGGTGGCACTGGGGACACGAGACTCCAGATCTAAACCCGTGAAGAGGAGCTGCTGCCAAATGTGCTGGGAGATGGACAGATGTCCTGAGGAGATGGCAAATGTCCTCAAGGGTGGCCAGTGCCCTAAGGAGCTGGCCAGTGCCCTGAGGAGGTGCCAGTGTCCTGAGGAGGTGCCAGTGCCCTGAGGAGGTGCCAGTGTCCTGAGGAGGTGCCAGTGTCCTGAGGAGATCGGTGGCTTTGCCGGAGACATGCCACCCTGCGTGGCAGCTGTGGTGTCCCCCGGTGGGCACAGTGCCCAGCAGGGCTGGGGGTGCTGCCAGGGCTGCTGTGCCCCTGCAGGGAGCAGGGCAGGCGAGGAGCTGCCCCCATCCAAAGGGGGGTGTGCTTGGACCATTACCTCACCTGAGGCAACAGGTAAAACCAACGGGGCCCTGAGGGCTCCATTGAGCTTCTCAGGGTGTGCCAGCCCTGCCCAGGGGCCTGAGCACAGCTTGGTGTCCCTGTCACCTGCCTGGGTCAGCTCCCTGGGCTGTCCCTGTCCCTGTCTCTGTCTGAGCCCCCCTCCTGGCCCCCCGGCCCCCGGGGGTTCCTGAGATGGGGCAGAGCAGACCTGGCCCCGTTGTCAGCCCGGTGCTGAGCTCCTCACCCCACCTGGCCAGGTGGAGAGCCCGGGCCAGGCAGGAGCCCCCTCCCTGCTGCTGCCAGCCTGTGCCAGGGGTGTCCCGGTGGAATTGTGTCACAGACACATTTATCAAAATCCTTTCCTTGGGATGTTTCCTCCTGAGAAGCTGGGAGGCCTCAGGAACAAAATGCAAACAATGGTTATCTGCTGCTGTGGAATGCAACAGGTGCATCTGGGATTGGTTTCATGTGGTTGTTTCTGATTAATGGCCAATCACAGTCAGCTGGCTCTGACAGAGAGTCGAGCCACAAACCTTTGTTATCATTCTTTCCTTTCTATTCCTAGCTTAGCCAGCCTTCTGATGAAATCCTTTCTTCTATTCTTTTAGTATAGTTTTAATGTAATATATATCATAAAATAATAAATCAGCCTTGTGAAACATGGAGTCAGATCCTCATCTCTTCCCTCATCCATAAACCCTGTGAGCACCAGCACAGGATTGCTGTTTCTGTGGCTGCCCAGCCTGTGCCAGGACAGCTGTCACACAGGAGGGTAATTACATGTCATCATCTGTAATTATGTGTAATTCCACGCCATTCTTTGCCGTTTTGGTGACAGTGTGTGCTGGGCTGGGCTCAGCCGTGCTGCGTCAGCCTTTCCCCAGCCAGGGACTCTCCCATGGGGATTCCTGACCTTGCTGTGGCCTGAGACCCCCACGTCCCCCTCACCTCGCGTCACCACACACCCCCTTTGTGTGCGTGGCCCTGGGACAGGGTCCTGGTGGCCCTGGCAGGGCTGGGGCACAGCTGGGCTCAGTGCTCCAGAGGGGGGGAAAAACGCCAGTCACTCAGTTTTATAAAATTGTAAAAGTTTAATAGTAATAAAATGGTTATAAAAGTAGCAATATAATTAGGGTAATAATAATTTGGACAATTTGGATTAGGACAATATGAGACAATAGAAACAAAGAGTTACGGACAGTCTGGGTACCTTTTCTGGGCAAAATAAGCCGGAAAAAGGACCCACGTTAACAGAGGATTAATCAGGAGAAATGAACTTCTTCCCGCCTCACTCAGCCCTGGAGATGCCGTCAGGATCCAGAGGAAGGAGCTGACACTGCCCAGCCAGAATCCTGTGTTTGAATGGAATTTATGCATCATGGATGAGGTGTATGAATATGCAACAGGTGATTGTTTTTAAGGGTTAATCCTCTGTTAATGTGGGTCCTTTTTTGGGCTTGTGCTGCCCAGAAAAGGTACCCAGGCTGCCCGTAACTCTTTGTTTTTATTGTCTCATATTGCCCTAATCCGGATTGTCCAAATTATTATTACCCTAATTATATTGCTATTTTTATAACCATTTTATTATCATTAAACTCTTAAAAGTTTCAAAAATAAGTGATT
Source organism: Ammospiza caudacuta (assembly GCF_027887145.1). Classification (NCBI taxonomy): domain Eukaryota; kingdom Metazoa; phylum Chordata; class Aves; order Passeriformes; family Passerellidae; genus Ammospiza; species Ammospiza caudacuta. Next base: position 121,749,795 of record NC_080594.1, on the reverse strand, counting down.
GGTGTTTTTCACAGGCAGAGAGGGCAGTTAATTGAAACAATTAATTACCTAGATAATTAATTGCCTGCTGCTTCTTCATGAGGCCCTTAATTGTCTATTTATTTATTTATTTAGCTATTGGCTAGTTTAGTTGTTTATTTAGTTATTCCATAAAGTCATTAGTTAATTACCAATGACTTTAATAATTTAGTTATTCTGGAAATTCATTCTTTAATTAGTTAGTATTGTAATGATTTATTTTTTCAGTAAAATAATTATTTTACCAGCCCAATCTCTGTCAGCCCAGCAGTGCCAGGAGCCACCACAGAAATAACCAGGGCAGCAACAGGGAAATTCCTGCAGGTTTGTGGAGTCTGAGCCCTGAGTGCCCCTTTGTGTCACCTGCCCTGAGCCTCCTCCTCCTCCTGGGCTGGGAATGCCCTGGGCTGAGCCAGCTCTGCTCCTGGAACGATGGGAAATGGGGGATTTTGGGTGTGAATTTGGGATGGGAAATGGGGGATTTTGGGTGTGAATTTGGGATGGGAAGTGCGGGATTTTGGGTGTGAAACTGGGATGGGAAATGGGGGGTTTTGGGGTGTGAAATTGGGATGGGAAATGGGGGATTTTGGGTGTGAAATTGGGATGGGAATTGGGGGATTTTGGGTGTGAATTTGGGATGGGAAATGGGGGATTTTGGGTGTGAAACTGGGATGGGAATTGGGGGATTTTGGGTGTGAAACTGGGATGGGAAATGGGAGACTTTGGGTGTGAAATTGGGATGGGAAATGGGGGATTTTGGGGTGTGAAACTGGGATGGGAAATGGGGGATTTTGGGTGCGAATTTGGAGGTTTTGGGATGGGAAATTGGGATGGGAAATGGGGGATTTGGGGTGTGAGATTGGGATGGGAAATGCGGGAATTTGGGGTGTGAGACTGGGATGGGAAGTGTGGGATTTTGGGGGAGTTAAATTGGGATGGGAAGTGTGGGATTTTGGGTGTGAAACTGGGATGGGAATTGGTGGATTTCGGGTTGTGAATTTGGGATGGGAAGTGGGGGATTTTGGGTGTGAAATTGGGAAGGGAAATGGGGAATTTTGGGGTGTGAAATTCAGAGCTGGGTATGCCCTGGGGCTGAGCCAGCTCTGCTCCTGGAAGGATGGGAATTGGGGGATTTTGGGTGAGAAACTGGGATGGGAAATGGGGGATTTTGGGGTGTGAAATTGTGATGAGAAATGGGGGAATTTGGGTGTGAAACTGGGATGGGAAATGGGGGATTTTGGGTGTGAAACTGGGATGGGAATTGGGGGATTTTGGGTGTAAAACTGGGATGGGAATTTGGGGATTTTGGGTGTGAAACTGGGATGGGAAATGGGGGATTTTGGGGTGTGAAATTGTGATGAGAAATGGGGGAATTTGGGTGTGAAACTGGGCTGGGAAATGGGGGATTTTGAGTGTGAAACTGGGATGGGAATTGGGGGATTTTGGGTGTGAAATTGGGATGGGAATTGGGGGATTTTGGGTGTGAAACTGGGATGGGAAATGGGGGATTTTGGGTGTGAAATTGGAATGGGAATTGGGGGATTTTGGGTGTGAAACTGGGATGGGAAATGGGGGATTTTGGGTGTAAAATTGGAATGGGAATTGGGGGATTCTGGGTGTGAAACTGGGATGGGAAATGGGGGATTTTGGGTGTGAAATTGGAATGGGAATTGGGGGATTTTGGGTGTAAAATTGGAATGGGAATTGGGGGATTCTGGGTGTGAAACTGGGATGGGAATTGGGGGATTTTGGGTGTGAAATTGGAATGGGAATTGGGGGATTTTGGGTGTGAAACTGGGATGGGATATGGGGGATTTTGGGTGTGAAATTGGGATGGGAAATGGGGGATTTTGGGTGTGAAATTGGAATGGGAATTTGGGGATTTTGGGTGTGAAACTGGGATGGGAAATGGGGGATTTTGGGTGTGAAATTGGGATGGGATATGGGGGGTTTTGGAGTGTGACACTGGGATGGGAAGTGGGGGATTTTGGGGTGTGAATTTGGGATAAGAAGCGCGGGATTTTGGGTGTGAAGTTGGGATGGGAAATGGGGGATTTTGGGGTGTGAAACCGGACCTGGGACTGTCCCACCCGTGTCCCCAGGCCCAGGGGCAGGGGCAGTGCTCAGGGGACTGGGGCAGCCCTGCAGGGCTGGGGAAACTGAGGCACGGTGAGCAGGGGGGTTCAGGCTGGCTGAGGGGATGATGCAGCCCCCGTGCCCGGGGCTTTAAGAGCCCTGAGGGTTGGCACTGGGGGCACGGGCAGCGGTGCCCTGGCAGTGCTGGGGAGTGTGGCAATTCCATGATTCCATGATCTGCAGGGCTCTGTGGGCACCCCTGGCCTGGCCGTGCTGCAGCGGAGGAGAACTGACACTGTTGAGTCAGGGATGGAAGGAAAGACTCCCGGTGGACCAGAAGGCTCAAGAATGATCTTTATTAGCAATCTCTATTAGAGTTGTTTTGACTTATTGGCCAGTTATGGTCCAGCTGTGTCGAGGCTCTGCAAAGAGTCACGAGTTTTTCATTATTGTCTTAGGGTTAATGATTTTGTGGATTAATGATGATTTAGTGGATTGTTGATTTAATCAATGATCCTCCCGATAATTATAATCACGGTGGTCCATCAGTGCCCATGGGCTGGGTTAAGGATTTAGTGAATTAATGATGATTTCGTGGATTTTTGATGTGATCAATGATCGTCATTGATAATTATAATTGATAATTATAATCAGGATGGTTGATCAGTGCCCATGGGCTAGGGTTAGGGTTAATGATTTTGTGGATTGTTGATTTGATCAATGATCCTCCCGATAATTAAAATTGATAATTGATAATTGATAATTATAATCAGGTGGTCCATCAGTGCTCATGGGCAGGGCTGGTGGCAGAGGGGCCCGGCAGCTTGAGGGGATGCTCGGGGAGGTTCCAGCAGTGGAGACAGACCATTTCCACCTGCTGCGGGTAAACTCTCAGACATCCGTTGTGCCCTGGATGCCAGCTGTGCCCATCTCCCGCTCGGCTCTCACAGCCCGGCCCGGTGCCCCAGGAGAGAGGAAAATCCCTCGCGATGCAAATGTGGGAGAGCAGGAAATGCCTCGCCGGCAGCGTTAACTGCAGTTAATGGTTAATGCGCCGGCGATTTAAACCTGCCCGGGCAGGGGCCGGTTGCTGCTCCCGAGGTGTGCAGGGCAAGGATCGGTACCCGGGACCGGTACCCGGCCCCGGCCGGGCTGCGGCTCCTGTCCCCAGCCAGGGGCTGCTGTCCCCATCCGGACCTGCCCCGGTGAGTCCTTCTCCGCCGCGCGCCGGGCTCTGGGGCAGCGATTCTGCTGAGGATGCTGAACGTGCGAGAGGAGCAGGTGCCCACATTGCTGGGAGGCCGAGGGGGGAAGCCTCGCTGCGCTGCTCTGCAGCCCGCGCACACGCCCGGGGATGCGCCCAGGCTGATCGAGTCCCTGCTCTGCCCCACGCTGCTCCATCCGCCCACCCGGGTGACACGGGTCTGCGGGTGGGACAGGCGACTGCGCAAATATTTGCCGTGAGCTGAAGGTCCTTTCTGGCCCGAGCCGTGTTTTCTGTGGGCTTTTGGTTCAGGGAGCTGAGAGTCCTTAATGGAAGCACTTAGAAATGCAAACACGTCCGGCTCGGGTACCTGCTGCTTGCGAGGAAAGCAAATCTGGCTGCAGGCAGGGAAAGGTTTACCTTTGGTCCGAATCCAAGTGGTTTTCCTCCATCCCAGCCCTGGCCTGGAGCTTTCCTGATGTACGATGGGGTTTACACAGGGGTGAGACGGGGGAAGCTCACAGACCCAGCAGCGCTGTGGTGGGATCTCCTCTCCACGCAGCCCTTCCCATGGCAGGAGGATTTGCAGCTTGGCTGGTCTGCATTATTCACATCTCCAGAGATGCCCTCAGGCCATCAGTCATGGGACAGTGCTTGCAGGTGGGGACAGGGGTGCTCCCAGCGCTTCAGGAGCCGGGAAAACCGAGCTGAGAGCCTGGAGGGGCTGCAGGGCCAGGAAAACTGAGCTGAGAGCCTGGAGGGGCTGCAGGGCCAGGAAAACCGAGCTGAGAGCCTGGAGGGGCTGCAGGGCCAGGAAAACCGAGCTGAGAGCCTGGAGGGGCTGCAGGGCCAGGAAAACCGAGCTGAGAGCCTGGAGGGGCTGCAGGGCCAGGAAAACCGAGCTGAGAGCCTGGAGGGGCTGCAGGGCCAGGAAAACCGAGCTGAGAGCCTGGAGGGGCTGCAGGGCCAGGAAAACCGAGCTGAGAGCCTGGAGGGGCTGCAGGGCCAGGAAAACCGAGCTGAGAGCCTGGAGGGGCTGCAGGGCCAGCATCCGTGCAGAGCTCTGCATTTGGGGTGTCACCCTGGGCTGTTTCTGCTCCGGGCCAGAACTCCTTTGTCCAGGGGTCACCCTGTGCAGTCCACCATGTCTCTGTCCCTCTTAGTGAAGGAGTGGAAAAGGAATGAAGCAAAAGGAGGAAAAGAAAGGGCTCCCTCTGCTCCAGCGCCAGGCTGGGAGGGCTGGGGCTGTTCAGGCTGTCCAAGGTGACCCTGGAGCCCCTTGCACTGCCTCAGGGGGCTCCCAGTGAGAAGTGTAATGGGCGGCACGGCCCTCAGAGGTGCAGCTGGGTGTCAGCCACACCCCAGACACGGCCCAGCATCGGCACTGGGGAAGGATTTATTCCTGTGTTTGGGGTTTTACAGGGAACTTTGGTGTGAGCAGGGTGAGGAATGCGTCATTCCACCTCCCTGGAGGAGCCTGGAGTGCCACCACAGGCACAGCTCTGTGTGTGCTCACAGATGGAGCCGCTGGCTGGGAAGGCTGACTTTATGGCTGTTTCTATGACTTTCACAAGGGTTTTGTGGCAGTGGATAAAGCAGAGCTGGGAAAAGGCCTGGCCTGTTTAGCAGTGGCAGAGCAGAGATGTTTTCCTTCCAGCCACACCTGGCAGGGCTGGCAGTGTGACAGCATTCACAGGGGTCCGAGGATGAGGGAAGAGACGAGGGTCTGACTCCGTGTTTCAGAAGGCTGATTTATTATTTTATTTTATATATTACATTAAAACTATACTAAAAGAGTAGAAGAAAGGGCCAGCCAAGAATAGAAAAGGAAAGAATGAATAACAAAGGCTTGTGGCTGGGACAGAGAGTCCAAGCCAGCTGACTGTGATTGGCCATTAATCAGAAACAACCACATGAGACCAATCACAGATGCACCTGTTGCATTCCACAGCAGCAGATAATCATTGTTTGCATTTTGTTCCTGAGGCCTCCCAGCTTCTCAGGAGGAAAGATCCTAAGGAAAGGATTTTTCAGAAAATATCATGGTTACATGGCAAGACAAGCAGGGTCCTTTGTAGAGAGCACAGCGAGGGAGGGCGGCCCTTGGGGCAGAAGGCAGGAGCCTTGTCACCTGTGTCCTGCTTTGCAGCACCTCTCAGGTGCCACGGGCAAGGCCAGGCTCACAGGGTGGTTTGTCCTTCCTCATTTGCAGCATCTCTCAGGTGCCACGGGCAAGGCCAGGCTCACAGGGTGGTTTATCCTTCCTCATTTGCAGCATCTCTCAGGTGCCACGGGCAAGGCCAGGCTCACAGGGTGGTTTATCCTTCCTCATTTGCAGCATCTCTCAGGTGCCACGGGCAAGGCCAGGCTCACAGGGTGGTTTGTCCCTTCTCCTTCCTGCAGAGAGCCGGGTCAGGCCGGGGCTGAGCCTGGGAGCGCCATGTACGAGCTCAACGAGAGCAGCTTCGACCCCATCACCTTCGTGCTGACGGGCATCCCGGGCATGGAGGAGTCCCACATCTGGATCTCCGTGCCCTTCTGCCTGATGTACCTCACCGCCGTGCTCAGCAACCTGCTGCTCCTCTTCCTCATCGCCACGGACCGCAGCCTGCACGAGCCCATGTACCTGTTCCTGGCCATGCTGGCCCTCTCGGACCTGCTGCTGTCCACCGCCACCGTGCCCAAGATGCTGGCCATCTTCTGGTTCGGCGCCAGGGAGATCTCCTTCGATGCCTGCATGGCGCAGATGTTCTTCACGCACTTCAGCTTCATCGTGGAGTCCTCGGTGCTGCTGGCCATGGCCTTCGACCGCTACGTGGCCGTGTGCGCCCCGCTGCGCTACGGGGCCCTGCTGACGCCCTCGGCCATCGCCAAGGTGGCGGCGGCCGCCGTGGCCCGCGGGCTGTGCATCATGTGCCCGCCCATCTTCCTGCTGAAGCGCCTGCCCTACTGCGGGCACAACGTCATGCCCCACACCTACTGCGAGCACATGGGCGTCGCGCGCCTGGCCTGCGCCGACATCCGCGCCAACGTCTGGTACGGGCTCACCACGGCGCTGCTCTCCTCGGGCCTGGACGTGGTGCTCATCGCCGCCTCCTACGCGCTCATCCTCCGCGCCGTGTTCCGCCTGCCCACCCGCGAGGCGCGCCGCAAAGCCCTCGGCACCTGCGGCTCCCACCTCTGCGTCATCCTCATGTTCTACGTGCCCGCCTTCTTCTCCTTCCTGACGCACCGCTTCGGCCGCCACGTGCCCGGGCAGGTGCACATCCTGCTGGCCAACCTCTACGTGGTGGTGCCGCCCATGCTCAACCCCATCGTCTACGGCGTGAGGACGCGGCAGATCCGCGAGCGCGTGGCCCGCCTGCTGTGCCCCGCGGGGACGGGCTGCGCCTGCCCCGCCTGGGGGCACGGCTGCTGACCTGCAGGGACCCGCAGGGGGACGGAACATGAGCAAATACAGGCAGTATAGGATGTAATCTTACCCCCCAAAGGGCTGCAGCTGAGCCAATCACTGAGGGTTAGGAGCAGGCCCGATGTTAACAGGCCACACCTGTAGCAAATAAGAAGAGTGTCATAAAAGAGTGGATTGGTTGATTGAGGGGAGCTGGAGTCAGTTGGCTGCTGTGAGGACAAGGAAGAGTCAGAGCTAGAGGAGGTGCCTACAAGGAACACCAAGGAGGTACAAAACTCTGGCAATATGGAACCCTGGCAATGTAATGACAATAACGACAATAGAACTCTTGAGCTGGATATGGCAGCAGGGATGGGTGTGGGATGGCTCTGGGGCGTGCCATGGCTCTGGGGCGTGCCATGGCTCTGGGGTGAGAGATGGTTCTGGCATGGAGAGCAGCACCAAGGCAGCAGCACGGCCGGGCCTGGAGGAGCCAGCCTTGCCCAAGGGCTTCCAGGGAAGCTGGAGGTGTTGGGGTTTCTGGAAATGTGGGCTTGGCCCGTCAGCGCCTCCGCTGCTGCTGGTTTCTGCTGGAGCTGCCTCCCCTGGGTTTCCCTCACTGGCACAGCCTGGGCAGGCTCAGCTGGGAAGCATCCAGGCACTCAGGCCTGCTGACTCGCTGTCACCTGCTGCAGCTGGGTGTGTTTGCTGCCCTACAGCCTCATTCCTGCCTGTTCCTTCACCTTTCCAACCACAGAGACGCACCACGGACACCGTGCTGGTCGCCAGATGGAGCATGGCACACCAAGCACAGCTGGACGGGCCCCACAGTGCCCACCATGGCACAGAGGGGCTTCGTCCTCCTGCCCTCGCTGCTGACATTGCTGCTGCTGCTGAAGGTGCTCCCTGCTGAAGTGCCCTGAGAGCTTGGGAAAGGCTTTATTGCCCGTGTTTGAGGGAAACATTTCCCTTAATGACTCCCAAATGCAATCCAGGCCTTCAGAGTGTGTGTAAAGGGACAGAGGTTTCCTACACCCACCACATCCCACAGAGATGTGTCGCTACAGGACACAAAATAACACGACACGGACATGCAGTTTTTGATGGTAAAAAGAGAACTTTTAATTTTTGACTCTTAACATTTATGGATTTCTGAAAGTGACAGTGGATTGGAGGGTGATGGTGCCACCTCTCCAATGACACTGGACAAACAAGTCTGTTAAATTTCTCTTCTTCCATAAAAGAATATAAAACCATAAGTTATTTACATAAAGTGTGTGAGAAAGTTTGTTACAAAAATATGAACCTGAGAAGGCTTAGAAAAACTTTAAAAATCAGGGTGACAGGGATGCTTTCTGTCTTGGCAGCACAGCTCTGCCCCATCCAGTCAGGGAAGGCACAGCTGGCACACCTGGCTGGGCTGTGGAGCCCTGTCACACCTGCCCAGGTGAGGAGGGCTCTGCTGCACACCTGGCTGGGCTGCAGAGCCCTTTGGGACCTGCCCAGGTGAGGAAGGCACTGCTGCACACCTGGCTGGGTTCATGGTTTCAGAGCAAACCCCCCAAAAGTTTTTCACTTTCGCAACGCGTTTTTTCCTCTCTTTGTTTTATTTCCCTCTGATTTGATCAAAGGTGGCACCCTGTGACAGGAACAGGGGAAATGAAAGTCTGTTCATTAAGGGCTGTTTGTCTAGCAGCAGAGATAACGGAGCTGGTACAAAAGCTGCTGCTGTCACTGGGCTTTTAATGTCCCCAGAATGTTCGTGTTTGCCTTGGCTTTCTTAGAAAAAGGGGAAAAAAAAGAGCGTTTGCACAGAGCTGCCGTGTGATTTTTGATAGGAGATGGGGCCGTGAGAAGGGAAATCTGTCAGGAGAGCGTGTTGCTGTGGGCAGCACACAAATCCAGCTGCCCCCTGGATTTGTCAATAAATGGGGCTGGAGCAGCCTGGCACAGGGGGAGCTGTCCCTGCCATGGCAGAGATGGGATGAGATGGATTTAGGGTCCTTTCCAGCCCAAACTGCCCCGTGCCCCCATGGCTCCATGGATCTGTCTGTCCCTGGGGTTTCCCAGGATGGAGTTACACCAGGGAGGAGGCAGAGCTGAGTTTGGAGGAGGCAGAGCTGAGTTTGGAGGAGGCAGAGCTGAGTTTGGAGGACGCAGATTTGATTGTGAGCCCCTGCTCTGCTCCTTGGCTGGAGGTGGGGCCGGGCCAGGACAAACTGCCCAGGAAATGTCCCCAGGTCAATGAATCACCAGCTGGGCCATTCCTGGCCAGGGGCCCGTGCCTAATGGGGCATTAGCCAGCCAAGCAGGGAGATTTATATTCCAAGGTGGTTAAAATGTCAGCTTAATAACTCACACCGGCTGGGAAACCACGGCTCCTTCAATTTTTTTTTCCAAATCTGGAGACACCCATTGTGTTTTTAGCTCAGTTCATGGCTTTTGTGAGCGTGCTTGGATTGCAGGGATCTTTGCCTGGGAGGGAGGGAGGGAGGGAGGAAGGGAGGGAGGAAGGCTCCCTGCCTGTGGCACGGAGTTAGAATGAGATGAGCTTTAGGGTCCATCCCCACCAGAACCATTCCACCATTCCATTATTCCATCATTTCATAGCATTCCATTATTCTGTCATTTCTACGGGTGCTTTTCCCACATGGAAGAAGTAAATAGAATGTCAGGAATCTTTGGGCAATAAGTGGAAGTCAGTGGGAAAGCTCATGTGCCCTCAGTGGATGTTTGTGTGCTGGAGAAGGAGCTGAGCCTGCACCTGGAGCGGGGATGGAGCCCCGGGCTGGGGACAGGCCTGGGGTGGGATGTGTGAGAGCCCACCGGGATGGGTGAGAGCCCACCGGGATGGGTGAGAGCCCACTGGGATGGGTGAGAGCCCACTGGGATGGGTGAGAGCGCACTGGGATGGGTGAGGAGCTCACCTGGGATGGGTGAGGAGCTCACCTGGGATGGGTGAGAGCCCACCTGGATGGGTGAGAGCTCACCTGGGATGGGTGAGAGCCCACCGGGATGGGTGAGAGCCCACCGGGATGGGTGAGAGCCCACTGGGATGGGTGAGAGCCCACTGGGATGGGTGAGGAGCTCACCTGGGATGGGTGAGGAGCTCACCTGGGATGGGTGAGAGCCCACCTGGATGGGTGAGAGCCCATTGGGATGGGTGAGAGCCCATTGGGATGGGTGAGAGCCCATTGGGATGGGTGAGGAGCTCACCTGGGATGGCTGAGAGCCCACCTGGGATGGCTGAGAGCTCACCTGGGATGGGTGAGGAGCTCACCTGGGATGGGTGAGAGCCCACCTGGATGGGTGAGAGCCCATTGGGATGGGTGAGAGCCCATTGGGATGGGTGAGAGCCCATTGGGATGGGTGAGAGCGCACTGGGATGGGTGAGGAGCTCACCTGGGATGGGTGAGGAGCTCACCTGGGATGGGTGAGAGCCCATTGGGATGGGTGAGAGCTCACCTGGGATGGGTGAGAGCCCACCTGGGATGGGTGAGAGCCCACCTGGATGGGTGAGAGCTCACCTGGGATGGGTGAGAGCCCACCTGGATGGGTGAGAGCCCACCTGGATGGGTGAGAGCTCACCTGGGATGGGTGAGAGCCCACCTGGATGGGTGAGAGCTCACCTGGGATGGCTGAGAGCTCACCTGGGATGGGTGAGAGCCCACCTGGATGGGTGAGAGCCCACCTGGATGGGTGAGAGCTCACCTGGGATGGGTGAGAGCCCATCTGGATGGGTGAGAGCTCACCTGGGATGGCTGAGAGCTCACCTGGGATGGGTGAGAGCCCACCTGGATGGGTGAGAGCCCACCTGGATGGGTGTGAGCCCACCTGGATGGGTGAGAGCTCACCTGGGATGGGTGAGAGCCCACCTGGATGGGTGAGAGCCCATTGGGATGGGTGAGGAGCTCACCTGGGATGGGTGAGAGCCCACTGGGATGGGTGAGAGCGCACTGGGATGGGTGAGGAGCTCACCTGGGATGGGTGAGAGCCCACCTGGGATGGCTGAGAGCTCACCTGGGATGGGTGAGAGCCCACCTGGATGGGTGAGAGCCCATTGGGATGGGTGAGAGCTCACCTGGGATGGGTGAGAGCCCATCTGGATGGGTGAGAGTCCACCTGGATGGGTGAGAGCTCACCTGGGATGGGTGAGAGCCCATCTGGATGGGTGAGAGCTCACCTGGGATGGCTGAGAGCTCACCTGGGATGGGTGAGAGCCCACCTGGATGGGTGAGAGCCCACCTGGATGGGTGAGAGCTCACCTGGGATGGGTGAGAGCCCATCTGGATGGGTGAGAGCTCACCTGGGATGGCTGAGAGCTCACCTGGGATGGGTGAGAGCCCACCTGGATGGGTGAGAGCCCACCTGGATGGGTGTGAGCCCACCTGGATGGGTGAGAGCTCACCTGGGATGGGTGAGAGCCCACCTGGATGGGTGAGAGCCCATTGGGATGGGTGAGGAGCTCACCTGGGATGGGTGAGAGCCCACTGGGATGGGTGAGAGCGCACTGGGATGGGTGAGGAGCTCACCTGGGATGGGTGAGAGCGCACTGGGATGGGTGAGAGCCCACCTGGGATGGGTGAGGAGCTCACCTGGGATGGGTGAGAGCTCACCTGGGATGGCTGAGAGCTCACCTGGGATGGCTGAGAGCTCACCTGGGATGGGTGAGAGCCCACCTGGGATGGGTGAGAGCCCACCTGGATGGGTGAGAGCTCACCTGGGATGGGTGAGAGCCCACCTGGATGGGTGAGAGCCCACCTGGATGGGTGAGAGCCCATTGGGATGGGTGAGGAGCTCACCTGGGATGGGTGAGAGCCCACCTGGATGGGTGAGGAGCTCACCTGGGATGGGTGAGAGCCCATTGGGATGGGTGAGAGCTCACCTGGGATGGGTGAGGAGCTCACCTGGGATGGGTGAGAGCGCACTGGGAGCTCCTGGGCCAGGATGCCCCTGGATCCCTGGGAGTGTTCCAGGCCAGGCTGGATGGGGTTTAGAGCAGCCTGCTCCAGTGGCAGGGGCAGAACCAGGATGATTCCATCACTCTGTGCAATGTTAGTTTAATAAAGTCCTATTTGAATACATCACATGGACTCCATTTTCTTCATGGTGGAAAAATCCTCTTCTTTATTCATGTAGCTCAGTTTAATATAATTTTTGCCAAAAAAAGCATTTTCTTGATTCACATAACTCGTATTTTTACCATTTTTTGAGACCTCCTGTGTGACCCCAATTGTTCAGGAGCTTCCTTGCCAATTACCTTTATTGGCTGATACCAAGTTGTTATTCTGTATTGATGGGTCTCAAACCCCGTGAGTGCCTGCAGGCACAGCAGTTTGCGAGAGGCAGTTTCCATTTTCCCATCTAACGTCGGTACAAGTGCTGGCTGCTTTTCACCCGGGAGCGGATTGCCGTGCTAACGAGCTGCTCTGCCCGCACCAGGGCTGCTTTCGCACGGGAACCTGCACAGGCCTGGCTTACACAAGGCCAGACACCGACCCCAGGAGAGCAGGCTGGGTTTCATGAAGCCTTTCTTTATGGTTTTTTACCTCACTGCAACAGAATCCCGCCCCACAGAAGGCAGAGGGTGAACAGCAGCCCCTCCTTGCTGCAATGGGATGGTGACTCAGCCTTGGGGCAGTGTTGGGTGGGGGTTTGGTCCCATGGGTGGAGGCTCCTGCTGGTGCCAGAGGTCCTGGCAGCTCCCTGGAGGGTGCAGGCACTCGGGAGCTGCTGACAGCATTTCCAGCCGAGGGTCTCTGCAGGGCTCTGGGGGTCCAAACAACCAGAAAGGGGCACAAAACCACCTGAGGGGATTCCAGCAGGGGTGAAATCAGCCCACCTCCAGCTCAGAGCTCCCAGTTTGCTCTCCACTGTGGTTCCCAGAGAGTTCAAACAGTTCAAACAGGTCCTAAAGCACTTCCAGGCTGGGGCAGGGCTCACAGGTCCCTGCCAGCCCATGGCAGCGGCGCAATGCGATGGGGTTGAAGGTCCCCCCAGCCCAAACCGTGTGTAATTCGGTGATTCTGTGATTGCCCAGCTCCTGCAGGTGAGCAATGGTGTGCTGCGCTCTTGGGGACACCAGCCAGGCAGGATCCCTGTGCTGCGCTCACCTGGGGGACACCTGGGCTGCAGAGGCTCCCCATGCTGGCCTGTGCTGGGAGCTGGGTCCTGCTCTCACTGCAGGGAGGTGTCGGAGCTCAGTGCATCCCTCTGTCTGTCCTGAGCTGCCAGGACCCCGCCGGGGGGCTCACAGACCCTGGCATGTTTCCCAAAACACCTGGGGATTTGATTGTGACCCCTGGAGCAAGTTACCAACTTGGTATGAGGACCTGAAAGTCACACAGGTTTGAACGGTGTAATAACAAAATGATCACAGGGTGAAAATGTAGGTTTTAGGATTTTTGGTATGGGGGTTATGGGGACAAGATGGATGAATCTGGGTGTGTCCAGCCTTTCTCCTTCTTGTTCTCCATTTCCTGCAGTGATGTTGGCACTTTGGGATTGGGTTAGAGTAGAGGTGCACTGTCTAACATGGGTGATAGGTATTGGGAATTAAGTGTAAATATGTTATACGTAGTTTGTAGTGTAAAAGGACAACACAGAGTGCCTGTGGCTGCCCTGCTGAGCAGATCTCGGCTGGGCAGAGAGAAAATTTCATAGATAAGAATTAATAAACAACCTCAGGACCGAACAGTGAAGAGTCCAGACTCGTTCTTCAGCTGCGTGAGCTGAAACAGAGACACCCTGCACATCTGGGGCTGCAATTATCAACCAAAAACCTGAGAGAGAGGGAGGGAGGGCAGCCCCAGCCCTGCACCCTGCTCTCCCAAACCCTTGGTGTCCTCTGCTTTCTGCCCACGCTCTTCTCTTCCACTGTGTGCCTGGTGCAGATGCCAAGCAAACCTTCCTCAGGTACCTCTGGCTCAGCCTAGCTATGGGAAAGGGAAAAAAATAAGAAAAAAAAGAAACAAGTTTCTGACTTAAGTCAGGAAAACCGTAAGTTCATGTGCTTAAATTGAACAGAGAAATGGGATTATCAGAGAAATCTGAAACAGCTTCCTTTGCCTTTAGATTCAAATAAAATAATGCTAAAGTGAATCTGAGACTTGATCAATAGAGTGTAAAAGGGCAGGAATGTAATTAACGGCAATCAGGGCTCGTTTGGGCATCCAGCTTCCGTGGAGACGTGGGATTTCATCTTCTGCTGCATCCAATGGGTGATAAAGTTACCCCAGCCTGAAAAACTGACCCCGGGGCTTGGTGTGCCCTGAGTGTGTTTATATTCACACATTGTGACACAGGGCTCAAACAAATGAATAAATGATAGGCAAAGCAGCTGCTGGTGGGCTTTGCAAAGTGCAGATCCTCTCTCCAGTACAGGTCTCATTTTCTGTGCGCTCTCTCCAATGCAGGTCTCATTTCTGTGTGCTCCTGGAGAGGGCCTGCAGGGACTGGCCTGATGCTGGCTCTGATGTCCTGTGATTGGGATCAGTTGTGCAAACACAAGCCTAAAATCGTTGCTAATGAGGTTTCTGGCTGATGCAGAGACACTCGTTTACTAATTTACTAATTTAATGGAGGGGAGAGCAGGAGGGGCCTGGCCCCAGGCTGGGCAGCTCAGGGGTCTGGGGGAAGGAAGGCCTTGGTGGGGGCACCTGGGTGGCCCAGGATGGTCACAGGTCACAGGTCTCTGTGTCCCTCAGCCAGGGAGGGTCGCCGGGTGTCTGTCTGTCCCTGGGTCGCAGGGTGTCTGTCTGTCCCTGGGTCACAGGGTGTCTGTCTGTCCCGGAGTCACAGGGTGTCTGTCTGTCCCTGGGTCACAGGGTGTCAGTGTGTCTGTCCCTGGGTCACAGGGTGTCTGTCTGTCCCTGGGTCACAGGGTGTCTGTCTGTCCCTGGGTCGCAGGGTGTCAGTGTGTCTGTCCCTGGGTCACAGGGTGTCTGTCTGTCTGTCCCTGGGTCACAGGGTGTCAGTGTGTCCCTGCAGCCAGGGAGGCTCTCTCTGTGTCCCTCAGCCAGGGAGGGTCACAGGGTGTCTGTCTGTCCCGGGGTCACAGGGTGTCAGTGTGTCTGTCCCTGCAGCCAGGGAGGCTCTCTCTGTGTCCCTCAGCCAGGGAGGGTCGCAGGGTGTCTGTCTGTCCCTGGGTCGCAGGGTGTCTGTCTGTCCCGGGGTCACAGGGTGTCAGTGTGTCTGTCCCTGCAGCCGGGGGGTGTCACGGTGGCAGCACAGGGCCAGCGTCCTGTCCCTCACCTGTCTCCCCAACACTCCCCCAGGTGTGACAGGTGTGTGTGTGGGTGGCACCAGCAGGGCTGGGGCTGTGCCGCCCCCAGGACAGATCCTGCTCCTGCTCCTGCCCAGCAGTGCCAGCAGTGCCCTGTGCCCTGGGACATGTCCCCTGTGCCAGCCTGGCTGCTCCCAGCCCCTCTCAGAGCAAAGCCCTTGCAGGGTTGCAGGGGACACAGCTGGGAGATCCCTGCAGTCCTTCCTTGGGAAAAGTGAGACTTTGGTCCCAGGACAGGACAGGCTCCTGGAGCATCTGCTGAGGGGATGGGAGGCACCAGGTGCCTTCAGGGGAGCCCTGGGTGTTGCCTTGGCCCTGGGCTGGGATGGGAGGTGGGCAGCTTTGCCTCAGACCTATTTCAGCATTTGTGGGGTTAAATTCCCTCCTGCCCCCAGCCCTCCCCTGTGTCTGGTGAGGCAAGGAGAGCAAAGCCCTGTTTGGGTCAGGGACATCTCTGTGTTGTCACCAGCATCTGCAGAGCTCTCTGACACCAGAGCAAAGCAGGAGCTGGAACACCTGCCTGCAATGCCAGCTCTCTCTGGACACTGTAAATTACCAGCTGCAGTGGGAACAAAGCATGGATTTTCTGTTTCTTCAGTCAATGCTTACATTTTGAAACGGTGTGGGGATGGAGGGAGGCAAATTGAGCTGGGGAGAAGAGGAAAACAGGCTCTGATTAGACATTTACTGTTAGATATTTACTGTTACTAGAAATTCATCCAGTATTAGATGTTTATTTACTATTTAGATATTTATCTGTTGTTAGATGTTTATTATTAGATGGTTGTATTGATAGTTGTTTAGCATTGTCCGATACTTATCTATTGGTGGTGGGCACCCCTGACCCGGGCACGGGGTCTGGGCATGGGCAGGATTGCATCACAGGGTGGGCTGGGGTTGGGAGGAGCCCTAAAGGGTGTTTCATCACCCCAAATGGGCATGGATGCCACTCTGAGCCTGAACTGTTCCACCGTCCCAAATGGGCACGGGTGCCATCCTGCTCAGCCCCACGAGGGATCCCGAGCCCGAACCCTGCTCCCATCCCCGGAGCAGCCGAGCCCTCCGACCTCCTCCCGCATTCCCACGGGGAAACTCTTTTCCAAATTCCCTTCGCCCAATTAATCACCAAGAGTGATCTGCATAACAATAATTATTCAGAGCAGGGGTTGCTATTTACAGAGGGTGCTGCAGCTCGCAGAACGCATCCCGCGTCAGAGCGGTGTGTGGGATCTGCGGGAGCCCCCGGGATCCACAGTGCAATATATGCTATGAAATAATTCATGCTATGGAGAGAATGTGTTTTATCAAGTTGTGAAATCCAAATGAGTCTCTGACCACAAGACAGACATCTACTTGAATTCCGAGGCTCCTGGAGGCCACAGGAGAACAGTACTCAGTTAACTCATGAACAGACGCTCACTGCTGTCCCGGGAGATTGGAGGATGCCTAAAAGGGATCATGGCCCTGTTGATAGCATCGGTCAAGATAGCAGAAGCCATCAGAAGGATACATGTGAGTATCTTCCTGACGGCCTCTGGGATTCGATCAACGCTGTCAACCAGGGAACGGTGATTGTCCAGCTCTGCACAGCGAAAGAACCAACTGTGAACACGCAGAGTTACAAAAGAAGCTTGGGCTCCTTGGCCTCGGGCACAATAAACTGTATGAAACATGAACAGTGGAAGGTCCGATGCGATAGAGGTCGGATCCAGGTTCACCCAGCACCGATCCTGGGCTCGACGCTGTCTCCTTGGCTGTGGTGGTTTTGGGGAACACATTTTGGTGGCAGAAAAAGATAAATAAATATTTTCGCATTTTTGATGATTTGGCTTTTGACTGATCGTTTATAACAGCGGGAACCGCCGGGTTCTGTGGGGACCCCCGTCCCTGAGCTCTCCCCAAGGCCGGGCTCAGGGGGCTCCAGCCCCTGTCGGTGCCGAACCCTCCCACAGCGACCCCAGAGCGCTCAGCCCTTCCCGGGGCACATGGAGCTCCTGTTTTATTTAATGTAAAAGGGAAAGGTTTTAGGGGAGAGGCAGAGCCCTGCACCCTTAGAGTCACATAGAAAAGTGTAATTGCAGAGTTTTATAATGAGGATGGGTCATGGGAAAGGACCCAGAACATCGTGGAGAACGGGCTCTGATAGGTTTGGGAGAAGGGGTCTAAAGCTGAGGGACTCCTTTGGTGCAGAGCTCCTGGGTGCTCTGAGATTCCCACTGGATCCCTGTTTATTTGCAGTTCAGTATTTTCATTTTGTCACAGAGGCTGAGCTGTTGGCATGGCAGCGCAGCTGCCAGCTCCCAGCACTGGTAATATCTATTCTCTTAACACCTCACATCTGTTTTTGTTTGATGCAGCATTTATACTGAACTGCTTTTTAAAAAATTACAAAATTTGTTGCTATTATTAGAGAATAGTAGGTTTTGTTATATAATAGCTCTTCTTCTTCTTCTTCTTTCTTCTTCTTTCTTCTTATTTCTTCTTCTTCTTTTCTTCTTCTTCTTCTTCTTCTTCTTCTTATTATTATTATTATTATTATTATTATTGAATCAGGTATGATTTTTATTAATTTGATTTTCAAAGCTGATCCACTGTCATACTGTGTTTCCCTGGACACTTTCTTGGTTCAGGGTGTCTTAGACATGAAACTGAGTGTGAGCAGGGAATCCAATCTGCTGTTGAAGATACAGGTGGTTTTCATACACGGAGTCAATATTTTGGTGTGCAACAACATGACAGTTTTTCAGCAATTACCCCACTTCCTCCTGCCTTATGGATAATCCCTTATGCTTTGAGCTTTGAGATTTTACACCCGAGTTGCTGAAAACAGTCAGATCCCATCTCAATTTGTGTGGCTGGGTCTGATTGAGCCCCTGGGGCTCATCAGGGCTCTCCAGGGCAGCAGCACCTCCCTTCCTCTGGCCGGAGGGAGGATTCCGTCTCCCACAGGTTTCCTTCCCATGACACAAAGGTCTTTCCAACTGCCTGGTTAAATTTTAGTTCTGCTAGATTTCCTCTGAAAAATGCTGCGAAGCAAATTGAACTGGGTCTCAGAGCTAAAACGGGAGGGAAAGGGGGTTTGGAGATAAGGAACACGGGCAGCCAACCCCAAACCTGGAGTTAATTTTGTTCTCTATCCTATCTGAGCCCAGGGGCCCCAGAACTCCCCACTCTGGGTGCCTGAGAACATCTTGCTCCCCCCTGCAAACCCTTGAGCATTTCTCTCTCCTTGCCTGACCTCTTCCTCCTGCTCTGGACTCGGAGAGCACAGAAATATCCCAGTATTCATGCATCAGGAGCTGGCTCTGTCTGCAGCCACTCTGCTTGGAGTGGAAGCCCTTGGGAGAAGAATGTGTGAGTGTTGTGTTAGAATCAAGTGGGGAGGAGATCAGGACCCTGGCTCTGACAAGCAGGGTGTGAGGACATGAGGTTTGCAGCCTGGCTTTGTACCCCTGTTTGGGGCTGTAATTTGGGTTTGTGCCCCTGTTTTGGGCTCCATTCTGGGTTTGTACCTCTGCCTGGGGCTCCAATCTGGGTTTGTGCCCCTGTTTGGGGCTCCAATCTGGGTTTGTGCCCCTGTGTGGGGCTCCAGGCTGGGTTTGTACCCCTGTTTGGGGCTCCAATCTGGGTTTGTGCTCCTGTGTGGGGCTCCATCCTGGGGTTGTGCCCCTGTGTGGGGCTCCAGGCTGGGTTTGTGCCCCTGTTTGGGGCTCCAGGCTGGGTTTGTGCCCCTGTTTGGGGCTCCAATTTGGGTTTGTGCCCCTGTTTGGGGCTCCATCATGGGTTTGTGCCCCTGTTTGGGGCTCCAGGCTGGGTTTGTACCCCTGTCTCAGGCTCCATCCTGGGTTTTTAAAGAGAGGAATGAGGTACTCACACCAGAGAGCAGCCACAGGACACCTGAATCTTTCAGAGAAAAAGAATTTATTGCTCCATCATCAGAAGAAATGAACTTCTTCCTGCCTCACTCAGCCCTGGAGATGCCGTCAGGATTCAGAGGAAGGAGCTGACACTGCCCAGCCAGAATCCTGTGTCTGAATGGAATTTATGCATCATGGATGAGGTGTATGAATATGCAACAGGTTATTGTTTTTAAGGGTTAATCCTCTGTTAATGTGGGTCCTTTTTTGGGCTTATTTTGCCCAGAAAAGGTACCCGGGCATCCATAACTCATTGTTTTTATTGTCTCATATTTTCCTAATCCAAACTGTCCAAATTATTATTACTCTAATTATATTGATATTTTTATAACCATTTTATTATCATTAAAATCTTTAACATTTTAAAATCAAGTGATTGACATTTTTCACACCGACCTCACACTCTCCACCACGGCAGTGCCCAGGACTGGTTCCATATCCAAGGATAAGTTAAAACCAGCAGGTTTAAACTGCTGGCTCTGCTCTGGTTCCGAGCCAGGGAGATTTCCCCCAGCACCTGCCTGACCCCGATGTTCTCCCGCACTTCACCAGCCTGGCAGAGCCCAAGATCCTGCTGGCCGTGGCCTTCTACCACTTTGTGGCCATCTGCTTCATGACCATCATCTTCATGACCATCATCTTCATGGCCATCATCTTCATGGCCATCAGCTTCATGGCCATCAGCTTCATGGCCATCTGCCGTGGCCAGGATGGGGCTGGCAGCTCTCCTGAGGGGCTTCTGCATTCTTGGGTTGCTGTTGATAGTTGCAGCCCAAGATGTGCAGGGTGTCTCCGTTTCAGCCCGTGCAACTGAAGAACGAGTCTGGACTCTTCACTTTTTGGTCTTGAGGTTGTTTATTAATTCTTATCTATGAAATTTTCCTTCTGCCCAGCTGAGATCTGCTCAGCAGGGCAGCCACAGGCACTCTGACCACCCCTGGGGCGATGTTGTCCTTTTGTACTACAAACTACATATAACATATTTACACTTAATTCCCAATACCCATCACCCATGTTACACAGTGAGCTTCTACTCTAAACCAATCCCAAAGTGCCAACGTGACTGCAAAAAATGGAGAACAAGAAGGAGAAGGAGAAAGGCTGGACACGCCCAGATCCCTCCACCAGCTCTCTGAACCCCCATTCCTAAAACCCCAAAATATCTATTTTTCACCCTGTGATAAATTCACTAACATTCTACTTAAACTGTCATGGCTTGTAATCCTTCATATAAGATTGGTAATTGTTTGTTCCAAGGGCTCAATCAAGGGCACAGGGGTCTTGGGCTCTGTGCCAGGGTCTCTGAGCCCCCTGGGCAGGGGCTGGAGCCCTCCAGGGCAGCCAGAGGAATGTCCTGGGTTCCCACATTGTCCTGCTGTGGTGGTTCTGCAGGCAGTTCTGCAGGCAGTTCTGTGGTGGTTCTGCGGGCAGGTCTGTGGTGGTTCTGTGGGCAGGTCTGTGGGCAGGTCTGTGGTGGTTCTGTGGGCAGTTCTGTGGTGGTTCTGCAGGCAGTTCTGTGGTGGTTCTGTGGTGGTTCTGCAGGCAGTTCTGTGGTGGTTCTGTGGTGGTTCTGTGGTGGTTCTGTGGGCAGTTCTGTGGGCAGGTCTGTGGGCAGTTCTGTGGGCAGTTCTGTGGTGGTTCTGTGGGCAGGTCTGTGGTGGTTCTGTGGGCAGGTCTGTGATGGTTCTGCAGGCAGTTCTGTGGTGGTTCTGTGGTGGTTCTGTGGGCAGTTCTCTGGGCAGTTCTGTGGGCAGGTCTGTGGGCAGTTCTGTGGGCAGGTCTGTGGTGGTTCTGCAGGCAGTTCTGTGGTGGTTCTGTGGTGGTTCTGTGGGCAGTTCTCTGGGCAGTTCTGTGGGCAGGTCTGTGGTGGTTCTGTGGGCAGTTCTGTGGTGGTTCTGTGGGCAGTTCTGTGGGCAGGTCTGTGGTGGTTCTGTGGGCAGTTCTCTGGGCAGGTCTGTGGGCAGTTCTGTGGTGGTTCTGTGGGCAGGTCTGTGGGCAGGTCTGTGGGCAGTTCTCTGGGCAGGTCTGTGGGCAGGTCTGTGGTGGTTCTCTGGGCAGTTCTGTGGGCAGTTCTGCAGGCACACCATCACCGTGCACACCCACCGGGAGCACATCAGCCCGGCCTGTGCCTGTTGTATTGCACCAAACAGTTATTCAGCTGTTTGCACTGGGTGTTTTGGTAATTTGCACTGTTCACATGACTTGTATCCTACCACCTCATGGTCTTCCCCCTTTTCCCCTGCAAGTGTTATCCCTGGGGGTCTCTTCCCTGGTCAGTCCTTCCCCCCGACCCTCCCCACTTATATCCCATTGGTTGTGGTCCTCTGTCTCAGACACATTTATAAAAAATCCTTTCCTTAGGACTTTTCCTCCTGAGAAGCTGAGAGGCCTGAGAGGAACAAAATGTAAACAATGGTTATCTGCTGCTGTGGAATGCAACAGGTGCATCTGGGGTTGGTCTCATGTGGTTGTTTCTGATTAATGGCCTATAACAGTCCGGCTGCCCGGACTGTCTCGGTCAGTCACAAGCCTTTGTTATCATTCTTTCTTTTTCTATTCTTAGCTAGCCTTCTGACGAAATCCTTTCTTCTATTATTTTAGTATAGTTTTAATATAATATATATAATAAAATATATTATATATATGATATTAAAATATATTATAATATATTGCATTTTAAAATATAATATATTATAATATATATTTTATATATTTCATATATATATTATAATATATAGAACATCAGACACCCTCACATCCCTGTCCCCAGGTTTGTGCAAAATGCAAGAAAAAGGCAAAAATCAGGATGGCAGATTGGCTATGGAAGGAGAGAGATGACAGGAATGAGACCCTGCCCAGGCACGTCACCTTTGCTGATCCCAGACTCACAGAGGAGCTGAGGTGGGAAGGGACCTGCAGGGGTCAGCTCAGCTCAGGTTCACCCAGAGCAGGGTACACAGGGTCACAGCCAGGGGGGCTTGGCCATCTCCAGAGGAGGAGACCCCACAGCCTCCTGGGCAGCTGCTCCATCACCCAGGCAGCCAAAGGATTTCCCTCATATTCAGCTGGAAGTTCCCGTGGAATTCCACCGTGGTGTGACAATAAATCTGCACTCAGGTGGAAAGACATGCAATGAGTGTGTTCTTCTGAATGGCACATGTGTAATGAAATTCATCCTAGAGAGCTGTTCTTCATTAAAATTCATAGTGTTGAAAGCTCTCTGAAAGGTGTAGTATAGAAATAAAACCAAGTGCTGCTCTTCAGCACTCATGGGGTGTCCTTATTCCTTAACTGCATCACTTGACCTTACTTTGAGTAAACATGCCAGTGAAAAATCGTTCTCAGAGGAATCACAGAATGGCATTGAAGGGAATTGTTGTTATCAAATCCTGAAAATGCTCCTGCTGCAGAGCAGCTGCTTTCCTGGAGCTTGAAATTCTCCTGGGCATCAGTTTGGAGCAGCAGCTGGAGTCAGCAGAGCCACGTCCCCCAGAGCAGGGCTGAGCTCTGGTGCACTGAGCCATGTGACAGAGCACGTTGCTCTCTAAAAATAGCAAAAAAAAAAAAAAAAAAAAAAAAAAAAAAAAAAAAAAAAAAAAAAAAAAAAATCTAATGCCATTCTGAGGTGGAACACAAGGATTTTCTCTCAGCAGCTTGGCTCCATTTCTGGCTGCTTGGAGGTTACCCATGGCACTGTTATTCTGTGAGGAAGCCAGGGGTGGAAGCATGGCCAGGCTTGTGAGGGCCCAGGGGCTGAGCCTGCCCTCAGGGCCCTCAGCCAGGGCCAGAGCCAGGGGCAGCCCCGGTGCAGCCCCTTGTTTTCCCTGCAGACACGGGTGTTTAATGCGTTATCAATTTATCACCCTTTCAATGGCAGCAGCTCAGTGTTCCAGTCAGAATTCACCCACCAGGACACCCAGCAGAGGGCCCAGACCTGCCGGTTTGGGAAGGCACAGGGACAGAGGCAGTATTTATTCCCATTTTGAGTGGTATCTACTCTCATTCTGAGCAGCAAAAATGAGTTCAGTGATTTGCCTAAGGTGTATCAAGCCTCATTTTAGGAGCTAAATTGATTAATTTTCTTTTTTTAGTTTTCTTTTTTTCTCATTTTCTAGAGCCTCAGCTGCAGCCTGAGACCTCAGCAGGTTCACCCCTCTGCTCAGTGCAGGGATCACTGCTCATGATGTGCCTCATTTCACCCCAAAATAAAAGGGTTAAAGGCAGGGGAATTGCTGGGGCAGTCGCGTCCATGTGGGGACCACTGTGACCAAAACGGTGCCTTAAAATGAGAAAGGTGCTGGAGTGCAAAGCAAGACAGCAGAGAGGGGTTCCTGGTCTTGCTACATATTCCAGATTTACAAACAAACCCAGCTATCTCAGGTCCAAAACCTGTCAAGTTTCAATTGGCTCTCGACCTTGAAGGATTCGTGTGCTAAGGCTCCAGCACAGCCAGAGAAGCTGCCAGGGAGAGGGAGACTGGTGCTGCAACGCTGAAACCCTGCACACTGACAGCCTTCCACCACTTCCCTGCAAAACAGGGCATTTCTTTCTGCCAGGAATCACCGATTCTGCAGAGCTCTGAGGAAAGGAACGAACCCGAGGGTTGCTTTGGTTTCCAGTGTTTGAGCAGCGCTGGGTCAGAGGGGATGTGTACAGCCCCTCCAACCCCAACCACTCTGATTCTGTAAACCCTCCACTGGGTTTGATTTACACTGAGCTGTGATCCCTGCCATCCAGCGCAATGAATCTGGGTGTGATTGTTTGTGTGTGTGTCTCTGTGTGTGTGTCTGTGTGTCTGTGTGTGTGTCAGACCCGGCTGATGTTCTGCTCTGGGTTTGTCCTGGGCACGTGTGCCCTGTGATGGGCGTTATTCCTCCCGGGAAGAGGAAAGGAGGGATTTCCTGGGGCTGTGGGCAATCCAGTGAGCAGCACCTTGCCCACCAACAAACCCTTGAAATTCAGCTGCTGCTCTGTCCGTGCCAAGCAGCCTCCCCAGAGAGCTGGGCATGGCCTGGAGGGTGCCCAGGTGTCCCCAGGGCTGCAGCCATCCAGTGCCACCAGCGCTGCTGCGGCCACCAATGCAAACCCAGCAGTGCCCTCAGCGTGGCCAGGGCTGGATGGAGGGGCCAGCACTGAGGAAATCAAGCCCTCATCCTGCTCTGGCTGGGGATGCCGCAAGGGAGGCCCCAGCCCCTCTGGCAGTGACCTGCCTTCCCTGTGGGGTGGCAATCCTGACTGGGACCTGCCCCACAGCCTGCTCAGAAAATCCCTGCGCTGCCCCCAAAGCACAGAGCAGATGCACACACACCTCTACATTTTATTATAACTGTCATATTTTATTTCATAAATCGCCCAAGTCCACAGCAGTGGATAACAAACACTCCACTGATTATTTTACCATTTTCACTGGTGTCCCAGGGATGAAGTATTCATGAAGGAGAGACAAATTTAGGCAAAAACTCCAAGGAATTTGTCAATTTATCAGCTGCCTCAATATTTAGAAGCTCCCCTCAGCAATGTTGGTCTTTTTTCAAAGTACAGCTATTTTAGAGCCATGATTAAAGCCCATGTGCCCATCCAGCAGTGAGTTTGACTTTCCCAGTTCCTCTGATCCAGATTTTGTCTTGGGCAGGTAGATGACTCAGAATGACTGCACTGAGAATGTTTGGGGTGTTTTTTTCACAGTAAATGTGAATGTTCTGATCCAAAGAACTTATAACTGTTCATCTGATAGATAAGGAGTGAATAAGGTCTTGAGATAAAATTGAAAAAAATTGAAAATATAATAAAAATGAAAGAAGAATATGAAACAAGAAGAATGCAAATTTCACCTAAGATACCAGCAGAGAGAAAGAAGGTCCAGGGAGAGGCCTGACTTAGTTCAGACAATGTGAGAGTTAGAAGAAAAAGCTGAATTGATCCCAACCTTGTCCCCATCTTGTGGGGTGGCTGTGATGGCTCCCCAGCACCTGCCCCAGGCCTAACATCGCACAGTTACACAGAAATGGGATGAATGAGGCACTGCTGCTCTGCAAATCTGAAAATAAGAAAAGACAGATGGCAAATCCTTTGTGTTTTGTGAGCCTGAAGCTGAGCACAGAAGTTCTTGTGCCTTGCCCGAAGCCCATTGCAGAGTTTGGGGGGTAAATGGGTCATGAAATTCCCTTGGAAATGCAGCACAGGGTGTCAGAACAGATCACAGCGATCCCCTGCAGATCTGATATCCTGCAACTCTCCTGAGCCCAGGAACAAACCCCTCATGAATTGACACACTAATTACAGCAGAGAGCAGGGACTAAACACTCTTTCCATGCTTTGCCCTTGAGTGCCATCAGCGAAACCTCCCAGGAGTGGCATCAGGCTCTGCCAGTGCCCCTGAGTGACAAAACCTCCTGGCACTGCCCTGGAAATGTCCCACATGGGGTCTCCATGGTCTCTTTGGTGTTTTGGGAATGTCCCACATGGGGTCTCCTGGAACTGCCCTGGAAATGTCCCAGATGGGGCCTGTGCGGTCTCTGCCCTGGAGTTTTGGAAATGTCGGAAATGGGATCTCCATGGTTTCCTCTTTGGAGTTTTGGAAATGTCCCAGATGGGACCTCCTGGCAGTGCCCTGGAAATGTCCCAGATGGGACCTCCATGGTCTCTGCCCTGCTGTTCTGGAAATGCCCCAGATGGGATGTCTGTGGTTTCTGCCTTGGAAATGTCCCAGATGGTACCTGTGTGGTCTCTGTCCCGCTGTTCTGAAAATGTCCCAGATGGGATCTCCACAGTCTCTGCCCTGGTGTT
This sequence comes from Ammospiza caudacuta, assembly GCF_027887145.1. Classification (NCBI taxonomy): domain Eukaryota; kingdom Metazoa; phylum Chordata; class Aves; order Passeriformes; family Passerellidae; genus Ammospiza; species Ammospiza caudacuta. The sequence goes on along the minus strand of NC_080594.1, from coordinate 121,724,119 downwards.
TTGAAAAAGGCCCATATGGGATCTCTGTGTTCTCTGCCCTGCTGTTCTGGAATGCCCCAGATGGGATCTCTGTGGTCTCTGCCCTGTTGTTCTGGAATGGCCCAGGCCTGCAGGGCTGGTGCCGAGCTGGGCTGTGGGAGGGAGGCCCAGGCTGAGTGCGTGAGGCACGGGCAGGCAGTGAAAGCAGTGCCCGGGGCTGCTGGGGGCTGGCTCTGCTCTGTGCGGCTGCAGCCGGGGATGCGCCCAGTGCTGCGAGCTGCGGGCTGAGCTGTGCCTGTGAGCCCTGGCTGTCCCTGTCCCTGTCACCTCTGGCTGTCACTGTCACTGTCACTGTCCCTGTCAGCTCTGGCTGCCACTGTCACTGTCCCTGTCCCTGTCCCTGTCACTGTCACTGTCACTGTCACCTCTGGCTGTCACTGTCACTGTCACTGTCACTGTCACTGTCCCTGTCAGCTCTGGCTGTCACTGTTACTGTCACTGTCCCTGTCCCTGTCCCTGTCACTGTCACTGTCACTGTCACCTCTGGCTGTCACTGTCACTGTCACTGTCACTGTCACTGTCACCTCTGGCTGTCACTGTCACTGTCATTGTCCCTGTCCCTGTCCCTGTCCCTGCCCCTGTCACTGTCACTGTCACTGTCACCTCTGGCTGTCACTGTTACTGTCATTGTCACTGTCACTGCCACTATCACCGTCACTGTTGCTGTCCCTGTCGCTGTCCCTGTCCCTGTCACTGTCACCTCTGGCTGTCACTGTCACTGTCACTGTCGCTGTCCCTGTCCCTGTCACTGTCAGCTCTGGCTGTCACTGTCACTGTCACCTCTGGCTGTCACTGTCACTGTCACTGTCACTGTCCCTGTCCCTGTCCCTGTCCCTGTCACTGTCAGCTCTGGCTGTCACTGTCACTGTCACTGTCACTGTCCCTGTCCCTGTCCCTGTCACTGTCAGCTCTGGCTGTCACTGTCACTGTCACTGTCACTGTCCCTGTCCCTGTCACTGTTCTGGGTGTTTCAGGGCATTTAGACCCCATTAATGTGCTGTGGCCAGCTGAGGTGTGTGTGCTGTGATCAGCTGCAAGGCTGGGATTCCTTCATGGAAAGGATTGTCCAGCCCTGGCACAGCTGCCTGGAAGTGACTAAAAGCCACATGGATGTGGCACCTGGGGACACACAGTGGTGACTGTGGTGGCAGAGCTGGGTCGAGAGTTGGACTCAAAACCTGCAGAAATCATTCCCAGCCTTAAGGACCCCCTAATTCTGTAATTCCCCAGAGCTGCATCCATCCCAGCACCGTTTGGGGTTTGATTCCCCAGAGCTGCATCCATCCCAGCACCGTTTGGGGTTTGATTCCCGAGGAGCTGCATCCATCCCAGCACCGTTTGGGGTTTGATTCCCGAGGAGCTGCATCCATCCCAGCACAGTTTGGGGTTTGATTCCCCAGAGCTGCATCCATCCCAGCACAGTTTGGGGTTTCATTCCCCATTAGATCCATCCCAGCACCGTTTGGGGTTTCATTCCCCAGAGCTGCATCCATCCCAGCACCGTTTGGGGTTTGATTCCCGAGGAGCTGCATCCATCCCAGCACAGTTTGGGGTTTGATTCCCCATTAGATCCATCCCAGCACAGTCTGGGTTTTGATTCCCCAGAGCTGCATCCATCCCAGCACCGTTTGGGGTTTGATTCCCCATTAGATCCATCCCAGCACCGTTTGGGGTTTCATTCCCCAGAGCTGCATCCATCCCAGCACAGTTTGGGGTTTGATTCCCCATTAGATCCATCCCAGCACCGTTTGGGGTTTCATTCCCCAGAGCTGCATCCATCCCAGCACAGTTTGGGGTTTCATTCCCCAGGAGCTCCATCCCAGCCCCTGGAGAGCACAGGGGGATCCCTGCCCTGCCAGCCTCCATCCACCTGAGCCCCTGGTGCTTCCTGAGCCAGGAGATCTGTTTGTGAGGATATTCTTTGATGGATTTGTTTTTCCTGTGGATTTCTCCCACCACTTGGCAAAGCCTCTGCAGATTTTAGTTTTGTTTGCAGTTTGCTCTGACAGAATGTTCCAAAGATTAATCCTGCTGAGGGAATGATGCCTCCTGTACCTGGTTTTAAATTTGCCACCTGTGATGGTGTTTGCAGGGGTGCTTGGATGAGGGAAGAGATGAGGATCTGACTCCATGTTTCAGAAGGCTGATTTATTATTTTATGATACATATTATATTAAAACTATACGAAAAGAATAGAAGAAAGGATTCCATCAGAAGGCTGGGTAAGAATAGAAGAGGAAGGAATGAATAACAAAGGTTTGTGTCTCGGACCGAGAGTCCAAGCCAGCTGACTGTGATTGGCCATTAATCAGAAACAACCACATGAGACCAATCCCAGATGCACCTGTTGCATTCCACGGCAGCAGATAATCACTATTTGCATTTTGTTCCTGAGGCCTCCCAGCTTCTCAGGAGAAAAGATCCTAAGGAAAGGGTTTTTCATGAAAAGATGTCTCTGACAGCCACCTGCTATTTTATGTGATGCAGCTTAGTTCTTGCATTGATGGAGAGCAGGCAATCTGAGCTGAGGGAGCCCCCAGGACCCCACAGAGCCCTTTCCACCCTCCAGGTGTTCCCTTCAGGCTGCAGACCCTGGGTTCATGCACACCTTCCTCTACGGGAATATTTCACACTCTTGGTTGTGTTTGCGCCTGCTCCCAAATCCCTCCTGCTCCCAGGAGGACAAGGGGAAGGGGAGAGCATCTGCTCCATGGAGCTTTCAGATGGAGGCTTTGGTGGCTTCAGGGAAAGGGAAGTTACTGTGAGGGATGCACCACAGCCCTGGTAGTTAATGGGTACAACAGCTGCGAAAAGTGCCCATTCTATGGCTCTGTGCAGATATTTACTGTATGTGTTTTGTTGTATTGATTAGTAGTGCTGTACTCACTTTTTAATAGTATGGTATATGTAGTTTGATAGTTAAAATGTTACTTTTGTAGTTAAATAGGAACTATACATGTGGGACATTTTTTAAAGAAAGGAATGAGGTATTCACACCAGATAGCAGCCACAGGACACCTGAATCTTTCAGAGAAAGAGAATTTATTGCTCCGTTATCAGAAGAAATGAACTTCTTCCTGCCTTGCTCAGCCATGAAGACACTGTAATGAATAAGATGAAGAAGTTGACAGTGAGCAGACGGAATCCTGTGTTTGAATGGAATTTATGCATATATATATGAAATAGATATTATATGATATGATATGATATTATATTATATTATATATCAACCTTCTGAGAACTTAGAGTCAATTTTCATCTCTCATCTCATCCTGGAGACCCTCACAACACTGCAACAATTAGTGAAGGTCTTGGCCAAGAGCAGGGGAGGTCTCTGAAGCCCTCCTTGGGTATAAAACCCTGCTTCTGGGCACTTCTGCTGCTCCTTTCTGCTCCTCCTTTCGGCTGCAAGACAGCCAGGTGAGGGATGATCTGTGCCCAGTGGTCATTGTTACGGGGGTTGTTTTTATTATCCATTATATTTATTGTTTTATTATACATATTATTTTTATTATTCCTCACAGCAGCACAAATTCTGGGAATTGGAGCCTTGGAGTGACATCCATGGCTGACCTGTGCAGGGCAGTAGGGCCCTCAGATCAGGGTGACTCACCTGGCAGCAGGCAGGAATTATTCCATCCTCACTCGTCACAGGGACGGGGTTTTGCTGGGGGAGTGATGGATTCAGGGTAAGAAAACGGCTCTGGATAAATGTTGGAAAAGAGAATAATTTTCATGCTGGGCCACTTTTCCCTCCAGCAAACAACCACAATTAACGATGCATTTTTCTGAAAACTGGGATTTTATCAGGTGCCTGACCCTGCCTTTTGTGTTTTTGTTTTTCAGGAGAGATAATTTCCTTCATTAGCCCAAAGGCTGGAGCTGGGAGATAAATCTTTATAGAAAACAGAAGAACCTTTTCTCTACAAAATGTGCTGATGAAAAAACAGCCTCTGGTCACACTTGGCTCTCTCTTTGATCAGTTATGCTTTTAGGGATCCTTGGGGTGCCACAGGGGAGTCAGGAGGGGAAAGGTGAGCTTTTATGGGAAAATCCACGTGCAGCCAAAAATCCCAGAAATTCCCCAAATCTCCTCGAGCCTGATGGTCTCTCCTCGAGCCCAGGCTTAGGAGCTCTCAGAGAACCCATCACACACAAGATAGCCCAGCCACCTCAATGGCATAAAATCAGCCAGATGGCTTCTGAGGAGGTGTTGGAAACAAAAGAAGTTTAATTAAAGGGAAAATAACACAGCTCTTACAGAGAAAAACCGAGCCAGGGGCAAGAGGTTCTTGTTCCTGCTAAAACACCCCCCAAAAGCAAATATTTCCTTTTTTCTCTTCTTTTTCTAGCAAATTACCTAGGTAGGACCTTTTGGCCTCTGTTCAATGGGCAGCCCCAGGTCTGAGGTGAAATCCCAAAGGTCCTGAGGTGTCTTTGTACCAAATTGAGGAGAGGAAGGTGAAAAATGTCTATTTTATGATTGGCTTTTCGCAAGTATTCAAATGAATATTATATGTGTTATGTTAGAAAGTTATGCTGTGTTAATTCTCTTAAGTAGTGTGTTAAATATAGTTTTAGGTTATAACATAATATTAAAATACGAACTATGTATGTGAGATATTTTTTTAAGAAAGGAATGAGGTACTCGCACCAGACAGCAGCCACAGAACACCTGAATCTTTCAGAGAAAGAGAATTTATTGCCCCATTATCAGGAGAAATGAACTTCTTCCTGCCTCACTCAGCCCTGGAGATGCCGTCAGGATCCAGAGGAAGGAGCTGACACTGCCCAGCCAGAATCCTGTGTTTGAATGGAATTTATGCATCATGGATGAGCTGTATGAATATGCAACAGGTTATTGTTTTTAAGGGTTAATCTTCTGTTAATGTGAGTCCTTTTTTGGGCTTATTTTGCCCGGAAGAGGTACCTGGACTGTCTGTAATGCTTTGTTTTTATTGTCTCATATGGTCCTAATCCAAATTGTTCAAATTACTATTACTGTAATTATATTGCTATTTTTATAACCATTTTATTACCATTCAACTTTTAAAATTTTAAAAACAAGTGATTGGCGTTTTTCACACAGCTGTGTCCCGGCCCTGTCCCAGCCCTGTTCCAGGTGTGCCCAGGTGTGTCCCATCCCTGTTCCATGGATTTCCCGTCCCAGGTGTGTCCTGGGTGTGTCTCGGCCCTGTCCCAGGTGTGTCCCAGCCCTGTTCCAGGTGTGCCCAGGTGTGTCCCAGCCCTGTTCCATGGATGTCCTGTCCCAGGTGTGTCCTGGGTGTGTCTCAGCCCTGTCCCAGGTGTGTCCCATCCCTGTTCCATGGATTTCCCGTCCCAGGTGTGTCCCAGCCCTGTTCCATGGATTTCCCGTCCCAGGTGTGTCCCAGGTGTGTCTCAGCCCTGTCCCAGGTGTGTCCCATCCCTGTTCCATGGATTTCCCGTCCCAGGTGTGTCCTGGGTGTGTCTCGGCCCTGTCCCAGGTGTGTCCCAGCCCTGTTCCATGGATGTCCTGTCCCAGGTGTGTCCCGGGTGTGTCTCAGCCCTGTCCCAGGTGTGTCCCAGCCCTGTTCCAGGTGTGCCCAGGTGTGTCCCAGCCCTGTTCCATGGATTTCCCGTCCCAGGTGTGTCCCGGGTGTGTCTCAGCCCTGTCCCAGGTGTGTCCCAGCCCTGTTCCATGGATTTCCCGTCCCAGGTGTGTCCCAGCCCCATGCCCTGTCTGTGCCCTGCCAGCCCCAGGTGCTGCCCCCCTGCAGCAGAACTTGCAGTATTCTGTCACAATCTTTTCCTGGGATTCCTCAGTCACTGATCTCTGTGCTCTTAAGGACTGGCCTTCTCTGCTGCACAGCTTTTCAGGAACTGGATGTTTGTTGGGGAGGATGAAACAAGAAAGCCTTTTAAATATGACTGCCTGGCAAAAGATTTTGAGAATATAGAAACTATAAGTGAGATTGAAATGAAAGCAACCTTTGAGATACCTTAGTTGTGACCAGTTGAATGTAATCCCCCCTGGAGGAAACAATTCCCTCTGCAAGCAGGCAGGCCTAAGAGTCAGAGCAGGCCTTGCAGCTTGGCAGATGGGGCCCAAAGAATAAGATTTAGCGTTTAACATGTAAACATAGTATGGTAATGTAGTGATTCTTATAAGTTGTGTAGAAATGTTACAAGATATGCATGCTGTAGTAGATTGGTTAATGAGAATCTGCATATTCAACGCTGAAGATGATTTATTGTGTTGTAACGGGAGCTTCGCTCTCTTTTTGCTCTCTTTTGGCGCTTTCTTATCTCTCTTCTCCCTTATCTCTTTGCTCCTTCGCGCCCTTTTCTCTCTTTGTCTCTTTGTCTTCCCTCTGCACTCCTTCACCCCCTCCTTTCTACATGCTCTCCGCTCTTAAACCTTTGCCCTTGACTCTCTTACACTCTAGGCCTCTCTTCTCTCGGGCCTGCTCCGAGCTGGGGCTGCAGCTCCCAGCAGGGCCCTGCACCCACGCCCTTTGCAATAAACTACAAGTTATGTGACTTGGCCTCAAAGAGATCTCGTCTCCGTGCGTGATCCCCGTCACACCTGCGGATGTTGATCCCATGGGTTCTCTGCTCTTTTCCACCTCTCTGTTGCCTCACTCCACGCTGGTTTTCATTCCCATTTATCGTCTGCTCGTGCTCCAAGATCTCTGCCAGCAGCCCTTGGGCTGCCCCTACCCCTCTGTGAGTGCTACCAGAGGAATGGTCACCCTGCCCTTACCCTGCCCTGATAATTTAAAACCATCTGTTTGATTAGCCTTTAATTTCCTCCCCTATTCTTCCTGATTTCTCACTATGCTGCTGATGTTAGACTGCTTCAAGAACAACAATTTATAACAAAGAGCACAGTAAGTGCCAAACCTGGTCACCCCATCCATCACTGCCTGTGCTTCCCCACCGTTTGGAGAACAGAGCAGCCTGTGCTTTCATCTGCCTCTTGCTGAATGCAAATCTCTTCTTGCCTTTCCCATCCTCCTCTTTGCTGTCCATTCTTGTGCCATTTCCCTCTGTAAACCATCACTTCTGTTTTTTTCTCTTGCCAGGGCTTGTCACAGGCATGTTTTATGAAAAATCCTTTCCTTAGGGTTTTTCCTCCTGAGAAGCTGGGAGGCCTCAGGAACAAAATGCAAACAATGGTTATCTGCTGCTGTGGAATGCAACAGGTGCATCTGGGATTGGTCTCATGTGGTTGTTTCTAATTAATGGCCAATCACAGTCAGCTGGCTTGGACAGAGAGCCGAGCCACAAACCTTTGTTATCATTCTTTTCTACTCTATTCTTAGCTGGCCTTCTGATGAAATCCTTTCTTCTATTCTTTTAGTATAGTTTTAATGTAAAATATATCAGAAAATAATAAATCAGCCTTCTGAAACATGCAGTCAGATCCTTGTCTCTTCCCTCACCCTCGGACCCCTGTGAACACGGTCACAAAGTTCTGTTGAAGTTTCTGCCTCAGAGGAAGGAAAACTCCAGAGCAGCAAAGCAGCAAGTCCTGCCCAGGTCCTGCAGCCTGGGAGCCTTCACCTTGGGCCCCAGGCAGGTGTGGCAGGGCTGAGCCAGCTCACCTGGGCTGCAGCCTGGCCAGGGCACAGCAGGGACAGCTCTGCCCCTCTGCCCCACCTGCAGAGCCTCCAGCCCCGGGACACCAACAGCAGGAGCCCCTCTGGAGCCAGGCTGGGAGAGCTGGGGGTGCTCACCTGGAGAGGAGAAGCTGCAGGGAGAGCTCAGAGCCCCTGGCAGGGCCTGAAGGGGCTCCAGGAGAGCTGCAGAGGGACTGGGGACAAGGCCTGCAGGGACAGCACCCAGGGAATGGCTGCCAGTGCCAGAGGGCAGGGCTGGGTGGGATCTTGGCAATGAGGAATTGTTCCCTGGCAGGGTGGGCAGGCCCTGGCACAGGGTGCCCAGAGCAGCTGGGGCTGCCCCTGCACCCCTGGCAGTGCCCAAGGCCAGGCTGGACACTGGGGACAGTGGGAGGTGTCCCTGCCATGGCAGGAGAGTGGAAAGAAATGAGATTTGACATCTCTTCCAATGCCAACCATTTGTGATTTTATGATCTTTCCTGCCCCCAGTCCAACTCCCCCATTTACAGACCCCACACCCAGGACTCTCCCCTCCTCAGGAACATTTCACATCAGCACAGCAGGGCTGAAGCAGAGGCAGAGTTTATTACCAAAGGCACCTTCAGGGAGTCACAGCAGCCCGAACACCAACAGAGCTCAGCCAGGGCAGGGACAGATGTCAGCAGCCCCCACGGCAGGGCAGAGAGGACAGCAGAGGCACGGAAATCCCTGCTCTGGTCAGCACAGAGGCGGCACCACGGTCCAACAACACAAACTGTGCTGAGCGCGGGGACAGACGGACGGACAGAGCTGCCGGTGCCAGCTCCTGCCGAGGGGTCACGGGGAGCCCCCTCGCTGGGAGCCCCCCAGCGCCGGGGGCAGCAGCAGGGGCAGCAGGGGCAGCAGGGGCAGCAGGGGCAGCAGGGGCAGCAGCAGGGGCAGCAGGGGCAGCCCGGGGCAGGGCAGGGCCCGCGCGGTGCCGTGGCTCTGGGGCGGCAGGGTGCCCTCCTGGCCCGGGGAGGATCTCCTGCCCTCCTGTTCGGGGGAGGATCCCGTTATCCCGGCGTAGTAGCGGGCCACGGCCGCGTTGGGGTTGCCCCGGGCGGGGTCGAACCACATCTGGATGCAGCGGCCGCTGCCCCGGCGCTCGGGGCTGAGCCTGAAGGAGCCGGACCAGATCTTCTCACACAGGTCCTGGGGCCGCGGGAACACCTGGTGGAAGGGCCGGCACTCGGAGCCCCAGGGACAGCGGTTGGTTCCTGCGGGCACAGCAGCGTGGCCCTGAGAGCACGGCCATCCTGTCCTTCCCACAGCCCACAGCCACGCCTGAGCTGGGCACAGCAGCGTGGCCCTGAGAGCACGGCCATCCTGTCCTTCCCACAGCCACGCCTGAGCTGGGCACAGCAGCGTGGCCCTGAGAGCACGGCCATCCTGTCCTTCCCACAGCCCACAGCCACGCCTGAGCTGGGCACAGCAGCGTGGCCCTGAGAGCACAGCCATCCTGTCCGTCCCACAGCCACGCCTGAGCTGGGCACAGCAGCGTGGCACTGTCACAAACCCCAGGGGGAGCACGGCCATTCCTCTCTGTCCTTCCCCTGGCCGAGCAGCTCACCTGCCCATGGCCACACCTGAGCACTGGCGCTCGGCCACCCTCCTGACACCCCAGAGAGGTGACAGGGTCTTGTTCCTGTGCCTGTGATGATCCCTGAGGTGTTAGAAAGTCCTTTTTCTCCCAACCCTGCCACTGGAGAAACTGAGACTCCTCGGCTCTGGTTCTCAATGTTATTTATTTTCTCTTATCTATTCCATTATTTCTCTGACCTGCTGAGATCTGTCCAGCAGGTTGGGTTGTGGCACAGTCCCTGCCCTTGGGGTGGTGTTGGCTTTTTATACTAAGAACTACCTGTACTTTATTTACAATAACTTCCTAATACCTATCACCTATGTTAGACAGTCTGTCTCTACTCTAAACCCATCCAGAAGTGCCACCATCCCAGCAGAAGATGGAGGCCAAGAAGAAGAGGAGAAGGAGAAGGAGAAGGAGAAGGAGAAGGAGAAGGAGAAGGAGAAGGAGAAGGAGAAGGAGAAGGAAGGAGAAGGAGAAGGAGAAGGAGGACAGGACATGCCCAGATTCCTCCATCTTGCCTCTTGAACCCCCATTCTAAATCCCCAAAATTCTACTTTTTCACCCTGTGACAAATTCACTGTCATTCTACTCAAACCCCTGTGGCCTGTAACTCCTCACACAAAGCTGGGAATTGTTTCCATGTGCTAAAATCAAAGGCACAGGTGTCTGTGACCCCATGCCAAGGTGTCTGAGCCCCCTGGCAGCCATCCAGGGCAGCCAGAAGGAATGTCCTGGGCTCTGACAAGAGCAGCAGTGGCACTGCCAGTGACCCACCAGGGGTGAGGACAGGCTCCCAAGCCCACCAACCTGTGGCCCAGTTCCAGCCCTTGTGCCAGTTCTCCTTGCAGGTGAGGGCGTCCCTGCAGTCCTGCCACCACTCCTCGCAGTCCTCCCTGCACAGGGGCACGTGCAGGATCCTCTCCTTCCTCCAGCTGCTGTCAGCCTGCAGGGCACAGGGCCAGGCAGGTGTCACCCGGGGGCTCTGCCACACCCAGATCCCCCAGCCCCTCCTGGGGGAGCACAGCTGGGCCCAGAGGAGCCTCAGCCCAGCACAGGTGGGTCCTGACACAAGGAATTCCTCCATCAGTCACAGGCCAGAGAAGCCCTTGGAAGCTTTCTGTCCTGTGGGAAAAGCTGAGGCAGCCTAGATATGGCAGAGAAATCCTTCCCTGGCAGGTGGGCAGGGCTGGGATGGAGTTCCCCGAGCAGCTGGGGCTGCCCCTGCACCCCTGGCAGTGCCCGAGGCCAGGCTGGACACTGGGGACAGTGGGAGGTGTCCCTGCCATGGCAGGGGTGGCACTGGGTGGGATTTGGGGTCCCTCCCAACTGCAGAGTGCCAGGATTGCCGGGTCTGAGCCCACCTGCTGGATCCAGGGCCCCAGGTTGGGGGAGCACTCGTACAGGCACGTGTCCTGGATGAAGTGGCGCTTGCACTGGGGGGGCATCACCCCGCAGTGGTTCCAGTTGAAGTTGTAGAGGTAGGACTGGTCCTTGTGTGCCTCCAGGCTGGTGTTGGCCGTGCAGCAGGCGTTGTCCTTCCAGGGGGAGCACTGCAGCACAGAGGGGACAGGCAGCAGCTCCAGGGGCACAGCCCTCAGCAACCGCAGCACTTTGTCCTCTGCAGCAAACTCTGGGTCACTGTGGCCTCAGGAGCTGGGCACTGCAGCGAGGCAGGGCTGGAGCAGCAGATCAGCTCCTCAGCAGGAATTGTGCCAGCCCAGGAACAGAAACAAACCCCTTTCCTCTGCCAAGGGGCTGGGGCAGAGCAAGGAGGGTGTCCCACACTGAGGGAGCACAGGAGAGCCTTCCCTTCCCTTCCCTTCCCTTCCCTTCCCTTCCCTTCCCTTCCCTTCCCTTCCCTTCCCTTCCCTTCCCTTCCCTTCCCTTCCCTTCCCTTCCCTTCCCTTCCCTTCCCTTCCCTTCCCTTCCCTTCCCTTCCCTTCCCTTCCCTTCCCTTCCCTTCCCTTCCCTTCCCTTCCCTTCCCTTCCCTTCCCTTCCCTTCCCTTCCCTTCCCTTCCCTTCCCTTCCCTTCCCTTCCCTTCCCTTCCCTTCCCTTCCCTTCCCTTCCCTTCCCTTCCCTTCCTCCTCCCCCCGCTGTGCTCTGGGGTACCCAGCCAGGTGTGCCAGTACCCAGCCAGGTGTGCCATCCAGGTGTGTGGGTACCCAGCCAGGTGTGCCAGTGCCCAGCCAGGTGTGCCATCCAGGTGTGTGGGTACCCAGCCAGGTGTGCCAGTGCCCAGCCAGGTGTGCCATCCAGGCGTGTGGGTACCCAGCCAGGTGTGCCAGTGCCCAGCCCAGCCCCGCTTGTACCTGCTGGTAGAGCTTGCCCTCGGGGCCCGGCTGGCTCTTGTGGTGCTTGGCATCCATGCACACGTTCAGCAGAGGGTCCTTGCCCGCCTTGGCTGCCAGCGGCACCAGTGCCACCGCCAGTGCCACCGCCAGCGCCACCGCCAGCGCCACTGCCATCCCGGGAACGGGCTGCGACAGAGGGGACAGCGCTGGGAGAGAGGGGACAGAGCTGGGGGACAGGGACAGAGAGGGAACAGTGCTGGGAGAGAGGGGACAGAGAGGGGACAGAGAGGGGACAGAGAGGGGACAGAGGGGAGAGAGCTATGGGAGAGGGGACAGCGCTGGGAGAGAGGGGACAGAGCCAGGAGAGGGGACAGGCCTGGGCAGAGGGAACAGAGGGACAGCGCAGGAGTGTGTTTGTCGCGGGCAGCAGCGAGGGAGGTGCTGTGCAGCCGGGCACTCCCCGGGAGCTGGCAGCTCCTCCAGGGACAACACCGCACATCTTGATGGCACCAAGGACACGGAGCAGCCCCCCGGGCAGGCGGCAAGGTCAGCACCGTTATCACCAGGACAGCAGCACCGTGGGGACAAACAGCCCCGGGAGAGCCGGGACTGGGCTCTCCATCAGCCCTGAGCTTGGGGACACCCGCTGCCTTCGGGGCCCTTCTGCCTCCCCAGGGCTCCAGAGAGGAGCTCCCAGCCCCAGACCCTGTGCTCCAAGGCAGGGGAGGGCAGGGATGTCTGTCCTGGGCTCAGGGACTGCAGGGATGTCAGGGATGCTCAGGGATGTCTGTCCTGAGCTCAGGGACTGCAGGGATGTCCGTCCTGAGCTCGAGGAGTGCAGGGATGTCAGGGATGTCTCTCCTGAGCTCAGGGAATGCACCAAACACGGCACCTTGTGTGGGCCAGGAGCTGCAGGAGCCCTGTGTTAACTTCAGGACTGTGCTAAGACAGGAAAACATTTTCTCTATCTGTATCTGAGACTTGGACACCCTCTCCTGAAGCCTTCAGTGGAGAGCTGAATCACCAGAGAATCACAGAAGGCCGGAAGGAATCTCAAAGCCCATCTCATTCCACCTCTGCTGTGGGCAGGGTCACCTCCCAGCACCTCAGGGTGCTCCAGCCTGCTCTGATCTGAGCAATAAAAGACATTTCACACACTGTGCCTCGGCCTCCTCTGCCTGCCAGAGGCTGGCACCAATTTTATAGTAATTTTCTAAAACACCCAAAAAACAACCCCACACCAATCAACCAACATCAAGACTTTACCAAGAAAATTCCCTCCCATTCCTCGTTGACACAGCACAAGGGCCTGAACCAGACACATTTTAAGAAGAATTTTGCAAAACACAGAAGCAAGACAAAGCATTTACAGCATTAAAATAGCACAAAACGCCCCAGAAAAAGCAGCTACAAGCCTGAGGAGACAGACACAGAAACCTGAGAGCTGGGAAGTAGCTCACTTGCATTAGAACTGCATTTATGCCCCCAAATCAGTCAGCCTTACCAGCCTGAAAAGCCTCACCCTCTCTCCAGCACTCCCAGGCAGCCCAGCAGCTTCTGGGGCAGCTTTAACAGCAGAGCTGCTGGCACAGGCGCTGGCCTGGGCAGGAACTTCCCCCTCTCTCTGAGGAGCTGGTGCCAGCACAGGAACAGTGTTTGGGTGGCAGCTGGCTGCTCCAGCCTGGAGAAATCCAGAGTTCCCTTCCCAGAGCAGGTGTGTGCCCAGCCCTGGCCCTCACCACAAACCCTCTTTGCTCCCCTCTCAGGGATCTGCCCATTGCATGGGCAGGAGAGCCCAGAGGGACCGACCCAGGGCTCTGGGGATGGAACAGGCCATGGAAAAGATGCAAAAGGCAGCAGATGTCACACAGGCTGCTCCTCAGATCCCTTGCTGGGATCTGCCCATTGCACAGGGCAGGAGAGCCCAGGAGGGACTGACCCAGGGCTCTGGGGATGGAACAGGCCATGGAAAAAGTGCAGAAGGCGGCAAATGTCACACAGGCTGCTCCTCAGAGGGAGAATAACAACTCCCACCACAAACCAGAAATGCAGGGCTGAGGGGGAGCAGTGCAGCTCCTTGGAACCCCTGAGCACATCACTGGGGCTGACAGCCTCACCTGAGCCCCTGCCCTCAGCATGGGGACAGATCCTTCCTCCTGGAGCAGCCTGGGGGCTGATTTGCTCTTTTCCTCACTCACATCTTTTCCTCACTTACATCTCTTGTTCACTCACACCACTGCTGTTTCAGGGATGAACCACCTGCCTGAGGAGCAGACCCTTCTGAATTTCATGTATGAGCACTTTGGGCTCTGGGAGACCCTGTTTTGGTGATCACAGAATCCCTGAGGCTGGAAGAGACCTCCCCACCTTGTCCCTAGCCCAGAGCACTGAGTGCTGCCTCAGGGGACACCTGTGTCACAATCTGCTCGTAGGAACAGGGGTGGTGATGGTTTGTTAATTGATATCAGAGTGCAAAAAATGGGGATTGCAGTGATAATCAAACCAAATGCACCTTTATTGAATGACCACAGCAAATGAGATAGAGGGATTAAGGGAGAGAAAAGACAGAGAAAGAGAGAAAAACAAAGAGAGAGGGGGGATATATAGCTTCCAAACATAGAGATGAATTCCTTTGGTCCAGTCTGGCTGAGGACCTGCCTGTTACATTGGGGAGATCTCAAAATCTCTGGTTAACTCATAGGTTTTTATTATGATGACTCTATTGAAAATTGTGAGGGGAAAGAACAGATGTAACACGTAGTCCATGTTCTCAGCAGTAAGCTGTGAGAGCCATTGTCTTGGTGCAATCATCAGGTAGTGCTTGGCAAAATCTGGCTTTGGTCAGGTTGGCTCCCCCTCCCCTGGGTCAGGGCTTTCAGTCCCAGTCCTTGAGGGAGAGGGGGGCTTCTCCACACAGGGTCTTCATGCTCAGTCCTTGGAAGGAGGGGGGAACTTCTCCACATAAGGTTCTCATGGCTCAGTCCTACACAGGGGTTTCAGTCCCAGTCCCACACAGGGTTTTCAGTCTCAGTCCTTGAGGGAGAGGCTTCTCCCATCTCAGCCCATCGATCACGATGGTCATAAAGAGATGATGGCTCTTCTGTGAGGGGAGACTACCACAGGTTACCCCAGAAAAGCCCAGCCAGGCCAAGAGGTGGGGAAATTCCTGGTCTATTGTTGTGAAACAGGTGCCAGCATCCAGGGTGTGCCACCCCTTGGCAGGCCCTGCCAGAAGCTGTAGACACAGCTGTGAACAATCCCTTGGCAGGCCACAGTTCCCATCAGGGCCCTCAGGGTTTTTGGCGTTCATCCACCACCAGCAGGCCGGAATTCCCATCAGGGCCCTGATGTCTGTCCTGGGCACGGTCTGGGGAACTCCAGACCATCTTTCACAACCTGCAGGGATGGGCACGGCAAAGCTCCCTGGCCAGCCCCTGCCAGGGCCTGAGCTCCCTTTCCATGGGCAAATTGCTGCTGCTGTCCCAGCTGAGCCTGCCCTGGCCCAGCCTGAGGCCGCTCCCTCTGCTCCTGTCCCTGTTCCCCGGCTGTGCCTTCCTGACAGGTAGCAAACAGCCCAACCCCTCACACTGAGATGTCCCTGAGCAGATCTCCCCCACCCACCCCAGACCCTTTTCCACCCCTGCTCCCTCCACCAGCAGAGTTTTGCCCCTGGAGGCTCAGAACTGTGGCATTTCAGACGCCCTGCACTGTCCCGGCCACGTTTCCTGCTCCTTGCCAGGGAATTTCTAATATCTGGTTTGTTTTTGGAACTGCTGATCACTGAACTGTGTTGTAACATTGTCAGAGCAGTGACAGCTTGTTCCTGAGAGATAATTGTCAGCCACCAGCCTGTCATCTTCCATCTGACGTGTTCCCCCCAGTGCATCACTGTGTGCTCATCTCAGCTGCTTTTCTCTGGAATCTGTTGTTCCATTGTTCGGTGACTCACTCGTGCCAGGTGTCACGGCCCACTCCTGTGTAGCAGGGAGCACCCAGGAGTCACAGGTGCCCAAAGGAAGGGTCACAAAGGAATGGCAACAGCCAGAAGGGTCCCAAAAACACATCTCACCAGGTTTTATTGGCCAGCTCCACACCCGGTGTGAAAATGAGAACATGTTTTGCACCTACCTTGTAATAGTGAGAGAAATAAAAGACAGAAGTGAAAGAGGGAGGCAGGAGAGTGTGAAAGAGAGCTTGGGTAGGAAAGGAGATCACCAGCATTCATCCTGGCTCCAGCACTAATCCAAGCAGGTGGTCCTGAGGCACTGCCCGGGTTTGGGGACACTTTTTGTAGGAAACATTCCCCACCTGGCATCCAGCATCCTGCTCTTGGTGTGGGCACATGCAGTCACAACAACAGCAGAAGCAGCAGCAGCCACTGCTACCTCATTTACCCCAATACAGGGGGATTTTATTCATAAGTCATATAATCAGCTGAAAACACAATCCTAAAACATTCTTCCTACACCTCTCCTGGCTTAATTCTAATGTGTGAAAGCAGAGTCAGTCCTTACCCAAAACCTACACACACAGTTCTATCTGCTCACACAAATGGTTCTGCCTGTTCTATCCAGAAATGCAAGCAGTGTTCTGCTATGTTTTCATGATGTCTGGAGCCCAGTTAATGTTGTGCAAGGTATCACTACTGAACTTTAAACTAGGCTTTAGGGCCTTTTACTGCTAGCACAGTCTCTTAAGATGTATTTCTACTTACTTTAAACCAAAACTTACACTCCTACTTCATGTCTGTGAGGATTAATATATTTCAGTTTCTCTAAAGGTTCCAGTTCAATCCCTGCATTCCTTCCTGTCTCTGAAGGACTCGGGGAGGCTTTTATTTCATGTGTTCCAACAGAAGGGTTTGGGCTGGGAGGGACCTTAAAACCCATCCAGTCCTACCCTGGCAGAGGCAGGCACACCTTCCAGTAGAAGACAATGAAGTTCCAGAGAAGAAAGGAATCTCTTCAGTGTCAGGGGAGGCTGTTCCCTGAGGATTGTGCTGATGGCAGCTCCCGTGGGAGGCTGAGGAGGCTCAGGGCTGCCAGAGGGGGCTGAGGGTGGCACTGCAGCCTGGCACAGCTGGGCACTGATCACCTCCCTGCCATGGAAACAGATCCTGAGCTCCAGGTGGGAAGGTGCTTGGGAAGTCAACCCCACAGAATGCAAACACCCAGTGAGTCACAGCAGCTCCTTGCCATCAGTAACCAATTTTAGCAGCAATAAACCAGAGCCTGAGGACAGACTGTGCTGTGCCTTTGGGCCTGAGCAGACCTGTGCCACAGACTTTGGGTTAAATTTCATTATAATCGGGGCTTTTATTATGATCTCACTAGAAGGGAGAGCTGGAGAAGGGCCTGGGGTCCTGGTGGCTGCCAGTGAGCCCGAGGTCACCAGGAGACCTTGCAGGGAGGTGGCTGGGGCTGATCTCTGGGGCAGTGGGGCTGGGCAGCACTGGGCTCCCACTGCCCCACAGTGCCCGGCCCTGTCCAGCACTGGGTCTGGCTGTCCCAGGCCAGCACACAGTGCTGGTCTCAGCCTGAGTGGGGCTCTCAGTCCTGCCCAGCACTGGGGCTGGCTGTCCCAGGCCAGCACACAGTGCTGATCTCAGCCTGAGTGGGGCTCTCAGGCTGGGCAGTGTCAGAATTCAGGACACCCCTCTGGCTGTCCTGGACTGCCAAACCCCTGTCAGGGGCTCAGAGACCCTGGCACAGAGCCCAGAATGCCCCTGTGGGTTTGATTGTGACCCATGAAGCAAGTTACCAACCTTAGATGAAGCTCTGCAAGCCATGAAAGCTTAAATAGAATGTTAGTGAACTTATCACAGGGTGAAAAATAGATTTTTGGGGTTTTTGGAAAGGAGGTTCAGGGGGCAAGATGGAGGAAGAATCTGGGCATGTCCAGCCTTTCTTGTTCTTCTTCATGTTCTCCATCTTCTGCTGTGATGGTGGCACTTTTGGGTTGGTTTAGAGTAGAAGCTCACTGTCTAACATACGTGATAGGTGTCGGGAGGTTATTGTAAACATTGTACACGTAGTTTTTAGTATAAAAGATAACATTGCCCTGGGGGCAGGCAGAGTGCCTGGACTGTCCTGCTGAGCGTCCTTGGCAGGTCAGGAGAAAGAATTTTATAGATAAGATAAATAAACAACCTTGAGAATGAGAATTGAAGAGCCCTGATTCCTTTGACTGCCGGGCTGGGAACAGAGACTTTGTGACACATCTCGGGGTCACTGTGAGCAGCAGAGACCCAAGATGGGAAGCACTGGCCTCCCAGCAGCCCCACACTGCCCAGTCCTGGCCAGCACTGGGGCTGGGTGTCCCAGTCAGCAGGCAGCGATGGGCTGCAGGTGCTGCACAGCCTGGGGGAGTTTAATGCCAATCCCCCTGCTTTAGCCTCGACAGGATATATTCCATGCACACTTCCATGTATTCTGTGTTTTAGCCTTGACAAGATGTATTCCATGCACACTTGTCACAGACAACTTTTATGAAAAATCCTTTCCTTAGGGTTTTTCCTCCTGAGAAGCTGGGAGGCCTCAGGAACAAAATGCAAACAATGGTTATCTGCTGCTGTGGAATGCAACAGGTGCATCTGGGATTGGTCTCATGTGGTTGTTTCTATTTAATGGCCAATCACAGTCAGCTGGCTCAGACAGAGAGCCGAGCCACAAACCTTTGTTTTCATTCTTTGCTCTCTGTCGTTAGCTAGCCTTCTGATGAAATCCTTTCTTCTATTATTTTAGTATAGTTTTAATGTAATATATATAATAAAATAATAAATCAGCCTTCTGAAACATGGAGTCAGATCCTCGTCTCTTCCCTCATCCTCGGACCCCTGTGAACAGCGTCACACACACTTCCATGTATTCCCTGCTTTACCCTTGACAAGATGATTCCATGCACACTTTGTCCACCACTGAGAGCAGGGCTTTGAACACCTGCACTTCCCACACCTGTGCTGTGCTAATCCCCAGCATTGCAGTGATCAGCCTGCCCAAGATTCACAAATTGGTGAAAAATTCTTCTCCCAGTGCTGACATTCTCATGGCCAGCATCTGCTGCTGGTCCCATTGCCATGACTCCAGTTGTGTACAGAGCAAAAATCAGGTCAGTCCTGCAGCACCAGAAAGCTGCAGGAAGCCAAATGTGACCCCACGGTCATGACATGAGCTGGGCTGGAGCTGGGGGTCTGTGCTGGAGGCTCACAGGGGTGGTGGGGTCACACAGCCCAGAAAGACAGCAGAAATTGTGTTAAAATTGAAGGGCAAGCTCATCAGCTGGTGCCAACTGGAATTACTGCACAGACCTGGATGCTAAAGTTCTACCTGAGAGTTGTGAATTCTCTCAATGATAGAGCCTCAGGCTGGGCTCAGCTTGGACAGCAGCAGCAATTTGCCCATGGAAAGGGAGCTCAGGCCTTGGCAGGGGCTGCCCAGGGAGCTTTGCAGTGCCCATCCCTGCAGGTGTGCCCTGGAGGTGGCACTGAGTGCTCTTGGCTGGGCACAAGGTGCCCGTGGGGCACAGCTGGCACTCCATGATTCTGCTCTATGATTCTCTGATTCTGTGGACTTTAAGGTCCCTTCCAATCCACACCATTCCATGATTCCATGACTCTGTGTATGCCTTTTTTATGGTCAGATGTGGCCTTGTGCTTTGCACACTGTATGTGGTTAATTTGGAGAAATGCCCATACCCTGAGTGATGTCACAGCATAAATATTTGAACCAAACATAATTTCCTCTACTGATTTCCCTCCCACAAAAAGGTCTAATGGAGAATGAGGCTGTGCCTGCTTTATTTGCTAAAAAAAGAATGAATAAATACCTCAATAAAGTCTAAAATATTCTATGGCAGAGTGCTGGATATCCACGCTATTGTGCCAGGGATATCAGCAATTTCCATCAGTTAATTAGGGAGCAGAGCCCACAGGGATCACAGGGATCAGCCAGGGGTTATCAGTGAGAACAGTTATTCTTGTGGGCACAAAGGGGAGTTAAAGATTAACCACAAAAGCAGATGAAGCTCCCAGAGACTGGCAGCTTTAAGGAGCAGCTCTGAGGGGCTGCAGAGGAGCTGACAAGGGAGGGAGGCCCCACCTCGAGGTGGATTCCTGCCTGATGCACCATCCCAGACAGGCTGGGCAAGCTGTGAGACCACCACCCGGTGGGTTTGCCACAGGCCTGCCTGGGGCTCCCAGGCACAAAGGGAAAGGCACAGCAGAGAATCATGGAATCAGGAACTGGTTTGGGTGGCAGGGACCTGAAGGATCATCTCCTTCCACCCCTGCCATGGCAGGGACACCTCCCACTGTCCCCAGTGCCCAGCCTGGCCTTGGGCACTGCCAGGGGTGCAGGGGCAGCCCCAGCTGCTCTGGGCACCCTGTGCCAGGGCCTGCCCACCCTGCCAGGGAACAATTCCTCATTGCCAATGTCCCACCCAGCCCTGCCCTCTGGCACTGGCAGCCATTCCCTGGGTGCTGTCCCTGCAGGCCTTGTAAATGGTTTCTCTGCCACTTTAATGATTCCGTGATCCCTGGGGCAGGGAGGTGGTGGCAGGGATCCCCCAGACCTCCCCAAGGCACGTGGGTCCTGGCTCTGACTGAGCTTTGCTGAGGTTCCTCTGCAGAGGCTGTGCAGGAGAGCAGCCTCTCGGGGACTCGATTTCTGGGCTGTCCTCCTGCTCCAGGAAAAGGAGGAATGTGACAAAAGGAAGAAGAATGGAAGAAAAAAACTTTTCATAAAGGTCTGACACGGCACCGAGAGCCTCTGGGTGCATTTGGCATGGGGCAGCCTGTGTGACTCTGTGGAGATGGTTCCTCTCCTTGGGGACCTGGGGAGCCCCCAGTGCAGCCCGAGGCCACAGCGTGATGGGGGCAGCAGGGACTGCAGCATCCCTCATCCACACCTGCATCCCACCTCCCTCATCCTGCATCCCCATCCCCATCTGCATCCCACCTCCCTTCTCCTGCATCCACATCCCCATCTGCATCCCACCTCCCTCATCCTGCATCCACATCCCCATCTGCATCCCACCTCCCTCATCCTGCATCCACATCTGCATCCCACCTCCCTCCTCCTGCATCCACATCCCCATCTCCATCCCCATCTGCATCCCACCTCCCTCCTCCTGCATCCACATCCCCATCTCCATCCCCATCTGCATCCCACCTCCCTCATCCTGCATCCACATCTGCATCCCACCTCCCTCATCCCTCATCCCCATCTGCATCTGCATCCCACCTCCCTCATCCTGCATCCACATCCCCATCTGCATCCCACCTCCCTCATCCTGCATCCACATCCCTCATCCCCATCTGCATCTGCATCCCACCTCCCTCATCCTGCATCCACATCTTCATCTCACCTCCCTCCTCCTGCATCCACATCTGCATCCCCATCCATATCTGCATCCACATCTGCATCCCACCTCCCTCATCCTGCATCCACACCCACCTCCTGCATTTGCATTTTCCACATCCCCCACCTGCCTCTTGCATCCTGCAGCTGCCTCCTGACCCTGGATTCTGCATCTCATCCCATCTCCTGCCTCTACATCTGCCTCCCGCATCCTGCATCGCATCCCGTATCCTGCATCTCCCATTTCACATCCCACATCCCACATCCCACATTTCACATCCTGCATCATATCCCATATCCTGCATCTCACTTTTCCCATCCCGCATCCCGCATCCCACATCCCGCATTCTGCATCGCATCCCGTATCCTGCATCTCACATTTCACATCCCATATCTCACATCCCGCATTCCACATTTCACATCCCGCATCCCACATCCCGCATCCCGTATCCTGCATCTCACATTTCACATCCCATATCTCACATCCCGCATCCCGCATCTCACATCCCGCATCCCCCCTCCCCGGTGCCCATCCCCACGCCGCGCTCCCCGGGCCGCTCGGGCCCCGCCGCCCCGCTGGGCCCGCAGCCCCGGCAGAGGGAGGCATCGAGCCGCGCTCCGCCGCTCGCCCCGCGGGGCCGGGCCCGGCACGGGGCAGGGGGGGCTGCCCAGGGGACCCCGGCCCGCTCCTTCCCTCTCAGGGGCACACGGCACCCAGCTCGGGCCCCGCGGCTGTCCCCGAGATCCCAGTTACCCTGGGGGCTCCCCAGTCACCCTCCAGGCTCCCCAGTTACCCTGGGGGCTCCCAGTTACCCTCCAGGCTCCCCAGTTACCCTGGGGGCTCCCAGTTACCCTTGGGGCTCCCCAGTTACCCTGGGGGCTCCCCAGTCACCCTCCAGGCTCCCCAGTTATCCTGGGGGCTCCCAATTACCCTTGGGGCTCCCCAGTTACCCTGGGGGCTCCCCAGTCACCCTCCAGGCTCCCAGTTACCCTCCTGAGCACCAGACTGGAGATGCTGCCCCAGGAGCTCGGGCTGGCGCTGCCTGTCCCAGCCTGGCCACGGGCAGGTGCCCATGGAGGGGTTTGGGCACAAGGAAAACCCACAGCGTCTCCTCCGTGCCAGACCCAGAGGCTCTTTGGGAACCCAAGGGCTCAAACCCCAAGGTTTGGGCACAAGGAAAACCCACAGTGCCAGACCCAGAGGCTGTCTGGGCACCCAGGGGCTCTCCTGTGGGTTTGTCTCACCCTTTCTGAGGCTGGGGAAGCCCCTGCCACCCACGGTGTGTCCCAGAGCTCCTTCCCACGGGACAGGGTCTGAGGGCAGCTCTGAGGGGGAGGACAGGGGGTCTCAGCTGTGGACAAGGCTCTGCCAGGATCTCTGGGCAGGGATTGTCTCAGAAGTGGCACTTGGGGACACGGCATGGCAGTGCAGGGGGGTGGAATGAGATGGCCTTTAGGGTCCTTTCCAAGCCAAAGCTGTCTGTGATTCTGTGATTCCCACTCTAAACGGGCCAGCTGAGGAGGCAGAGCTGCAGCATCCCCTGGAAGCTCCAGCAGCCTCATTAGCGCCTGCTAATTGTGGAATGGCTGCTGTTTCCAGCCGTGCAGACTGAGCCAGGCAAAACGCTCCAGGTGAAGCAGAGACAAAGCAGGGAGGACAGAACTGGTGTAATTTTTAAGAGAAACCACCTGGTTTCTGGCTCAAACAGCAGCTGAGCCCAAAAGCCACAGTTCCGTGAAGGTCCCTTGGCAAACCCAGGAGTTGCTCCAGTGTCAGCTCCTGTTTGGGACCCCAGCCCAGGTGTGCAGGGTGGCTCTGCCAGGCCCGGACCCTTCCCCTCCTGTGACCCCCATCCAGCCCCTCACATGCACGGGGCCAAGCCTGGATGGCTGGGGACCATGGGCTGCCTGGGCCCGGTGGTCCCCGAGAGCTGTGCCTGTCCCCAGGGCCACCAGAGCAGCAGTGCCACGTGGGCATGGCCAGCAGCACCTGGCCCTGCTCCTCCTCAGGCATGGCCCGGGCAGGACACGACCCTCGCCCGCCTGGTTCCATCACTGTGGGCACTCTGCAGCCCAGAGCAGAGCAGCAGCCTGAGCAGGGACAGGGACAGGCCCTGGGCCCCACTGTCCCCTCTCCAGCTCCAGAGCTGGGGCTTTGCAGGCGCTGCTCCCTGTCCCTGTATTATTTTTAAAAGAAAACAATGGAGACATGCAGCTCTCTAAGGCAAAAAAGAAGGTGTTTAATTTCTGACTCCAGCCTTTATAGATTTTCAAAAGTGACAGTGGATTGGAAGGTGACAGTGCCACCTCTCCAATGACACTGGCCAAACCAACAGTCCATTGAACTTCTTTTCCTCTATAAAAGAATGCAAAACAATAAGTTATTTGCATAAAGTGTGTGGGAAAGTTCGTTACAAGAATTTAAACATCAGAAGGCTTAGAAAAGCTTAAAAAGAACAAAGGGACAGCTCCTCTCCCAGCCATCCCTGCTTCCCTGCACAGAGCTGCTGGCTGTAAGGTGGGGAAGGTTCTCCAACAACCATCCCCACATCACACAGAATGGAAGGAGGAGAAGAAAGTCACCTTCAGGCAGCAGCAGCAGCAGCGAGAGCAGCACAGCTGCAGTGCAGTGTGCACCCCGAGAGACAGGAGGTGCCAGAGGCCAGCCCTGAGCGCCCCGAACCTGTGCTGTGCCCCATCCCGTGTTCCCTGGCCCCAGCTCTGCCCAGCCGTGCTGGATGCTGCAGGGGGCTGGGGAAGGGCCTTATCTCAGCCCTTTTGTGCCACACACCAGCCCTGGGGCCGGCGGGTGCAGCCTCAAATCACAGAGTTATTTACTGGGCTCCCAGCAGGGATGCACAAACTGGGCACGGAGGAGGTCCCTGGGCTACCGGGGCTGGGAGGGTGCAGAACAAGGAGATTTGGGCAGGGGTTTTGGGCACAGGGGTGCAGGTGCTTCCCACACCTGGAAGCAGCTGCCCCGTGGCTCCAGCCTCGTGCCTGGGGCACCTCTGGAACTGAGTGGGGTAAGGTGAGCCTTGTAGGGTAGGGGCAGCTCACCCCCAGCTCTGCTCTGCTCCCTCTGCCTCTCACCACACCAGCACCCCACCCAGCTTTTACCTCTGAGGGTGGAGAAACCCCAAATCAGCAGAGCTCAGCACCAAACCCTGCCTGGTGCAAAACCCAAAGCCATGATTAGGGATGGGCTTGGAGTGGCCAAACCCCAGCACCACTGCAGGAAATCCAGGCACTGATGGGAGCAGCAGGGTCTCGGGGCAGGTGGGGGGGTCCCAAGAGAACAAACTGGGTCTGCCCCAGTCACTCCTGCTGGTCTTCCCTCCCTGCCTCAGTTTCCCTGCCTGGAAAAGCGGATTTGCTGCTGTTTGGGTAACAAAAAATTGGCTGGTCCTTTTACCTCATCCCGAGGGTCCGTGGGTCCTTTTGCATCCCCCAAAGGTCTGTGGTCCCCTGGGCATGAACCAGCAGAGGCTGTCCCATTCCAAGCAGAAAGGAAAAGGCACTTCCTCAGGCAGTGCTAGAGCCTCCAGACCCCCTGTCAGGGCCTGTTTGGAAGGGACTTGTGAAAAACACACGCTCCTGGGGTCACAGGAGATGCTGTGTGAATGTTGTGCCGTTGAATTCATGCTTCCCAAAACAGTCCTGCAGGTCACCCTGAACCATACAGACCCAAAAGCTCCCCAGTCCCAGAGGAAGAGGCTGGGTTGGGAGCACAGCAGGAGCTTGGCTGGAGCACACCAGGCTCAGCACCCACCTCCCTGGCCTGGGGCTGGGTTGGTCAGGGGGACACTACACTCCCACCCCAGACTGGCTGGGCATCACTGTCCCGTCAGAACGTCCAGGCTGGACAGGGCTTGGAGCAGCCTGAGACAGTGGAAGTGTCCCTGTCCTGTTAGAAATGAATGGGCTTTAAGGTCCCTTCCAACCCAAACCAGTCTGGGATGCCATGATGCCATGATTCTAATTAAAGAATTCTAAAGATTTTAAGGAATTCTTGTCATTCTGAGGAACGCTTTATCTTTTTATCTTGCTGTGTCCCTGGCTAGGAGCAGGACATGGATCAGCAAACATGTCCCTGTCCTGAAGGGGATCTGCCCCTGCCATGAGCATTTCATGGCATTTCTGGAGAGCAGCCTCTGTGCCTCAGTTTCCCCAAGGGAGCCCTGCCTGTGGCCAGCACAGGGGGAGCAGGGGAGGAGAAGGAGGACAAGAACAATTCCCTCTCTTAGGAAAACAGGGAAGTTTTCAGCAGCAGCTGGCACCTTCCACTCCCCCTGCCCCGAGACTTGCAGCAGGGCAGCAGAAGGGGAATGGAGAGGAGGGGCTGGGTCTCAGGACATGTCCCACCATCCCTTTGGATCTCAGGACGTGTCCTACCATCCCTTTGGGAATGCAGAGCTCCTGAGCCTGCCAGGGCTCTGCCCCACAGACAGAGCAGGGTCCTGAGCCCTAGCAGCCCGTGCTGCCCTCCTGGTTCTGCTGTCCAGAGCTGCCCTCCTGGTTCTGCTAAGCAAAATAAAGAATCCATTTAAAAAGCTGTCTGTTTTCCCTGGCTGCCCCTCTGGCTCAGCAGAAATGTTTTCTGCTGTGTCAGAGTCTGACTCAGCAGAAAGGGGACACTGCCCTGGGGCCCGGGGCTGCCTTATCTCTGCCCACAAGGCTCCTGTTTGTGCCACCCCAGTTATCACCCCCGAGCACGGCCAGGCTGGGGCCAGCACCGTGACTCAGCACCCTGAGCCTCTGCATACTCATCCCACCAGTCTGTGATGGCAGAGCCCATAAACATCCCATAAACTGCAGAGAACGGGCTCCAGTCCTGGGCATGGGGGTGAGACCTCTCACCTTGACCCCAAATCTGACCCTGGTCCTGACGCTGGTCCTAGTACTGACCCTGGTCCTGATCCTGGAACTGATCCTGACCCTGGTCCAGATCCTGACCCTGGTCCCCATCCTGACCCTGGTCCCCATCCTGGCTCTGGCACTGATCCTGACCCTGGGTCGGATCCTGACCCTGGTCCCCATCCTGGCCCTGGTCCCGATCCTGGCCCTGGTCCTGATCCTGGCCCTGGTCCAGATCCTGCCCCTGATGCTGACCCTGGTCCAGATCCTGACCCTGGTCCCCATCCTGGCCCGGGTCTCAGAGCTCCCTTTCTGCCTGGGTGTGTGAAGAGGAGCCCCAGAGAGCAGCACGCCCTGGGCTGGGTATAGTGGGGTCTGTGGGGTCTGTGCTCTGTGCCCACCCCAGCTCAGCTGCAGTTTGGGGCTCCCTGGTTCTGCCCAGTGCTGGTGCAGGGCAGAGCTGAGCAGTGAGTGAGTGAGCGATGGAGCTCGGGCCAGCCCTGACTCCCCTGAGGGGCTGGGACGAGCCCCATGGTCTCTGTGGGGGCAGTGGGAGAGGCTCTGCCAGGGGCTGCCCCAGGGACCAGATCCAGTGCCTCACCTGGGGCAGGGGGAGCTTCCCTCCATCCCCCCAACAACCCCTCAGCCTCTGCAGGCGGATTTGCCCTGGTTCCACCCCATTTTCAGAGCCCCTTTTGCTACTTGAATAAGAGCCCTGTGTCAGGTTGGGGTCAGATGTGCAGCCAGGGCAGGTCTGCCCTCCCCAAACCAGCCACAACATGGGAACAGCTCTATCCATTGCTGGCTTTAAGGCAGTAAAGGCACAACAAGACCTATAAAACACGTCCTGGCCCAGCTGGTGCCATGCCATGAGCAGGAGGAGAAAAGGCCTTGCCTGACCTGGAGCCATCCTCACACACAGAAAACCTTTTGTTAGCACGTTCCTCAGCATTGGGAAGTCTAGGACAGCTCTCGTGGTTCCCAGACAAAGCTGGGAGTTTTTGTGGGGGTATGTGATGGAGGGACGCTTCTGCAAACCAGTGAGGGACAGAGCCAGCCTCACCTGTGGCAGGTGCAGTGCTGGGAGCACTGTGAGACCCCTCAGAGCTCACCTGGCCTGGCACCAAGGGTGCTGGAGCTGCTGAGGCAGAGCAAGGCCCTCACTCTGAGGGGTCTGGGGGTACCTGGCTGAGGCTACCTGCTCTGCCCCTCCTGCTGCCAGCACAGCACAGCACAAACAGGCATGGCTCAGGTGCTTTTCCTGCAGCAGGGCTCGGCTCAGGCTGTCCATGGAGCCCTGGGCTCCCCCAGGGGCCAGGGGGACAGGAGCACTGTGAGGGGAGAGCAGCACCATGGCTGCAGGAGCAGAGGGAAGGGCCCTGAGGAGAGTCCTGTCCCATCCTCCTGGTCCGTGTGAATCCTGACTGGGGCACCGGGCAGGGATGGAGGGGACCCTGAACTCCTGTCCTGGAACAGCTCTCAGCTGACCTGAGAGGAAACACGATAGGAAAACTCAATGTACCCCATGGACAGGAGAGGAGAAGCTGCAGGGAGAGCTCAGAGCCCCTGGCAGGGCCTGCAGGGGCTCCAGCAGAGCTGCAGAGGGACTGGGGACAAGGCCTGCAGGGACAGCACCCAGGGAATGGCTGCCAGTGCCAGAGGGCAGGGCTGGGTGGGACATTGGCAATGAGGAATTGCTCCCTGGCAGGGTGGGCAGGCCCTGGCACAGGGTGCCCAGAGCAGCTGGGGCTGCCCCTGCGCCCCTGGCAGTGCCCAGGGCCAGGCTGGACACTGGGGACAGTGGGAGGTGTCCCTGCCATGGCAGGGGTGGCACTGGGTGGGATTTGGGGTCCCTCCAGCCTCAAGCACTGCATGATTCCACATCAGAACCGCATCCTGTGTGGATGGAAATCTGTCCATCTGTCTGTCCAGCCCCCGTGCTGACCCTGCTGGCCCCAAACAGCCGGAGCTGCCTGGGCCGGGCTTATCTGGGGCTGCAGCCCGGGGCTATCGGGGCCGGCCCTGGGGAGGGGCTCTGGGCTGCCCAGGCCGATAGAGGGGAGCCCCGGGGGTCGGCCAGGGCGGGGGTCCTGGCTGATGGGCCGGGATGGGCCAGCAGCCTGAGCCCCGGGGCCAGGACAGCTCCATGGTGGTTCCCTCAATCTCCCCTCAGTGTCCCCCTCAATGTCCCCTCAGTGCCCCCTCAGTGTCCCCTCAATCTCCCCTCAGTACACCCTCAGTATCGCCTCAGTGTCCCCTCAATCTCCCCTCAGTGTCCCTCCCTCAGTGTCCCCTCAGTGTCCTAATCAGTGCCCCCTCAGTATCCCCTAAGTGTCCCCCTCAGTGTCCCCTCAGTGTCCTAATCAGTGCCCCCTCAGTATCCCCTCAGTGTCCCCTCAATCTCCCTTCAGTGTCCCCCTCAGTGTCCCCCTCAGTGTCCACTTAATCTCCCCTCAGTGTCCCTCCCTCAGTGTCCCCTCAGTGTCCCCCTCAGTGTCCCCTCAATCTCCCCTCAGTGTCCCCTCAGTGTCCCACTCAATGTTCCCTCTCAATGTCCCCTTAGTGTCCCCTCAGTTCCACCTCAGTGTTCCCTCAGTGGCCCCTCGGTGACCCTGCCTGAGTGTTCCCTCAATCTCCCCTCAGTGTCCCACTCAATGTTCCCTCTCAATGTCCCCTCAGTGCCCCCTCAGTGTCCCCTCAGTGCCCCCTCAGTGTCCCCTCAATCTCTCCTCAGTGTCCCCTCAATCTCCCCTCAGTGTCCCCCTCAGTGTCCCCCTCAATGTTCCCCTCAGTGCCCCCTCAGTGTCCCCTCAATCTCTCCTCAGTGTCCCCTCAATCTCCCCTCAGTGTCCCCTCAGTGTCCCTCCCTCAGTGTCCCCTCAGTGTCCCCTCAGTGTCCCCTCAATCTCCCCTCAGTGTCCCCTCAGTGTCCCCCTCAATGTTCCCCTCAGTGTCCCCCTCAGTGTCTCTCCCCCAGTGTCCCCTCCAGCCCAGGTCCCTTCTGTGCTGGGATGGAGCCCAGCCAGGGCTGGGGCAGAGCAAATCCTCCAGGAAAGCTCTGCCCTCAGCAAGCCCATCCTGCAGGAGCCTGTCTGCAATGAAAATCCTGCTTTTGCCCCTTTCTGGGTAGTTTTGCCAAGTTCTTGTGCTGAGGGATAACTGGGAAGCAGATTCACTAAAATTTAGCTTTTCCTCAGCCATCCTGGCCCTTAGTCCTCACCCTGTGCCTCTCACCCTGTCACCACCCTCTGGAGCAGCTCTGGAGCCTCCAGCCCGTGGCACTGGGGTGGCTGCAGTGCCACATCCTGGTGGGTCCCTTTGCAGGGACACAGGGACAGGGACGGACAAACAAACAGGACTGGGACAGGTCTCCTGCTGTGCCCAGAGGTTCCTGGGCATTTCTGCTGCATCCAGCCTCAGCAGTGTCACCCAGGACCCACATTCCAGACCCACGCAATCGCCTATAAAATTAAAGCAATACCATGAAAAGCTCCAAGCCAATTAAAACATGTTTATATGAGAAGTGAGGCATGTGTTGGGATTCCTGGGGTGGTCCTGTGCAGGGCCCAAAGCTGGACACAATCATTTATGTAGGTCCTTTTTCAGGAGGAATTTGCCCATGGAAAGGGAGCTCAGGCCTTGGCAGGGGCTGCCCAGGGAGCTTTGCAGTGCCCATCCCTGCAGGTGTCCCCTGGAGGTGGCACTGAGTGCTCTGGGCTGGGGACAAGGTGGGCACAGCTGGCACTGCATGGGATTTTCCTGGGATTCTGTCCCTTTCAGCTCAGCATATTCCATGTTTCTATGATTACATGGCATGAAGGTCAAACTGGAGCAGTCAGAGCAAGGGCTGCTCCACACCTCTTGGAGTCAGGCCTAAAAGGGTTAAATCTGGATTCTGAAATGAGAGGACTTTGTTAGGGGCAGAGAAGATATCATTTAACCTCCGCTGCATTTTCCCTGGTTGTTACAGCAGAGAAACAAACAGGAATGTCCTTGTGCTGAGAGCAGAGTCCCTTGGTGGGGATGGCACTACAGTTCCAGCCTGCTCTACAATTCCAGCCTGCCTGGGGTCCCCACACCTGTACTGCCTCTGGTGTCTCTCAGTGTCTCTCTCCCTTCTAAGGAAAAAACTGCATTTCCAGAAAGTCTTTTCCACCATGTTCAGGCAACAACCAGTCCCAGCCAGGGGAAGTTGTTCAAATTGTGCTGATTCAGATGCACTAATTCTGCATTTCCCTGCATTCATCACTGACCCCATCCTGAATGGGCTTAGGGCACCTTCTCTGCCCCTTTCCATAAAATCTGGGAGCAGCTGGCTTTGCTCCGCTTCTCTGTGCCAGGGCCTGCCCACCCTGCCAGGGAACAATTCCTCATGGCCAGTGTCCCACCCAGCCCTGCCCTCTGGCACTGGCAGCCATTCCCTGGGTGCTGTCCCTGCAGGCCTTGTCCCCAGTCCCTCTGCAGTTTTCCAGGGGTTCCTGACACCCCCTGCTGCCCTGAGCTCCCTTCCTGGGTGCCCGCAGCAGAGTGTGGTGGGAAATCACCTCTGCCCTCCACGCCAGCCCAGACTGTCCACAGTCAAATGGACCAGTGGGGCCTGTGGGGCAGGAGGGGCTGGAGCTGAGGTGTAAATTTACAGAGTGGCTGCAAAAGGCCACTGCCACGACAGACAGTCCCCAGGCACAGGGACAAGACCCTAATCCGATTAAGAGGCTGATTCACCTGTTGTTATTCCTTTGCTGTTGTGCCCACCTGAAGGATTTAGAGGTTAAGGAGCTGCTGTGAGGATAAAACCGACCATTAGAGGGATCAGTACAGGACAGCAGCATGGAGTGGGCCTGTCTGAATGCAAATTACTTCTGCCTCTCTTCCTCCTGTTTCCTCTGCCTTACTCCTTCCCCCTCAGCTCTTTGTGGCCATCATTACCCATCCGTGAAAAGTCATCTTGCTCCCACACCAGTAAAACACCAGTAAACAGTAAAAGCACCAGTAAAACCAGGCCCCGATGGGTCACAGTGTGGGTCCAGGCCTGCAGGCTTCTCACCACGAGCCATGTCACTGCCTGTTTCAACAGGCTTCAGAAACCCAGCATTTGTTAACCATTTATTAACCACACTTTAAAAATACTATTAATGCTGCAGTCACCACTCCCCTCCAGCCTCTGTGCTCGATGTTGTGCTGCCTGTCCCAGGCTCACCCTCCTGCTGCCCCTCCCTGAGCGTTTCCCTGCTGCTGGTTCAGATGCAGCAGAAAAGCATCATTATCTTTTCCCTTTTCAAGCTTGGCCTTGCAGAGCCGAAAATGAATCTCCTATCAGAGGGGAGTGCATTGCTAAGAACAGCCCCAGATGCAGGCTGGGTTTTAATTTCAATGCCAGGCAATTCAGGCTGCAGAGAGGTAATAAATGCAGAGGCCACTGAGGCCGTTTATTGTCATCCCCAGCTGGGCAAGCAGCTGCTGCCTCGATGGGAATGCCTGCCTGGGAATTCAGGGCTGCTCTATTCCATCACACTCCTTGTAGCTCTGCAGGGTGAATTTGTCACCTTCTGGAGCGCCCAGATGTGCTGAGAAGCAGGGGTGTGCCGTGTGTCTGCTGTGCAGGTGAGGAGCCCAGGCAGCACCAGGCCCTGCTGATACCTTTATCTGCCCCACACAGCCCCACTGCCCGGGCTATCAGAGCCTGCCTGGGGCAGCTGGAAGCGCCTCTCCCACGGCCCAGAAATGGAAAAAATTAATAATGTCTCATAGAACCCTATGGTGAGAAGTTAAATGCGCCTGCAGATGTGAATGGTCCGAGGGGATCACGGTGATGGGCTCGTGCCACTGTGTCTGCAGTGAGATCATACAATGCCAGACTGGTGCAGCTGGGGAGGGACCTTAAACCTCACCAGTGCCACCCCTGCCATGGCAGGGACACCTCCCACTGTCCCCAGTGTCCAGCCTGGCCTTGGGCACTGCCAGGGATGCAGGGGCAGCCCCAGCTGCTCTGGGCACCCTGTGCCAGGGCCTGCCCACCCTGCCAGGGAACAATTCCTCATTCCCAATCTCCCACCTCTGCCTACAGGCAGTGGAAGCCATTCCCCCTCGTCCTGTTTCTGCCTCCCCATGTAAGAAGTCCCTCTCCAGCCTTCCCAGATCAATGGACCAGTATCAGTCTGTAACTGGAAGAATTCAGAGGTCTGGATGAGACTTCTTGAACATCCCACAGACAGACTCAAAGCCACGGATTCAAGGAATCCAGGAATGGTTTGGGCTGGATAATCCCCCAGTTCCAGCTGCCTGCACTGGCAGGCACATTCTCCCAGAGCAGCTGCTCCAAGCCCCATCCAGCCTGGCCTGGAACAATTCCATGTCCGGGTTGTGTCTGGATGCCTGACGTTGCAGCATCCTGGCTGTGCCTTGCTGAGCACAGGGCACAGCCTCACTGGTGGCCTGGAGACCAGGAAAACACCTGTGCAGGTGTCAGCCAGAGTCAGCCAAAAGCCTGCAGGCAGAGCTGGACCTGGTGGAAATGGATGCTGCTGCTGGGGCTGTGACAGGGCAGGGTCCTGCTGTCCTTGTGCAAGGCCTTTCACTCCCAGCAGGGAGAGACCCCTGAAGGGCTCACACTGGACACTCGTGGGCAGAGCAGAGGAGCCTGTTTACAGTGCAGCCCAGCCTGGCATCCCACACAGCTATTCCTGGAAACCTGAGGCTGGGAGGGCTTTTCCACCCCCAGGGATCCTGGGGTTCTGTCCCTTCCAGCTCAGGATATTCCAATGTTTCTATGATTCCATGGCATGAAGGTGAAGCTGGAGCAGTCAGAGCACGGTGACCTCTGGTTTACCAGCACCATCCCTGCAAGTGTGCAAGGCCAGACAGGGCTTGGATCATCCTGGGATAGTGGAAGGTGTTCTTGCCATGGGAAGGGGCAGAACAAGAGCTTTAAAGTGCTTTAAAGAGCTGTAAAGTGGTTTCCAAGGCAGAGAATTCTGTGATTCTAAAGCACCTCTCAGAGGGGTCTGTGCCTGCTCAGGGATGGGTGCAATGTCCCTGCCTGTGGTGAACAGCAGCCAGGGCTCTCAGAGAGAGATAAGCAGCTCCTGTGTCCTGGCCTGGCCTGTTAAGGGGCTCACAGGCTCTCCTCAATGACCACACCTCGGTGCAGAGTGACCACTGCACGGGACCCCCGTTGGGGACCCCCGGCCGTCCCAGCCAATGGCCCCGCTGCAGGGGCCGGCCCGGGGCTGGCCCAGGCCATAAAACCCGGCCCAGGCTGGGGCTCGGCTCAGCCCGGCGTGCCCCTGCAGCCACCATGGTGCACTGGTCAGCCGAGGAGAAGCAGCTCATCAGCGGCGTGTGGGCCAAGGTCAACGTGGAGGAATGCGGCGCCGAGGCCCTGGCCAGGTGGGTGCAGCTGCTCGGGGCCCTGCGCCGCAGGGCAGCCCTGGCTCCGGCGGCCTCACCTGCCCGTGTCTCTCCCCAGGCTGCTGATCGTCTACCCCTGGACCCAGAGGTTCTTCTCTGACTTCGGGAACCTGTCCAGCCCCACGGCCATCGTCGGCAACCCCAAGGTGCGTGCCCACGGCAAGAAGGTGCTCACCTCCTTCGGGGAGGCCATCAAGAACCTGGACAACCTCAAGGGCACCTACTCCAAGCTGTCCGAGCTGCACTGTGACAAGCTGCACGTGGACCCCGAGAACTTCAGGGTGAGCTGTGCTTGGAGCTTTGCTCTCTGTCCCTCCTTCCTCAGAGCCCCTCAGTGCCTGGGGGGTTTCCAACAGGCATCGCTCACTTGTGTTTTAGTTACCAACCAGGACCTGGCTGCCTGGAGTGGGAGCTGGGGACAGGGCAAGGCTGGGAATTCCATAGTGCAGGGTAATACTGGGCTCTGGGCTGCAAGGACAAATGTGGTGACACACACAGGGGGATTCTCTGAAAGCCTGGGGGCTCGTGCAGGCATGGCTGGAGGAGAGGAGCACGATGTTGGCCTCTGCTCCAGCCCCTGTTTAAGCCTGGCTCTGGGGATGTAGAAGGTGGGCCTGGCACTGACCCTCAGCTGCAGTGGGTGTGGGGTTTCACAGCAGAAGGAGGAAAGGCAGAACAATGTCTAGCGGCTGGAGAATGTGTGAGGAGGCAGAGCTGGAGCAGGCGGGCACTCATGCCCACGGCCAGCACAGGGCTCTTGTGCTGCAGCTGGCAGAGCCTCCCTGGGCCCCGGCCCCAGCACCCACGGGGCAGCTGAGCTCCCTGGTCCCGGTGCTGTGCAGGGCCAGGGCTCCCAGCACTCTGCTGACCTCATTTCCCTCTTGCCTTCCCCTGCAGCTGCTGGGTGACATCCTGGTCATCGTCCTGGCCGCCCACTTCACCAAGGACTTCACCCCTGCCTGCCAGGCCACGTGGCAGAAGCTGGTGGGGCTGGTGGCCCACGCTCTGGCCCGCAAGTACCACTGAGGCCTCGGGAGGCACCTGTGTCTGTAACGGGCAATAAAACCCTCATTTTCTGGAGTTCTTTGTGTCCTGTGTCTCTGTGGCTGCCCGTGGGCCCTGGGCCTCTCCTCCTGGGATACCTGCAAGCATATAAATTCATAGAGGTTCACTGATTAGGCAGGAATTTACCCCTCCACAGTTTGCTACTGATGTGTTAGGTTGATCAAAAGCATTTCTGCATCGGTGATGGTGCAGGACTGGTACATCTTGGTCAGTTTGGTATCTGAAATGTGTAAGATCCCAAGAGCAGGGGATGAGGGCAGCTCTCACACAGATGGGTTAGAGCCTTTTTTTACTCATTTTGACTTAATGAAGCACATATTTTCACTGGAATAAAAAGATTCTATGTAAGCATCTCAGTTTCAACAATGTTTTTCCAGGAACAGTGTACAAAGTAACAAGGAGAGACATCCTGGTGTTTTAGGAGGATGAAGGAATAAATATTCAGCCTTTCTCCTGGTAGAGCAGGGCTGTGCATTCACCCCTCTACCCTGCACAGCCAGGCAGGCAAGGTCCACCCCTGCCATGGCAGGGACACCTCCCACTGTCCCCAGTGTCCAGCCTGGCCTTGGGCACTGCCAGGGGTGCAGGGGCAGCCCCAGCTGCTCTGGGCACCCTGTGCCAGGGCCTGCCCACCCTGCCAGGGAACAATTCCTCATTCCCAATCTCCCACCTCTGCCTACAGGCAGTGGAAGCCATTCCCCCTCCTCCTGTTTCTGCCTCCCCATGTAAGAAGTCCCTCTCCAGCCTTCCCAGATCAATGGACCAGTATCAGTCTGTAACTGGAAGAATTCAGAGGTCTGGATGAGACTTCTTGAACATCCCACAGACAGACTCAAAGCCACGGATTCAAGGAATCTAGGAATGGTTTGGGCTGGATAATCCCCCAGTTCCAGCTGCCTGCACTGGCAGAGACACATTCTCCCAGAGCAGCTGCTCCAAGCCCCATCCAGCCTGGCCTGGAACAATCCTGGCATTTTAAAATAGGAACAAAGACACCCTCAGGACCTGCTGGATAAGACACAAGGCCCTGCACTCTCTGGAGGAGGATGGAGGCTGGCCTGGCTCCAGAGCAGAGCCTGGTCACGGATGCCACTGTGCTGATAAGGGCTCTGTAAAGCTTGGCAGGGACACTGCTGCAATCAGGGACCAAGGAACTCTGCTTGGGGCCTCACTGGAGCTGCCTGTGGCCCTCGTTGGGATGGTTTGTCTCCAAAGGGAAGGTCCTTGTCCATGGAAGGGGGCAAGTGTGTGGCCAAGACCTGGTCCAGTAGAAGGGGGTGGAATGAGATATCCTGAAGATCCCTTCCAACCTTAACCATTCCATGATCCTGTGATTCCAGGAGTTCAGAGATCTTCCATCCACACCAAAGGGAACAGCCCTGGAAGGATGCAGGAGGGAAGGGTCCTGAGCATAGTGAAATCCACCCCAGGCTGAGGGCAGGGCCTGCTTTTCCGTCTGGGCACCAGCTGGGCATGAGCTGTCAGGTGCTGCTGGGCTTGCACTGGGGGAAGGAGATCTCCTCCCTTTGACTCTGCAGACTCAAACAGAGCTACAGAAATTGCCCCTGCTCAGAACATCGAGATGAACATTTCCCCTCCCAGCCTGTGTCCCAGAGAACTCCGTGAGCTCCCAAATCTCCCTGCCAGGCTGCTGCCCCCAAGGCAGAGAGCAGGGGATTTTCAAGCATACTGAGAATTAACTCTTTCTAATAAAATTGAACGCAGCACCAGGGTGAGCCCAAGGCTGGCACTGTCCGGGCTGTGCTTGCCTTTGGTCCTTGCCAGGTCTCTGCAGGCCTGCTGAGAGCTGGTGCAGTCCTGACCAGGCTCAGCCACCCTGCCATCCTGGCAGGCCCCTGGGGCTGTGTGTGCCTCACTGGGACAGCTGGCTCAGCCCCTCAGTGCCTCATGGTGCACGGTGCTGGGACCAGTGGCCACTGCTGCAAACAGCCCCTGGGCCGGCCCAGCACAGCACACTTCCTTCAGATTTCTCCATGCTCCATAATCCCCAAATTAAAAAGCCCTTGGAATTCTTTCTCAGGGAGTTTAAACTCATGTTTTTAGCTG
The DNA here is from genome assembly GCF_027887145.1 of Ammospiza caudacuta. NCBI lineage: Eukaryota > Metazoa > Chordata > Aves > Passeriformes > Passerellidae > Ammospiza > Ammospiza caudacuta. Next base: position 121,687,825 of record NC_080594.1, on the reverse strand, counting down.
GTGAGTGCCCTGAGGCTCTGGGTGCCCGGGGAAGCTGTGGCTGCCCTGGCAGTGCCCAGGGCTGGGCTGGAGCAGCCTGGGACAGTGGAAGGTGTCCCTGCCATGGCAAGGGTGGCAGTCCATGGGCTTTAAGGAGCCCCCCAGCCCAGACTGGTGTGGGATTCCATGATTCCATGTGCAAAGCACCGTGAAGGATCACTGGGCAGAGGGGATGATGCTCCCCAGCAGGGACGCAGCCCTGAGCCCCCAGCGGGCCGGCAGCTCCCCCTGTGCTCGGGGCTGAGGTGATGCTTGTCCCCGCACAGACAAAGGGGGGACAGGGCCTCTCTCCCCCCTGGACAGCTGCCAAAGCCACTATCTCCCCTCGTGCAGCCCCGCTCCCTCCCCAGCCCCAAGCAGCGCCTCCGGGGACTGAGATTAGCCTGAGCCGAGTATAAAAATCCCCGGGGCAGCCTCGGCAGCCACGTCCTCGGCATTGTTCAGGGAAGCTCGGACAACCTTCTGCCAGCACCATGGTGAACTGGACAGCTGAGGAGAAGCAGCTCATCACCTGCCTCTGGGGCAAGATCAACGTCGCCGAGTGCGGCGCCGAGGCCCTGGCCAGGTAAGTGCAGCTCCTGACCTGCCCCTGCAGGGAAACACTCCTGGAGTCACTCCTGGAGTCACTCCTGCCCCTGCTCCTGCAGGGAATCACTCCTGTCACTGGAATATCAATGTTTCTGTGTCTGTCTGTGTCCCTCCGCCTCTCCCCAGGCTGCTGATCGTCTACCCCTGGACCCAGAGGTTCTTTGCCTCCTTTGGGAACCTGTCCAGCGCCACTGCTGTCACTGGCAACCCCATGGTCCGTGCCCATGGCAAGAAGGTGCTGACCTCCTTCGGGGAGGCCGTCAAGAACCTGGATGGCATCAAGAAGTGCTTTGCTCCCCTGAGCAAACTGCACTGCGACAAGCTGCACGTGGACCCCGAGAACTTCAGGGTGAGCCATCTCAGCTCCAGCCTCGGCTGGGCAGAGGGGTCTGACAGTCCCTGAGACCTCGAGAGAAACCCTGGGGCTGCCTGTGGAGGGTAGGGCAGAGGAGGGGAAAGGAGAGTCATATCTGGGGGGAGCAGAGAGGAGCTCTGGGGCTGGGGTCTGTGAGGGGAGGCAGAAATGCACAGAGCAGTGTGCCCTGCTCAGAAGAAACACCCTGGAGCAGCCACAGGGAAGGAGCTGAGATGGGGTTCAGAGGGAAGAGCTGGGCTTGGCTGTGAGGCAGTGGGTAAACCAGAAGGGAAAAAAAGCACAGCCGCTCTGGCAGAAGGGTTCTGAGCCCAGGGACAGCCAGGGTGGGAGGGATGGGAAAGGAAAGCGTGAAGCCGGGGAGGGAGGACCCTGCAGAGCCGGCACAGGAAGGTGCTGGGGGAGGCTCCAGCACAGTCAGGGGTCCCTCTTGGCCAGAGCCTGAGCTGTGCTGAGAGCCTGGTGCATGGATGGGGCCAGGACAATCTGCTCCTTGCTGTGCTGTGAGCTGCCCAGAGAGCAGAGGGAGCACTGGGGAGGGCTCTGGGGGCAGCAGCACTGACAGCTCTGCTCCTGCTGGGGAGGGTCTGGGGGCAGCACCACTGACAGCTCTGGTCCTGTGTGGTAGGGTCTGGGGGCAGCACCTTTGATAGATCCTGCTCCTGTGTGGTAGGGTCTGGGGGAGCACCACTGACAGCTCTGCTCCTGCTGGGGAGGGTCTGGGGGCAGCACCTTTGATAGATCCTGCTCCTGTGTGGTAGGGTCTGGGGGCAGCATCAGTGACAGCTCCTGCTCCTGCTGGGGAGGGTCTGGGGGCAGCACCACTGACAGCTCTGCTCCCTCCCTGCAGCTCCTGGGTGACATCCTCATCGTGGTGCTGGCCGGACACTTTGGCAAGGACTTCACCCCCGAGTGCCAGGCTGCCTGGCAGAAGCTGGTGCGTGTGGTGGCCCACGCCCTGGCCCACGAGTACCACTGAGGAGCCTCCCTGCCTGGAGATGCTCCTGGGGAATCTCCTCGGGTTCTGCTGGGCTCTAAGCACCCAATAAACACCAGCTGCTCCAGCCAACAGCAGATGTCTGCTTCTTTGTGGGAACGGGGAGGGAAGGACAGGGGCCGGGGGAGCCAATGCTCACAAATGGGATAACTGAGCCATGACTTCTTCATGCAAGCGTAACTTGTCTCAGAAGGAGATCCCAGGGTTCAGGACAAAACCCAAAAAAACAACAGAAAATACAAACAGGAACACTCTGGCACTTTTTGGAGACATCAAGTGACATTGCTCGGTTTAATGTTTGAAAACCTTCACAGAGTGAGTGGAGTAGAACTGTACAGAAATGTGCAGCGGGAGAAGTGTCAGGGAGATTGGGGCCATGGCTTGTAGCTTCCTGCATGTGGGGTTTTGTTGGCTTGAGGTTTTTTAAAACCCCAAGATTCTTAGATTAACAAAGGCAGAAGGTAACAGACACAACCCTCAACACTTGGTTGGATGGGACTTGGAAAACACCTGGGACAGTGGAAGGTGTCCCTGCCTGTGGCAGGGGATGGGACTGGATGAGATTTTGGGTCCTTTCCAGCCCAGCCCAGTGTGGGCTCTGTGATTCCATGATACACCAGCGCTGCCTGCAGAGGGAAAGTGTCACCCCCAGCCTGGCCAGGGTGCTTTGCCCAGCCCCTGCTGCCTGCAGTGAGCAGGAACAAACACAAATGCTGTGCTCCAGGGTCATGCAGACCCCAGCAGGGCATTCCCGTGCCCCATGAGCTCCATGTCTGCCTCCTGCACCCCCTCAGCTGGGCACAGGAGCAGAAGAGCAGAGAGCCAGGTGCCTCTCCCAGCTCTCAGGGCACCACTGATCCTTGGGCTGCTGAACCCCTGGGCCAGGCACTGTCAGCTCACATCTGTGCACATGCTTTTTCTTCCTGGAAAGGAAGATGTTTATCTGTGCAGATGTTTTTTCTTCCTGGAAAGGGTTCTCAGGCCTTGGCAGCAGCTGCCCAGGGAGCTTTGCAGTGCCCATCCCTGCAGGTGTCCCCTGGAGGTGGCACTGAGTGCTCTGGGCTGGGCACAAGGTGCCCATGGGGCACAGCTGGCACTGCATGGGCTGGCAGGGCTGTGCCAGCCCCAGGGATTTGGGGGTTGTGTGGGATCCCAGTAATCCCAGTGTTCCCACCTCTCCTCATGCCCTGTGAGCCCACAGGGAGCTGGTTTGCCCTGGGTTATAACATCTCCTTCCAGCCCTGCCTGACCTTTGCCAAGAGGCTCTTGGAGACAGGAGCTCCCCTTGGCTGTGAGGCCTTGCCGTGGTTTTGCAGTGTCATCCTGAAGTCAATCAAACTCCTAAAGAGCTGGAGGGAAAGCAAAGGGAGGCCAAAGCCTGACAGCTCCTGCAGGAAGGGGAGAGGGAGAACCTGGTGCATTCCGAGGGAGAACCCAGGAGCCCCAGGTTGGCATCTCCTGCCCCAGGGGCTGGCACACCCACGGGGCACCAGGGCTGGCACCTTCCCCAGAGGGCAGCTGCAGCAGAACGTGCCCGGGCCGTGCTGGGCTCTGTGGGAGATAACGGCCCCTGAGCAGGGCTGGGAATCAGGGGTGGCGAGGCCAGGCAGGCAGGCCAGGCTGGGCCGGGCACCTTGCCCCGGGCCCCACCCTGCTGTGGGCGATGCAGGGTCCCCTCCCCGTGCCAGGGCCCCCGGGCGCAGCCAATGACGGGGTGCAGGGGGCAGAGGAGGGGCCCCGCGCGGCCATAAAAGCGGGGCCGGGCAGCGGCTCCCCAGCGTGCGATCCCCGGGAGCCCGAGCCTGAGTTCCTCCGTGCGACACGCAGCCCTCCTGCCGACACCATGGTGCAGTGGACAGCTGAGGAGAAGCAGTTGATCACCGGCCTCTGGGGCAAGGTCAACGTGGCCGAGTGCGGCGGCGAGGCCCTGGCCAGGTAGGTGCAGCTCCAGACTGCCCCTGCCCCTGCAGAGGAACACTCCAGCCGTGGGAGCGCTGATGTGACCCTGTCTGTCTGTCCGTCTCTCCCCAGGCTGCTGATCGTCTACCCCTGGACCCAGAGGTTCTTTGCCTCCTTCGGGAACCTGTCCGGTGCCACCGCCATCGTCGGCAACCCCAAGGTGCAGGCCCATGGCAAGAAGGTGCTGACCTCCTTCGGGGAGGCCGTCAAGAACCTGGATGGCATCAAGAACACCTTCTCCGCGCTGTCCGAGCTGCACTGCGACAAGCTGCACGTGGACCCCGAGAACTTCAGGGTGAGTCCTGCCCTGACTGCCCTCCCCAGCACAGGGGGTGCCCCCAGCCTGATCCCCACCACGAGAGGGGTTTCCCCAGCAGGGCAGTGCCAGAGGGAGAGGGGCTGGGCTGGCACGGGGTGAGGTGCAGAGGGACAGGCAGGGAAGGGAGCCAGTGCAGCCTGCGGGGAGGTGACAGGGGCTGTGGGCAGGGGGCAGGGGAGGGGAGGATGTGGTTCCAGTGAGGGAATGGAGGGGGAGAACAAAGTGAGAGCAGTTGTTGAGCAGGAAGAGCCAAGGGGGAAGAGAGAAGGAGCAAGAGCAAAGTTTGGCACAGAGGAGAACAGAGAGATGAGTGAGGAGCAGGAGATGGCAGCTGGATGCCAGGAGTCAAAGAGGATCCACAGAGAGAAAACTTTGGATGGGAGTGTCTCAGTGGGGAATTAACCCCACCATTTGTCCCTGGGCTGGGGCTGACAGAAATGCTTCTGTGTCCTTGTTTGTGCTCTGTGGGGCCAAGTGCTGTGTCCTGATGAGCTGGGAGTTCAGCTGGGTCTTCTGCTTGAGAGAAGTCAGAAAGGTCAAAGAAAAATTTACTCCAAAATACTCTGGAGAATTTTTGGCTACGGTAGCAGGATTTAGAGCAAGAGCAGAGACCAGGTTTATGGTGCAGGTTAGAAAGGACCAACTGGGGGAGGTTTTTAAGTCTGCAGATTTCCTGTAGGTTTCCCTGGGGGCAGTGTGAGTGCTTGTGTGGGGCTGTGCTAAGCCGAGGCTGCTCTCGTCCCCACAGCTCCTGGGTGACATCCTGGTCATCGTCCTGGCCGCCCACTTCGGCAAGGACTTCACTCCCGAGTGCCAGGCTGCCTGGCAGAAGCTGGTGCGTGTGGTTGCCCACGCCCTGGCCCGCAAGTACCACTGAGGAGCCGCGGCAGCGCGCAGCACCCGCTGCCCGACCGCTTCTAACAGCCAAATAAAGCTCATCCTGTGAACTCTGCCTGCTCGTGTGTCCCTCGGGGCAGCCGGGGCTGGGGGGCACGGCCGGCTGTGCAGAAAATACCCCTGCCTTCCTTCTGGCTGGGTCTGGTGGTGCCTGTGGGATTGCCCTCCGGAAATTGTGCTTGCGGGATGTGGGGTTGGTAGAGTCCGGAGTCACACCGGGGGCTTTGCACGGAGAACTGCTCAGAATTCTACTGTAAAACCTGCATGTCTCTCCTAGAGCAGGGAAACTGAGAGGATTCGTGTTTTTTGGGGGGGGAAGATAAAGTCCTGCCACCCCCGGGGTCACACTGGGGGCTTTGCATGGAGAACTGCTCAGAATTTTACTGTAAAACTTGCATGTCTCTCCTAGAGCAGGGAAACTGAGAGGATTCATGTTTTTTGGGGGGGGAAGATAAAGTCCTGCCACCCCCGGGGTCACACTGGGGGCTTTGCATGGAGAACTGCTCAGAATTTTACTGTAAAACTTGCATGTCTCTCCTAGAGCAGGGAAACTGAGAGGATTCATGTTTTTCGAGGGGGAAGATAAACAAATGGAAGACTTTAATCTAGCCTGGCTCATCCCTGGCATAAAACCTACCCAAAATCAGCTGAGTCACACAGGCCCAGCAGCCAGCTGGGTGGGGGCAGGTTTTAGATAAACATTTTGCTATCAAGGCCTGAGCAGACTTTGTTTATTCACATCCCTCCCACCCTGCGCCGCCCACTCTGCAATTGGGGGGGCCCCATTCTGCCAAGAGCAGGGACTTAATTTCCTGGATGGGAGTTTTGGGTGGGTCTGGGTGTCTGCAGAGCAGGGCTCTTTGGGTAGGGTTTGTTCTTGGCATGGGAAGCACATCTGAACACAGCATGACGAGGCAGAAGCGATGCTTGGCCCAAAGGATGTACCACTTCTAAGGAGAAATGCTGGGCAAAGCTATTCAAAGCAGGGTTTGTGGCAGCCAGGTTGCACTGTGCTCTGTCTCCGCCTCACCCACACCTCTGGGCACTCACTCTCTGCCCCTGACCCACAGGAAGGTGTGAGAAGCCCTCCGTGACCCACAAATGCCTTTTCTCAGTCATGACACCCAAAGAAAGAGGCATTTTGTTCTGCTGGCAAGGTACACGCTGAGAGGGAGAGAAGATGATTCACAGCAAGTTCCAAAGTTTTTTCTTCCTGCAGGGAGACTGGGCAGGCACAGAGTCACCAAACCCCCAAGTATTTAAAGACTTTTAATAGGCTTCATGGCAGATATGAGTGGTTTCCCATGAAGGTGATTGTTCATGGGCTTCAGGCAGAAAGGAGGGAGCTGTGTGGATGAGCAGGTCTCCTCCTGCAAGCAATGTGTCTGGGGGGGAAAAGGACAGCAGAGCTGCAGAGGGACTGGGGACAAGGCCTGCAGGGACAGCACCCAGGGAATGGCTGCCAGTGCCAGAGGGCAGGGCTGGGTGGGATCTTGGCAGTGAGGAATTGTTCCCTGGCAGGGCGGGCAGGCCCTGGCACAGGGTGCCCAGAGCAGCTGGGGCTGCCCCTGCACCCCTGGCAGTGCCCAAGGCCAGGCTGGACACTGGGACAGTGGGAGGTGTCCCTGCCATGGCAGGGGTGGCACTGGGTGGGATTTGGGGTCCCTTTATCCCAACCCATTCCATCATTCCATGATCCCACAGCCCGAGCAGGCCCCAAGGCTCTGGCATTCCCCGAGGCACAGCGGGATGGGAGCAGCCCATCAGCTGCAGCCCATCAGCAGCCATAAAGCAGCCCTCAGTGCTGCTGCCCTGTGGCCTCACTCCCACCTCCCTTCCCACCTGCTCCGAGTGCCCCCAGCACACACATCCTGTGGGGTGCCCTCTCCCCTTGCTGCTTTCCCCGCTCCCATTCCATGGTGCCAGAGCGTCCCCGTGGGTGCCAGCCCCCCTTGGGCAGTGCCCAGAGCAGCACTGGCAGCGCCCAGCTCCTGCGGGGACTGATAAGGGGCTGCAGGAGGGTGGGCAGTCCTGGCAGCCTTTTCCCTGCCCATCCCCTCTTCCTGCCCGTGCCAGGCTGAGCTCGGCTTCATTTGCCATCGTGGTCCAGACCCCAGCTCTGGGGACTGGATTGTCTGGAGAAAAGGCAAATGTAAGCACATCTAATGACGATTATTCATTCCTATTCCACTCAAAAGAGTCTACAACTAGTGGAGGGGAAAGATATTGTCAGGCTGGAGAGCTCCCTTGTTATTTGCTTTCTTTCAATTGCTTTTCCTGCCATATTTTCAGTGCAAAAGACACTGAGTCGGAGATGGTCCCTGGAGGAAGTGCTGATGTGCGAGAGGAGCTTGGTCAGCCCTGCAGCTCTGCTGCAGCCTGGTCATGCCCTCACCCACCGTCCCCAGTCTGCAGGACACAGCAGCTCTTCCTCAGCCCAGCCAGACCCTCTGGGAAACAACAGGAGAACAGTGCACTGACCCTGGCACCTTGGCATCAAAACCCTGGGCTGATTTCGGGAAGAATGGTGTTACCTTGGGCTTTGTGCAGAAAACAAAAGCAGAAATCTCCCCGGGGCACTGCTCCTGGTGAGGGGGCTGCACGCCTGGCAGCTCCAGGGTGTGCCAGGGCAATCCAAACCTCTCCCCCAGGAGAGCCTGGCCTGGCTGAAAGGGGCATGGGGAACTGGGGCTCCCCCACCACCTGGACATCCCTGAGCTGAGCCTGTACAGGTTTTAGGGCCCACAGCAGAACCTGCAGCAGCAAACCCGTGTTCCAAGGCTGTTTCAGTGCTCCTCAGGAATGTGGCTGAAGGCAGGAACGGATGATGGTGCTGGGTCCCTGCTCCTCCCCACAGCACTGCAGGGAGCTTATCCTGGCACAGCTGAGGGGACAATGTCTGGGTGGGCCTCAGGCAGCATGGCTGAGCTCATGGTCCTTCCAACCCAAACATTCTGACACTCTGTCTTAGAATATCTCCAGTTGGAAAGGACCTACCACGATCATTGAAGTTCAGCTCAGAATTTGGACTCCAAAGTCCAACTATAATTCCTCCTGCTCTGAAAGGCACAAATAAATCAGAGGTCAAGTTGTGTTACAGGAGAAGGATATTGGGGTTAATGTAGATTTGGCAGCAGAGCCTGAGCATCCTCTGAGCAGCTCCAGCGGAGCTCCAGGTGGTGCAAGGACACCCAAGCCCTTGGGCAGGGCAGGACCTGCAGGGTTTGCTGGTGGCAAACCCCTCTGCGTGGGCCTGCATCTGGAGCATTCAGCATTTCACTGATGCCAGGCAGAGCCCAGTGTGCAGAGAGCTGGGACATGAGCTCACAGGAGCCAGCCCTGAGCCCCTGCCCGTGGCCAGTGGGGATGGAGCACTGCTGGGGCTCCTGCAGCCCTTGCTCTGCATGGCCACGCTGGAAGGGGAAGGAGCTGCCCCACAGAGATGGGATAGAGCTTCACAGGGGACAGAGCTCTGGTGCTCAGGATAACCAGAGGCACCTCTCAGAGGGGTCTGTGCCTGCTCAGGGATGGGTGCAATGTCCCTGCCTGTGGTGAACAGCAGCCAGGGCTCTCAGAGAGAGATAAGCAGCTCCTGTGTCCTGGCCTGGCCTGTTAAGGGGCTCACAGGCTCTCCTCAATGACCACACCTCGGTGCAGAGTGACCACTGCACGGGACCCCCGTTGGGGACCCCCGGCCGTCCCAGCCAATGGCCCCGCTGCAGGGGCCGGCCCGGGGCTGGCCCAGGCCATAAAACCCGGCCCAGGCTGGGGCTCGGCTCAGCCCGGCGTGCCCCTGCAGCCACCATGGTGCACTGGTCAGCCGAGGAGAAGCAGCTCATCAGCGGCGTGTGGGCCAAGGTCAACGTGGAGGAATGCGGCGCCGAGGCCCTGGCCAGGTGGGTGCAGCTGCTCGGGGCCCTGCGCCGCAGGGCAGCCCTGGCTCCGGCGGCCTCACCTGCCCGTGTCTCTCCCCAGGCTGCTGATCGTCTACCCCTGGACCCAGAGGTTCTTCTCTGACTTCGGGAACCTGTCCAGCCCCACGGCCATCGTCGGCAACCCCAAGGTGCGTGCCCACGGCAAGAAGGTGCTCACCTCCTTCGGGGAGGCCATCAAGAACCTGGACAACCTCAAGGGCACCTACTCCAAGCTGTCCGAGCTGCACTGTGACAAGCTGCACGTGGACCCCGAGAACTTCAGGGTGAGCTGTGCTTGCAGGCCCAGCCAGGCCTGGCTGCTCTGCCCAGGGACATTCCTGGGGCTGCTGGGGAACAATCCCTGCGGAGAGAGGTCATGGTTTGTACAAGGGTTTTACAACGCTGTCTGTGACTTTCTCCCTCAAAAGTCCCATCTTTAGTGCCAGCACAGCACAAGGGAGGGGCAGGTATGGAGGGAACACCTGGAGGAGGCTGGCTGGTGTTACCTGCAGGAGGGATGGTTACCTGAGGAGATCTGGTGGGGAACAGCCCCAGGGGAAGGTGCAGGATAACCTGGCTCAGAGCAGAGGGAAGCTCAGCGGAGCATTTCAGGAAATCCAAGTTCCACAGCAAGACAGGCAGAACCAAGCAGCAGGGTCCTGCCTTGCCCAGCACGGGGCATGGCACACTCCCTCCTCCTCCTCCAACACTTCCAATTTAAAAAGGATCATTCTTTTCTTTTATGTCTAAAGAAAAAAAGGAAAAAAATATCGTATTTTTCAGGGTGGGTTTCAGGTCAAATCCAAATGCTTCAGCATTCCAAAAATGGGAAACTAGTTTGAGGTTCTTTCTTTCTGTTGTTTATTTTATTTTATTTTATTTTATTTTATTTTATTTTATTTTATTGAATGAAACAAATACTGGTTTCCCAAACCCAGAGCTGTCTGTGGGAAGACTGAGGTCTCTGCTGTGGCAGGGAGCAGGGAGTGAGCCATGCCCCTAGCCAGGGCTGGGGAGGAAGAGGAGGAGGAGGAGGAGGAGTGTGCAGGGTGTGGGAGCCCTTCAGGAGGGCAATTCTGCCTCAGGGAGAAGCTGGGGGAGGAAATCTGGGCTGCAGGAGGGGTCTGGGGGGGACAGGGACTGGGGAGGGGGAAAATCTGCACAGAAACCACCAGGGAGACACAAAGGAGGAGCTGCTGCTGCTGAGGGGGTTCCAGTGCCAGCAGAGCCTTGGTGACAGCGGGACTGGCAGGTCAGCCCCAGCCGGGACAGCCCGAGCTGCTGGCTCTGCTCTGGGGCTGGGCAGGGGCTGAGCAGGGACTGGGGCCGGGGCTCTCTCTGTCTGACCAGCAGCTCCCAGCAGCACTGACCCAGCTGTCCCTCTCTCCTCAGCTCCTTGGGGACACCCTGGTCATTGTCCTGGCGTCCCACCTGGGCGGTGATTTCAGCCCTGTGTGCCAGGCTGCCTGGCAGAAGCTCGTGGGTGTGGTGGCCCACGCCCTGGCCCACAAGTACCACTGACCAGCCTGGGGAGAGCAGGAGCCCCTGACCCCGATAAACCCTCTGATGAACCCTCTGATGAACCCTGCAATGAGCCCTGCAATAAACCTGTCTGTCAGCTCCCGTGCAGTGTCCGTGTGTCTGTGCTGGGCAGGGAGGGCTGGGCTGGGTCTGCAGGCTCACTCACCAGTGACCCCCAGGCTGCGGCTGGGACAGCCCAGGGTCCCCAAACCCTGCAGGGGCTCCAGCAGAGCTGCAGAGGGACTGGGGACAAGGCCTGCAGGGACAGCACCCAGGGAATGGCTGCCAGTGCCAGAGGGCAGGGCTGGGTGGGATCCTGGCAATGAGGAATTGTTCCCTGGCAGGGTGGGCAGGCCCTGGCACAGGGTGCCCAGAGCAGCTGGGGCTGCCCCTGCACCCCTGGCAGTGCCCGAGGCCAGGCTGGACACTGGGGACAGTGGGAGGTGTCCCTGCCATGGCAGGGTGGCACTGGGTGGGCTCTGAGGTCCCTCCAACCCAAACCAGTCTGGGGTTTTCATGGTGGGCTCCAGGCGGACAGGTGCCATCTCCCGCAGCTGTGATTTCTATATTTTAACACCTTCCCAGCGCATTTCCCTACCCATTTTGCCACAGAGCAACCCTCTTCTCCTAAGTTCTGCTCAGTCATTACTCTCTGCTGCTGTTGTGGACGTTCCCTTCCTTTCTGTCCCAGGCAGCAGCATGTGCAGCTCATTCATCACAGCTTTGTGATGCTGTGGGAGCACAATCCATCATCCTGCTGGGCTGAACTCCCCACCATTCCTGAGCTGCATTCAGAGGGACTCAGGAGTGTTCCACCGTTTCTAAATCACACCTGAAGCAAATCTGTGCTGACTGCAACTCCCAGCATCTTTTAGAGAATTTTTATTCAAAGGTTAGTCAGGAGCAGGTGAACCAGGAGACTATCACATGTAATTATTTTTATCTTGGCCTTATCCCCACACTTATCAAAATTGCTGGAGCAGAGAAAGTCCCCAGTTCACTCCTTAGAACAAGCCAGAAATACTCTTTAGGCAGCTCTGTGCTGCCCCTGCCGGGTTATTTTCACGTATTTATAGCAGGAATTTACACCTCCCAGGGGAATTCTGTCAGGAGTGGCAGCTCAGGGGCATTTCAGGAGATGAGCTGGTGGGGCTGGACTGCAATGCCAGCACCAGCTGCCCTGGGATGTGTGTGCTGTGTTTGGCACTGCTGCAGGAGGGCACTGCCACTGGACTGCTCTGATGGTTAAAAGATGCCTCATGGCCTTGGGACGTAAATAAAGATGTTGTTTTCTCCAGGAACTGAATGGAAATTCCCGACTTGCCCAGAGAATCTCTGCTCCTGCAGGGCCCGTTTCAGCTTTTGATGCTGTGTCATGCCTCGGGGATATTTGGACAGAAAATCTCCTTGCCTGTGGCACAGAGGGACCCCTGCAGCTTTCCTGGGGGGCTCTCAATGCCCTGGCCAGAGCAGCAGGTGAGGCTGCAGGGAGGGCACCTGCAGCATCCCAACCTTCTCCCCCCTCACTGCCACTCTCTGGTGTCATGGCAACACAGCAGAGCTGCAAACCCCTCAGAAACAGCATGGGCATGTGAAAAGGTTTCTGATCCCTCGGTGGCTTTGGAGGAAGGAAGGTTGGAGGCCCCAGAGGGACCTGTCAGAGCTGATTTGCCTCATTGTTCCACCCCCGTGCCTCCTCCCCTCTGTCAGTGCCCTTCCAGCCCAAATTCTCTGCAGCACAGACCCACACACTGCAGCAATCACATTTCTGAGCTGCTGCTGAGCTTCTCTCCCCTGCCCCTGAGTCTCACCTGACTTGGGGTGAGTGCAGGAGTCACCGCCTGCACAGTGACCCAGAGACCAGACCCTCCTGCTCTTTGGCTTGGTTTGCAGTGTTTGCATGGCATGTCCCTCTGATGCCTCAGGTTCAGCTTTTCTAACTTTCACATTCTGTGCTGCTTTAGTGGGTGGGTCTGGGCTCACATTCAGGGATGCTGAGCTCTGTGCACAGAGCAGGGACACAAAACAATTCCTGCTCCAGCTGGGCACCAAGGACAAATGACCCAAATCTCAGCCCAGGAGCACAAACCCCGTGGGCTGGAGAGAGAAAAACAAGCAGGGTGGGACTGCAGGGCTAAAGCTGCAATGGGACAATGAACTGCAAGGTGCAAATGGAGCAGAACTGATCCCAGGGACAGAGCCCGTGCCCGGCCATGCATTTTGGGGCCATTTTGGTTCATCTTGGGCTCATTTTGGGGCCATTTTGGTTCATCTTGGGTGCAGCCCTGGCTGGGCTCTGGTGCTGCCCAAGGTGGATCCATGGAGGAGATGCTGTGAATGAATCCCTGCTTTGTTCTGGAGCTCTGCCCAGCCTCTACTCTGGGGCAGCCTCACAGGGCATCCCCTGCACCTCTCTTTGCCCAGCTGAAGGCTGCTGTGCACACAGGGCACCCCTCTCCTCCTCCTCAGGCATCCCCAGCCCTCTCTGCACAAAGTTCTGCCTTGGAAAACCTGACTCTGGTCAAGCTCTTGTCAAAGCCTGACTCTTGCCAAGCACGTGGAGAAGGGAGAGTGAGGCTCTTGCAGTGACCCCAATCCCAGAGCCACTGAGGCTGGAAAAGCCCGCCAGGCTCACGGAGCCCCAGCTGTGACTGTGAAAAATGCCTATTTTAGGATTGGCTTTTGGCAAATATTCAAATGAATATTAGATGTGTTGTGTTAGAAAGTTATGCTGCATTAATTACGTAGTGTGTCAAATACAGTTTTAGGTTATAACAAAATGTTAAAATAGAAACTCTGCTATGTAAGATACTTTTTTGCTAAAAAAGGACTCACACCAGATAGCAGCCACAGGACACCTGAATCTTTCAGAGAAAGAGAATTTATTGCTCCATCATCAGGAGCATTGAACTTCTTCCCGCCTCACTCAGCCCTGGAGACGCCGTCAGGATTCAGAGGAAGGAGCTGACACTGCCCAGGCAGAATCCTGTGTTTGAATGGAATTTATGCATCATGGATGAGCTGTATGAATATGCAACAGGTTATTGTTTTTAAGGGTTAATCCTCTGTTAACGTGGGGCCTTTTTCGGGCTTGTGCTGCCCAGAAAAGGTACCCGGGCATCCACAACTCTTTGTATTTATGGTCTCATATTGTCCTAATCCAAATTGTCCAAATTATTATTACCCTAATTGTATTGCTATTTTTATAACCATTTTATTACTATTGAAGTTTTAACATTTTAAACCAAGTGATTGGTGTTTTTCAGAGTGCCCCAGCGGCTCTGGCCTCACTGGCTCTGGCTGGGAGGGCTGGGGCTGCCCAGGGCAGGAGTGCCCAGCCCTGAGGATCAGCACAGCAGCACCCAAGCTGGGGACTCAGCCTGTGCCTGGCACCCACTGCTGGCACTGCCTGGCACTCAGTGCTGCTGTGTCCCACGGGCACAGGCGGGAGGGCTGAGCAGTGCCCCTGGCTGGACCTGGCTGGGCAGCAGTGCAGCTGGGCACACCATGAGTGGGCAGGATCCATGCCCTGGGCACACCATGGGTGTGGGTCACAGCTGCCCTCTGTGTTTCTGTAGGGCTGTTGAAGCCTCAGTTCCCCATGGAACGTGGGCTCCCTTTGCTCCCTTCTGCTGCACAGGGCAGGCTCTGGGCTGGGCACAGCTGCCCTCTGTGTTTCTGTAGGGCTGTTGAAGCCTCATTTCCCCATGGAACATGGGCTTCCTTCTGCTGCACCAAGCTCAGTGCAGCCCCAACACCCCTTCTGCTGCTGTCTCTACTCTAAACCCATCCAGAAGTGCCACCATCCCAGCAGGAGATGGAGGACAAGAAGAAGAAGGAGAAGAAGGAGGAAGACAGGACACGCCCAGATTCCTCCATCTTGCCTCTTGAATCCCCCATTCTAAATCCCCAAAATTCTACTTTTTCACCCTGTGATAAATTCACTATCATTCTACTCAAACTCTCATGGCCTGTAACTCCTCACACAAAGCTGGGAATTGTTTCCATGGGCTAAAATCAAAGGCACAGGTGTCTGTGACTCTGTGCCAAGGTCTCTGAGCCCCTGGCAGGGTCTGGAGCCATCCAGGGCAGCCAGAGGGATGTCCTGGGCTCTGACATGCTGGGAGCCCCCTGCTCCTTGCTCTGGCCTGCCAGGCCCAGAGGAGAACCCTGTGCACACACCAGGACCTGGCTTGGGGTCACCTGGAGATGTCCCTGCCCTGGAGACCTGTGTGTGGGGTCAGTGCTTTGTGGAGGTGGTTCCTGGATCTCTGCTCTGTGGGTGCTGTAAGCACATCTTCTCTGCTGGCAGGGAGCCCCATCCTCACTTCACATCTATTCTTGTCACTATTATTATTATTTTTTTTTAATCATTTGCACCTCTATTTTTCCTCCATTTTGTGAAAAAGCCCCATGACGATCCTTTCCTTCCCCAAAAATACCCTTGGCACAGAGGCTGGGGAAGCGCCTCTGTGCCAGGCAGGTTGTGCCTCCCAGAGCTGGGAGCCCAGGCAGGGCAGCCAGGCTGTGCCAGGCGCCCAGCAGCCTGTGGGTGCCAAAAAGCAGCTCTGGGAACGTCTGCCAGCCCAGCGGTGGCAGGTTTGGGCTCAGCTGTACAAACTGCAGTTTTCCAGCAGGAATGAAATCAGCAATAACCACACCACCCTCTCCTGGAGGGGAGAGCTCTGGCAGCTCCCTGTGCTCAGGGAGTGACTTCTGCATGCTGGAAGAGAAGGTTTCTGTTGGAATTCAGGAATTCAGGACATCCCTCTGTCTGTCCTGGATTGCCCAGACCCCTGCCAGAGGCTCAGAGACCCTGGCACAGAGCCCAGAATGCCCCTGTGGGTTGGATTATGACCCATGGAGCAAATTACCAGCCTTATATGAGGATCTGCAAGCCATAAAAGTATAAGTAGAATAATATTTATTACAGGGTGAAAAATAGATTTTAGGGTTTTTAGAACGGGGGTTCAAGGAGTAAGATGGAGGAATCTGGGCACATCCAGCCTTTCTCCTTCTTCTTCTTGGCCTCCATCTTCTGCTGTGATGGTGGCACTTTTGGGTTGGTTTAGAGTAGAAGCTCGCTGTCTAACATAGGTGATAGGTATTGGGAAGGAATTGTAAATATTGCACATGTAGTTTTTAGTATAAAAACATGACACTGCCTCTGAGGGCTGTCAGTGTGCCTCTGTCTGACCTGCTGAACAGACCTCTGCAGGTCAGGAGAAAATATTGTATAGATAAGGAACAATAAACAACCTGGAGAATGAGAAATGAAGAGCTCTGACTCCTTCAAGCAACGGGCTGGGAACAGAGACTTTGTGACACACCTGGGGTCACTGTGGGCAGCAGAGATCCTGAGGGATTTCGCCCCATTTACCCACCTGGGCAGGGTGGACAATGGCAGGGATTGACCTTCTTCAGGGGTGTCTGGCCCTGGTGCAGGGCCCTGCTCTGAGGGGAGCTGTCTCAGGTGGCTGTCACAGCCACTGATGGCACCATGGCACATCTGGCACAGCTGGCACATCTGGTACAGCTGGCACAGCTGGCACAGCCACGGGCAGTATGTGCCACCCCTGCTGTGGATAAATGGTGAGCACACCTCTCCCCAACAAGGAAAAGGGTCTGAGGGCAGCAGCTCTGGGTGACAGGGCACCCTCCCTGTGGTCCCCACTGCTCCCCACTGCCCCCACAGCAGCACTGCCAGAGGGAGCTCGTGTTTGTCCAGAGCTGGCAGCTGAAAGCAGCCCAGAAAAGCCCAGATCATTCTGCCTTAAACACAAATATTGAAACAGATCTTCTATATCCAAACTCAAACAGGAGCTGCCAGAGCATCTTCCCTCCAGGCTGCCAGGGAATGCCTTTGCATCCCCCTGCACAGGGTCCCCCAGGAATCCCAGGGTGATTCTGTGCTACTTCTTCCTCTTCTTCTCCTCCTTCTTCTTCTTCTTCTTCTTCTTCTTCCTCTTCTTCTTCTTCTTCTTCTTCTTCTTCTTCTTCTTCTTCTTCTTCTTCTTCTTCTTCTTCTTCTTCTTCTTCGTCTTCTTCTTCTTCTTCTTCTTCTTCTTCTTCTTCTTCTTCTTCTTCTTCTTCCCCTTCTCCTTCTCCTTCTCCTTCTCCTTCTCCTTCTCCTTCTCCTTCTCCTTCTCCTTCTCCTTCTCCTTCTCCTTCTCCTTCTCCTTCTCCTTCTCCTCCTCCTCCTCCTCTTCCTCCTCCTCATTTGGCTGCTCTGCTGTGCCAGAGGGGATGATGCAAAGAGCTCCTGAGTGAACCCCCGTGTCCAGCTGCAGCTGCTGTGGGGCTGCCTTGGGCTGGCCCCAGGAGCTGAACAGGCCTGGGAGTGATCTCAGACAGGGTGGGGAAGTGGTGCTGGTTTATTTAAGGGAGTCCAGGCAGAGGGAAACGTTCCTGCAGAGCCTCTGTGGGGCAGGAAGGAGAGGTGTGAATGCCCCTTCTTATGGGGCGTTTAAATGCCACCACACAGTGCAGGAGCGCTCTGCATGAGATGAGATCTGCTGCAGGAAGGTCTTTCACAACTACTCAGCCTTACAGGGAAAATAATTAGTCAGGAGAGGATGTTTTATAAATTGTGAAAGGATTTTAGCAGTGAGGAGTTTGACTCCTGTGAGGGGTGAGCCCCGCATTCCCAGGGGTGCAGAAGTCAGATTGTGAATGCTTTTATGCCAACTTTCACCCCACCATTGATGAAGCCTCCTGGGCAGTGGTGACAGAGCAGAGAATCGAGTGATTTCTGCATGGATGGATCTCTTAAACTCGGGCTAGGGAGGGAGATTCCTCCCTGAGCACTCATGGTGCCATCCCTTGTTGAGTTTACCCACAGCTGCAGGAAACTGAGCACCGATTGAGGCACAGACAGAGTCAGAAAGGTGGGAAAAGCCTTTAGAGAGATCGAGTCAGAACCCATGGGTCAGGCTGCCTTGTGCTGGGGGAGGATGAGAACCCTGTCCCAGAGCTGCTCACACAATGGGGCTCAGAGTGGGGCAGAAGGAGGTGCAGGTGGGGCAGAAGGAGGTGCAGGTGGGGCAGGAGGAAATTCCTTGCATTCCTTCCAGAAGGATTTTCTGAGGAAATCCTCTCTTCCATTCTTTTAGTATAGTTTTAATGTAATATATATAATAAAATAATAAATCAGCCTTCTGAAACATGGAGTCAGATCCTCGTCTCTTCCCTCATCCTCAGACCCCAGTGAACACGGTCACATGGAACCTTCCAGCACCTGATGGAGACCTGCAGGCAGCAGAGGATGGGCAGTGCCCCAGAACAGCGCCAGGGAGCTCTGCAGTGCCCATCCCTGCAGGTGTGCCCTGGAGGTGGCACTGAGTGCTCTGGGCTGGGCACAAGGTGCCCACGGGGCACAGCTGGCACTGCATGGGCTGGCAGGGCTGTGCCAGCCCCAGGGATTTTGGGGGTTCTGGTCTCACGGACACCCCCAGGCTCTGATGCAGCCGGGCTGGGCTCTGGTGCTGCTGCGTCCCCACAGGTGTCACCCTGGTCACCCTGTGACCATCCCAGCACTGCCACCAGTGCCAGCTGGAGCTGGAACCCTCCCAGCTGCTTTGGCTGGGGGCCACCTGCACGCTGGGGACATTCCCCATTTTTTCCATGTGCATTTAAACATCGCAGTTTGAATTGCAAGTCCTGGCAGTTTTCTTCTTTGCTGCTCCCAGGCAGCTGCCTCTGCTGGTGGTGCTCTACCTAAAGGTTCACTCTCTGTGGGGAGCAGAGGGAACACAGCTCCCAGGGCAGGGCAGCGTGGGGCTGCCCATGGCCCTTCCTGCAGAGCAGGATCGCTGCCCCAGCCCTGAGCACTCACCTGCCCCTCCAGGGGACTCTGCTCCGCAGAGACCTGGGATGTGTTTCTGCCTGACACACCAATCCCAGCAGGGAGCTCTGCATCTCCCGATACCTCAGGCTAATTAGAGACAGGAGCCAGAGAAGGTGGCAGTTTTTAACCCACTCAGTGCCGATAACCTTGCAAACAGGGCTGAGTTTTGCTGTTCTGTACCTGGTTTGTGCCAGTGTTTTGATTTGGAGGAGATCCAAGAGCCATCATAGAGAGATAGAAGGGCTTGTGTGTGAAGGAACCTGATGGATCATCGAGTTCCACGCCCCTGCCATGGGCAGGGACACCTTCCACTGGACCAGAATCCCTAAACCCCCGGGGCTGGCACAGCCCTGCCAGCCCATGCAGTGCCAGCTGTGCCCACCTTGTGCCCAGCCCAGAGCACTCAGTGCCACCTCCAGGGCACACCTGCAGGGATGGGCACTGCAAAGCTCCCTGGGCAGCCCCTGCCAAGGCCTGAGCTCCCTTTCCATGGGCAAATTGCTGCTGCTGTCCCAGCTGAGCCTGCCCTGGCCCAGCCTGAGGCCGCTCCCTCTGCTCCTGTCCCTGTTCCCTGGCAGCAGAGCCTGATCCCCACCCGACCCTTCCCCAGCTCCATTGCCCTTCTCTGGGCAGCTCAAGCTTAAATGTGGGGTTAATTGTTGGGTTTGCAATTGAGACTGTTGCAGTATGTACTAATGATCCTTTCCAAACAACAGCAATCTACCCCTGCTCGGCTGCTTCTCATCCCCAGCTCTCACCCAGGCGTGGAGAGGGAAGTCAGGAGCACCAAACCCATGGCACAGAGGGAGGATGATGATGCAAGGAGGCAGATTTGGGAACCTGAACTGTGTTTGTCCAGGTCACTTGGGCTGGGTGTCACCAAGGAGAGGAGGAGAGGAGAGGAGAGGAGAGGAGAGGAGAGGAGAGGAGAGGAGAGGAGAGGAGAGGAGAGGAGAGGAGAGGAGAGGAGAGGAGAGGAGAGGAGAGGAGAGGAGAGGAGAGGAGAGGAGAGGAGAGGAGAGGAGAGGAGAGGAGAGGAGAGGAGAGGAGAGGAGAGGAGAGGAGAGGAGAGGAGAGGAGAGGAGAGGAGAGGAGAGGAGAGGAGAGGAGAGGAGAGGAGAGGAGAGGAGAGGAGAGGAGAGGAGAGGAGAGGAGAGGAGAGGAGAGGAGAGGAGAGGAGAGGAGAGGAGAGGATCAGAGGAGAGGATCAGAGGAGATCTTCTAGGAGAAGATAGGATGCCAGGAGATGTTCTAGGAGATCTCCCACTGCTACAGCCCCGTGTGTGTCCTTGTTGCCTCTATTGCCACCTCTCCCACCCTCCTTTTTCCTCCCTCTAACCCTTCCCTTTCCAGTGAATGTGCCCAACCCTTCCCAGCTGAGCTGGGCCAGCCCCAGCTGTCTCTGGCCCTGCTCACAGAGGAGATGCGGGCTGGGTGTGCCCACGGTGGGGTTGAGGTTTTCCTTCTGCTGCAGAGAGGTGCCCTGGGCCCTCAGCGCCGGCCATTCCAGGAGGAAGGTGGCTGCTGTGTTCTTTGTGAGCAAGTGCCACGTTACAGCATGTTCTGTTCCCCAGCAAAGCAATGACTGAACTTTGGAGAACAAGCTGTGGGTGAGTTTTATCTGCACCCAGGAGAAATCAATCCAGCATGCCTTCCTGCTCCCAGCCTCTATTAACTCTCTGAGAAATAAATGACTAGAAAATACAATACAGCATTCTGGGGTGCTTCATTCATTTTTCTTTATTAATTTTTTTCTCAGCACAAGAGGAAATAAAGGAACATATGGGGAATGAGCAGGAGCCATTTCTCAGTGCCATGGCCACCTGAAAAGGGTTTAGACCCATAATGCCTCTGAAAAATTCATTCACATTTCCCAAATCACATTAGGTAGGTACAGATTGTTTTCATTTTTATGGATTTTTTTACCCTCCTGAGCTCTATTAAACCAGAATATGCCAAAAATGACAGGGGACAGAATTGCCTTGAAGTCCCAGATGAGAACTGTTTGCAACTCGCCTAAATGAAAGAATTTACTTTGAAATAAATTGGGGTTGGATTTAGCAGAAAAGGTTATGCCAAGACTGAAGCTCTACCATCACAGACTACAAAAATGAGGCTTGTTTTGCTCTCAGCATTGGCTGGAACTGGGAAGAAACTGCACCAAACTGCACCAAACACTGCAGCACTGGGGCCTGGCAGAGCCTTTGGTGACATCTCCCATCTAGAGATGGACAAGGGACAAGGGCCCTGAGCTCTGGGAGCTGGCCTCTGTCCTGGAGAGCCAGACCATGGGGAATGGCTGAGGGAGCTGGAAGGGGCTGCAGAATCCCTGAGGAGCTGGAAGGGGCTGCAGAATCCCTGAGGAGCTGGAAGGGGCTGCAGAATCCCTGAGGAGCTGGAAGGGGCTGCAGAATCCCTGAGGAGCTGGAAGGGGCTGGGGCTGGAGCAAAGGAGGCTCAGGGGCCCTCGTGGCTCTGCACAAGTCCCTGCCAGGAGGGCACAGCCGGGGGGGTCGGGCTCTGCTCCAGGGAACAGGGACAGGAGCAGAGGGAGCGGCCTCAGGCTGGGCCAGGGCAGGCTCAGCTGGGACAGCAGCAGCAATTTGCCCATGGAAAGGGAGCTCAGGCCTTGGCAGGGGCTGCCCAGGGAGCTTTGCAGTGCCCATCCCTGCAGGTGTGCCCTGGAGGTGGCACTGAGTGCTCTGGGCTGGGCACAAGGTGGGCACAGCTGGCACTGCATGGGCTGGCAGGGCTGTGCCAGCCCCAGGGATTTGGGGTTCTGGGATGCCAATGGAGACCCTGGGGTCAGAGCAGGGCTGCTGCAGCCCCCCAGACAGGTCTGGCAGGGCCTGGTGCCCCTCCTGGGCAGCCAAACCCACAGCGACCAAAGGGGAGCTCAGCCCTGCAGCCCCTCCCTGAGGGATCTCTGTGTCTGCCCCCATGGGAACATCCCTGATTCCACCTCGAGTGTGAAACCACAGCTCCTGGTAATGAGAGCACTGAGAGGGTTCCCATCAATCCATCCACACCTCTCCCAGTGCCAGGGGATGGTGCCACATTCTGCTCAGTGGTGCTAGTGACAGGACTTCGTTTTAGGAATTCCCAGTGTGGAACACCTTTGGCTTGGCAACTAGACTTCCTTCAGCTTGGAATCATCACTGGCATTTACAACTTGCTTATTTTTTTCCCTTGAGATGTTTCCATTTTATTGAATACAATTACTAATTTGAATTATTTTTTACAATTGCTACCAGTAACTCTGAGTCTGAAGTTTTTCCACAGTATCTGCTATGAGGAGATTGAGGGGTCTTGACAGAGCACCCAGCAGGTCAGAACAAGACCACAGAGGTGGACATTCTTTCTCTGAAATGCATTTCTGCATCTGTAATGTCACTTTGGACAGGCGTCCTGTAATTATTTTACTTAAAGAATGATGCTACATGCAAGCTTTCTGGCAATACTTCTGGTATGTGACTGTACTCAATGTGAAAACAAGGAATTAACTAAATCATCCCAAACCATCCAGCATTTTCTCTGCTCTGCCATGGTTAGAGGTGAGAAGGGAACCAAGAGGAGCAATCTTGTTGGGACATCTGCGTGAGTTTGCGAAGTCACTTTTCCCTTCTTGTGGATCCTGCCAGGTCGGGCTTGGATTTAGATCATTGCAGTCATTTCTGAGTTTGATGAGATTGGGATTGGGTTTAGATCATTGCAATCATTTCTCTGTGAGTTTGGTGAGGTTGGGATTGGGTTCAGAACACTGCAGTCATTTCTCTGTTAGTTTGGTGAGGTTTGGATTGGGTTTAGATCATTGCAGACATTTCTCTCTGAGTTTGGTGAGATTGGGATTGGGTTTAGATCATTGCAGTAATTTCTCTCTGAGTTTGGTGAGATTGGGATTGGGTTTAGATAATTGCAGTAATTTCTCTCAGAGATTGCTGAGAGTGGGATTGGGTTTGGATCATTGCAGTAATTTCTCTGTGAGTTTGGTGTGATAGGGATTGGATTTAATCATTGCAGCCATTTCTCTCTGTGGTGAGAGTGGGATTTGGTTTAGATCATTGCAGTCATTTCTCTGTGAATTTGGTGGGATTTGGATTGGATTTAGATCACTGCAGTCATTTCTCTCTGAGTTTGGTGAGGGCCAACACTCTCGGGAGGAGTTTACAAGCCTGGTGGCCGCCCCTCAGAGCACACGGAGAGGACGGTCCGGCACCAAAGGCTCTGATGTAAAACCGGGTGAGCCAGGGTGAGGGTATGGGGCAACGGCCGGGCTCGGGTCACCGGGGAGCTCTGTCAGTGACACGGATCAAGCTCAGGATCGTCCTCTGGATCTGCTTGCTCCTCACCCCGTAGATGATGGGGTTGAGCACAGCGGGCACCAGGATGTAGACGTTGCCCATGATGATGTGGACCAGCGGCGCCAGGTCCTTGCCGAACCTGTGCACCACGGAGAGCCCGATCAGGGGCACATAGAAGGCCAGCACCACGCAGATGTGGGCGACGCAGGTGCCGAACACCTTGAGCCGCTCCCTCCAGGCCGCCAGGCGCAGCACGGCCCTGAGGATGAGCAGGTAGGAGAGGCAGATGAGCACGGCGTCCAGCCCCATGACCAGCAGGATGGCGGTGAGCCCGTACACCACGCTGGGGGTGGTGTTGGCGCAGGCCAGGTTCATCACGTCCTGGTGCAGGCAGAAGGAGTGGGACAGGCGGCGGGGCCCGCAGAAGGGCAGCGGCAGCAGCAGCAGGGGCAGCGGCAGGAAGAAGAGCACGCCGCGCGCCAGGGCCAGCAGCCCCACCTTGGCCGTGGCGCGGCCGTCGAGCACGGCGGCGTGGCGCAGCGGGTGGCAGATGGCCACGTAGCGGTCGGCCGCCATGGCCAGCAGCACGGTGGACTCGGCGGCCGAGAGCGCGTGGATGAGGAACATCTGCGTGAGGCAGGCGCCGAAGCCGATGCGGCGGCTGCCCAGCCAGTAGAGGCAGAGGGTGCGCGGCACGGTGGCCGAGGCCAGCGCCAGGTCGACGGCGGCCAGCATGCACAGGAAGAGGTACATGGGCGCGTGCAGGCCCGGCTCGGCGCGCACGGCCAGCAGCACGGCGCCGTTGGCCAGCACGGCCAGCACGTAGGCCGCGCACAGCACCGCGGGCAGCCAGGAGTGCGCTCCCTCCAGCCCCGGCGGGCCGGCCAGCAGGAAGGACGGGCTGAGCTCAGAGCTGTTGGAGACAGGCATGGCCCCCAGGGACACTCATGCCAGGCCCGGCGCCTCCTGCTGCGAGGGAAACACAAAGGGGACGGTTTACGAGCCCTTTCCCATGGCTCGCGATCCCACAGGGCCATTCCGGGGATGCTCAGAGCTGCCACGCTGATGGAGCAGCTCCTCTCCGGGTTTTTTACCCCGTTATGGCTCTGTGCAGCAACATATGCACTGACAAAATGCTGACATTTGAGTTCAGGAATTGCCTGAATTCTCTAAAAGGCAGAACACCGTAAAATCAACCTTTTCAATTATAAACCTATCAGCTGAACTGGTTTGCTTTTCTTTTTAAAGGACAAAATTAAAAATTATAACAAAAACACCCGCAGATTTTCAGTGCTTTCTGTAATACTTCAGTGCTGCCTGATTTTTTCCATATGTTCTGTGGTGGCCTGTCAGAAATGTGCTCAGTGAGGCTGGAGCTGGCAGTGCTGCCTCCCACGACCCAGCCCTCCCCAGAACAGCTCACAGGCACAGGAAGACAGGGATCTTTCAAATGTTTTTGCACATACAAATTGGATTTTCATCCTATGAAAAACATGTATGGAAAAACCAGAATATCTGGAGAAGAAAATAATCAGATTGTTTACCTTATTCTGTATTTGTAGGTTTTCCAGGAGTGCTGTGATCCAAAGATGATGGCCTGAAGATACAGAAAAAGCTTTGCTTTAGGTACCTTTCTATTTTCAGGCAGCAAGCCAGTACATGGAATGAGCCCACCATCCCTCCTGCCCTGGATGGGCAGCACAAGGTCAAGCTCAACCTGAGCTTCCTGGTTGTTCCTTTGTGTCCAGTCTGTGCAAATCAACCATGCAAAGTGGTTTTATGGCAAGCCCTGCAGGTTATTAATGGAGTAATTCTATAAGTAATGTTGGGCTGTGAAACATGGGGTTTTTACTGCACATCTGTGCTGAAGAACTGAAATAGCATCAGGCTTTATTCTCCCGGTGTGGGGCTTTTCCATCTCAGATGTATAACAAGGAGCACTCACATTGTAGCTTTTTATACCCGATTTACACTCAGTGTGGGAGGACTGCTGCTGTCACTGTGCCCAAAATCTATTCCAGGGATGGCGCTGTCAGCCAAGCACTTGGATTTAGACACAAACAGAATGAACACGGAGCCTCAGAAATCACCAGCAGGTACTGAGGCACCTCAGCTGCCAGCCCTGATGGAATTACCTGAGTCCCACTGGAAAATCCTGCCCTCCCGATCATTTCCCGGAGGGAGTGGGGCTGTGGGACAGGCACTGAAACAACCCCTAGTGCTGCAGCTCGTCTCTAATTCTCTGGCACTGATAAATGAGTCAGGTTTTCATGAGTGGCTCAGGATTTGGGATTGCTGGTGGACAGAGCAGGTGCTGTGAGGGCCCGGAATTCTGCAGAGATGGAGGCTGCATCCATGCCTTTGAAACACCAGGAAATGCAGATTTATTTTCCTAGGGAGATCCAAGCAGCACCCCCAGCAGTAACCCACAGAATCACTGAGGCTGGAAATCCAGGGCCATTGAGTCACACCTTTGACCAATCCCCACCTCACTGAAGAACCATGGAATGGTTTGGGTTGGGAGGAACCTTAAAATTCATCCTATTCCTTCTCCTGCCATGGCAGGGACACCTTCTATGGCTCCAAGCCCCAGTGTCCAGCCCAGCCTTGGGCACTGCCAGGGGTGCAGGGGCAGCCCCAGCTGCTCTGGGCACCCTGTGCCAGGGCCTGCCCACCCTGCCAGGGAACAATTCCTCACTGCCAATGTCCCACCCAGCCCTGCCCTCTGGCACTGGCAGCCATTCCCTGGGTGCTGTCCCTGCAGGCCTTGTCCCCAGTCCCTCTGCAGCTCTGCTGGAGCCCCTGCAGGCCCTGCCAGGGGCTCTGAGCTCTCCTTTCTCCTCTCCAGGCTGAACCACCCCAGCTCTCCCATCTTTCTTCTCCTTCTTTCTCCTTCTCTGCCTTCTCCCTTTTTCCCTTCCCTTTCCCCTCCAACCTTTCTCTCTCCCTCTTTCATTGCCCCTTCACTGTGCTCTCCAGCTGTGCTGACAGATGTGCTGATAAATGCCCCACACTTTGCCCTCCAACTCCCAACAAACATTTCCTTACTGTGGCAGAGGCTCCTCAGGGTTTTTGTTTCAGAGCTGTTCTGGAGAACAGTGGCAGCCAGGAAACACAGACATCCAGGGATGAACTCTGGAAGTTTTCAGAATGGGAGCAGACTCAGAATCTTCTCAGAATTCTCAATTTCAGAGTCCCGTGTGAGGATGCTGCACGCCAGGCCTCTCCACAGCAAAGCTCTCCTCTCCTGGTTGTTGTTCTCTTCTGTTCATTTCTCCTGCAAGCTCCAGTTTAGGTCAGAGGTATTTGAGCAGAGCTCTCCCCTTCCCAGTGCCAGTGGGAGCTGCTCCCCAGGCTGAGTTCCTGGTTGTTGGTGTCTCACCCTGGGCAGGGACCCTGGGACACAGTGAGATAATGAGCACAGCACAGAGCAGGCAGTGGCCTGGCAATCCTCCCCTCGGGAATCCTCCCTGCCCTCTTGCTGCTGGTTTATGGAGCTGTTTCCACATCATTTTTTTCTGTCAGTTTTTTTCTCTCCAGCTACTGCACATGTGGAGCAGAACAGAGAGTCTGATCTGGGCCGGTGAAGTGCTCAGTGCCAGGCAAAACCAGGACAGTGCAGGGCTGGGATCCTGTCCTGGTGCCTTTGCAGCTTCATCCCTCCCAGGCAAACACTGACTGTTGCTTCATCTCCACCGTGCTCCAGACTGGCCAAAAGGTGGTTTGAGATAACAGAACCACAGCTCTGCCATTTGGAGAGTGAAATATTTACAGCAGGACGTGGCTCTCAGTGCTCTGGTGTGAGTGACAAGGTGGGGGATCAGTCACAGGTCTGGGAGAGCTTTTCCAACCCTGGTGGTTCTGTGATTCTGTTCTGTGACTTTGGGACACTTTATCCTGTCTGTGGGAGCCAGGAGAACCATGAGGAACCATGAGACCTCTGCCTGCCTGGTCAGACCCAGCTCCTCTGTGGGAGCCAGGAGAACCATGAGGAACCATGGAGAACCATGAGACCTTTCTGCCTGCCTGGTCAGACCCAGCTCCTCTGTGGGAGCCAGGAGAAGCATGAGGAACCATGAGACCTTTCTGCCTGCCTGGCTGACACCCAGCTCCTCTGTGGGAGCCAGGAGAACCATGAGGAACCATGGAGAACCATGAGACCTTTCTGCCTGCCTGGCTGACACCCAGCTCCTCTGTGGGAGCCAGGAGAACCATGGAGAACCATCAAACCTTTCTGCCTGCCTGGTCAGACCCAGCCTGCAGCAGAGCAAGGACGTGCTGGACATGCTGTCATCTCCCACCTTTGGGTGTCCCTGGGGATCTCCTCCCACCCCTGAGGGGCACAGCCAGCACCAGCAGAGCTCAGGGGGAAGGCAGCAGCACCATGTGGGCCTGCTTGTCAGGATGTTTAGCCATTCCTACCATGTTTTTGAACTCCTCTCTTTTTTTGCAGGAGAGCTTCCAGCCCCAGCAAACCCCCAAGCCCATCCAGAGGCACACCTGGCTCATCCAGTCCCACTCATCTGCAGCACACCCTGAAGATTTTAGGCAGCTTCAACCTCATCTTTCTGCATCATACAGACACAAAAAAGGCTCCCTCAAATCTTATGACCTTTCACAAGGAATAGATGGATTTTATTGCAGATGCTGCACATACATGACACTCAATGCAGAACAATGAATGGGACATTATTTAGACTTGGCATGCTGCTAAGACTCAAAAGCTTCCAAAAGAGATGCACAAGCAGCTGTTTTCTCACTGGGGATGGGCACAGCACTCTGAACACATGGGTGATGGCTGAGCATGTTTTTCAGAGGGGCTGAGAGTGCCCTGGGCCCCCAACAAGGCCTAATGAGCAATGCTCTGTGCAGGAAGGGAGGAAAGCACCATGCCAGGACACAACATGAAAGCTCACAGCTCTGGGCTGGGATACAGCACCCCAGTGGATCTGCTGCTCTTTTCTCTGGCAGCAACCTGCATGGATGGAGCACCAAGAGAGCAGACCACCAGCTCTGGGTGGGAAACCAGGCCAAGAGCTCTGAGCAAGGAACCAGCCCCAGGGGTCTGACAGAGAAACCAGTCCCAGAGAGCTGACACACAGCCCGGTGCCAGGGATCTGACACACACACAGACAGCCCAGCCCAGGGGTCTGACAGACACACAGCCCATCCCAGAGCTCTGACACACAGCCCAGTCCATCAGCACCTCCTGGCAGAACCTCTGGAGGAGGAAGCTACCAGTGAGAGCCCCGCTTCCTGCACAGGGCCCTGAGCAGGGCCTCCCGGATGTGGGTGGATTTGATGCTGTAGATGACGGGGTTGAGGGCAGGGGGGATGATGAGGTAGGTGTAGGCTACCAAGGTGTTCACCAGGGGAGGGACGTTCTTCCCGAAGCGGTGGATCATGGACAGCCCGATCATGGGGATGAAGAACACGAGCACAGCACAGATGTGGGACACACAGGTGTTCAGGGCCTTCAGGCACTCCTCCCTGGTGGTGAGGCTGAGCACGGTTCTGATGATGAGGATGTAGGAGAGCACGATGAAGATGAAGTCCGTGCCCACGGTGGACAGGAGGATGATCATGCCATAGAAGACGTTGACCTTGATGTCGGCGCAGGCCAGGTTCATGATGTCGGGGTGGAAGCAGAAGGAGTGGGACAGCTCGGTCCTGCCGCAGTAGGTCAGCCTCCGGAGCAGGAAGGGGATGGGGAGCAGCGAGAGCACGCCCCTGAGCACGATGGCCAGGCCTATCTTGAGCACGGTGCTCCTGGTGAGGATGGCCGCGTGCCGCAGCGGGTGCGAGATGGCCATGAAGCGGTCGAAGGCCATGGCCAGCAGCACGGAGGACTCGATGAAGGACAGGATGTGGATGAAGTACATCTGCGTGAGGCAGGCGTCGAAGCCGATGCGGCGCGCGCCGAACCAGAAGAGGCCCAGCGTGGTGGGCAGGGTGCACAGGGCCAGCCCCAGGTCCGTGAGGGCCAGCATGCACAGGAAACAGTACATGGGCTCGTGCAGGCTCGGGGTCCTCCTGATGATGAACAGGATCACGCAGTTCCCCAGCAGAGCAGAGAGGTACAGGGCACAGAAGGGGATGGAGATCCAGGGGTGAAGGGCCTCCAGGCCCGGGATGCCCATCATGAGGAAAGCTGAAGGCTGATGGAAGGAGCCATTGAATTCCCAGGGGGTGTGTGAGTCATGCTCCATCCCAGCTCAGCTCTCACATGGCCTAGACCTAAAACAAACCAACGACACAAACCCCACAGTGCTGGACTCTGTGCTGAGCCGAGGAGCTGCACATCCCTCCAGCTGCCCACCAGCCTCTGCAGGGATCCCTGAGCTGGCTGGGAACGGTGCCACACACAGCTCCTGTGCACCCATGTAACCCCAAACTGAGGGAAACACACAGCCCCTCTTCACCCATGTAACCCCAAACACACAGCTACACTCCTGTTCACCCACTAAACCCCAAACTGAAGGAAAAGGAGATGGACAGCTTTGGTTGATAAAGAGGGGGGAAAAAATAAATACTTGAAATGCTTTAAAATGAAAAGGAAACCATTCCACTGTTTCAGAGTCACCCCCAAATTCCAGGGTTTGAGATGCTCTGTGCAGTGAGCAAACGCCTTTTCTATGCTCATCCCAAGCACGACCAAGCTGCTAAGCCAAGGCTGCTTTTTTATGCCAAGTGGATATCAAAAGGTGTGAAAATTGTGAAAGATTAACCCTGACACTTCTTATTTAGGAAATCAACACTGGAAACAAATGCAAAATTTGCTGGCACTGGCCCTGGATGCCCAGAGCAGCTGTGGCTGCCCCATCCCTGCAAGTGTTCAGTGCCAGCTTGGAGCAGCCTGGGCCAGTGGAAGGTCCCTGCCTGTGGCAGGGTGGAACAGGATGGTCTGTAATGGCCCTCCCTGCCTGACCCAGCCTGGGATTCCACAATTTCCAGCAGCACAGAGAACCAGCCACTCAGACCCTCCTGCTCTCAGCTCAGGAGATGGTTCCCAGGGCAAGGTGTATTTTCAGGGGTACTCACAGCCAAGCCCTGCTCTTTCCACAGCCTTCCTGCCAGGGGGAGGGGAATAAATGAGCGAAACCCTGCACGCCTGTCAGAACTCAGTGCGTCCCTCCGGGTGTCCAGAGTTGCTGAGACCCCTGCCAGGGGGCTCAGAGACCCTGGCACACAGCCCAGAACACCTGTGGGCTTGGTAATGACCCGTGGAGCCAATTACCAGCTTTGTATGAAGACCTGAAAGCCACAGAAGTTTAAGTAGTGTAATAATAAAATTATCACTGGGTGAAAAAGTAGATTTTGGGGTTTTTAGAATAGGGGTTTTGGGGACAAGATGGAGGGACTTGGGCATGTCCAGTCTTTCTTCTTCTTCTTCTTCTTCTTCTTCTTCTTCTTCTTCTTCTTCTTCTTCTTCTTCTTCTTCTCCTCTACCTCCATCTTCTGCTGTGATGTTGGCACTTACAGATTGGTTTAGAGTAGAAACTCACTGTTTAATACAGGTGATAGGTATTGGAAAGTAATTGTAAACATGTTACACGTAGTTTTTAGTATGAAAAGATATTCACCACCATGGGGGCAGTCAAGAGTGCCTCTGTCTGTCCTGCTGAGCAAACCTCGGCTGGAGAGGAGAAAAATTTTTATAGATAAGGAACAATAAACAACTCTGAGACCAAGAACTGGAAAGCTCCGACTCATTCTTCAAACGTGTGGGCCAAAACAGAGACTTTGCACGTGTCTCAGGGCTGCAATAAACTGCAACCTTCCGAGACACATCCACAGGCTCTGTGTGGGGCCTGGGACGCCTGTTGGGAACAGGCAAGCCCAAGGCAAAGCACAAGGCAAAGCACAAGGCAAAGCCCAAGATGTTCCAAGTTCAGAGCCCTGGGAGGATCCTGGAAGAGTCTCTGGGGATGAACTGGAGGGGAGGAATGTGGGGGTGTTTCACACAGGGTCCCGAGCAGAGGGGAGGAGGCCTTGGCAGAGATATGGCAGTGCCTGCTCCAGCTCAGCAGTGACACAGGTAGGGTGGAGAACACCCTGGAATGATCCAGGAAAGAGGCGAGCTCAGCCCTGACAAGGGAAGATTTGTTTGAAGGGATCTTCCTCCAAGGAGGCATCAAGGAGCCGGACTGGGATCTTCAGGGATGGGAGGCAGCAGGGGGGAGCTGAAACGAGGGAGGTTTAGACTGAATGAAATGAGAAATGTTCCCCCATCAGGCACTGGAGCAGGCTGCCCAGAGGCTGCACATCTCCATGCACAGGAGTTTTCAGGACCCAGCTGGACACAGCCATGAGATGTCCCAGCCATGAGGCAGATGTTGGGCCAGAGATCCTCAGAATGCTCTCCAACATGAATGAGCCTTGGCACATCCTGCATGTCCTGTGACAGTGCTGCAGAAGCTGCAGGGTCCCTGACACCCTCAGTGACAGTGACCTGCTGGGTGGGTGGGGGAAAGCAGCAAAGGTGCAAGAGGAGCTAATTAATGCAAAAAAATGAGCTAATTAAAGAAAAAAAATATTTCTGACTTCAGTGCTCCTGCACCTTCCCCAGGATACAACAGTGTGCCTGGATTGTGAGCCAGAGGGTTTGCTGAAACACAGCTCATCGTTGATTACAGACAGTTCTTCCATGACGTATTTATTAGGGTCCTAATACGATTTTCTTCATTAGATTCTCAGCTTGAGAGTCTAATGTGACAATAAATCCTGCAGCTTAGCAAGGACAGACATCTTCCTGCTCCAGGGAAAGGGCAGCACATTACTGACGGGAGCTGGGGAAAATCCCAAACCATCTGGTTTTCTGCAGGCAGGGCAGAGCCACGTGTTGGCATCAGAACCACCCTGCCCTGCAGTGCCAGGTGCTGAAGGGACAATCTGAGCCCTTCCTCAGCAGAGCCTGGGCAGCACAGGGGGCTTGGGGCAGCTGCTGCCTCCATCCCCTGATGCTCCACAGAGCCTGGAGGTACCACAGCAAACTGCCCATGGTACCCCGCTCCTCACTGCTGGCTCAGAGCCCCCCAAAGGCAAGAGCTGCCCCTTTCTGCCAATGCAGCAGCATCTGGAGGGTGGGCAGCCCTGGCACAGGGTGCCCAGAGCAGCTGGGGCTGCCCCTGCATCCCTGGCAGTGCCCAAGGCCAGGCTGGACACTGGGGCTGGGAGGAACCTGGTCTGGTGGAAGATCTCCTTGTCTCTGCCATGGCAAGGGTGGCATTGGATGGGCTGTGAGGTCACTTTCTACCCAGAGCATTCCACAATCCTGTGATCTGAGCACTGTATTAACTCTGCTGACTCCTGCAACTGGGGCCTGGGTTAAAAACCTAAAAAATCTGAGTGTGTGCAGGCCTGTGACCCCGAGCACAGCTTCTGGCAGGCACCCAGAACTCTCAAAGACACTGAGATTCAACAGCTCCTCAGGAATATGGACATGGAAAAAGAGATTCTTGGAGCACCAAGGAGAGAGGGGACTGCTGAGAGCTCCCTGAGTCTGTAGGAGATGCTTCACTTATAAGAAAACCTTCCCTCAAACCTGACTTTGTCCAACTCCCACCACAGTGCAGAGGTCACTCAGAACTTCAGGATTTATTCACTCTGCTTCCCCTAAGCTACTCTTGTTTGTTTTGTGCCCCAACACGCTACAGATTCCACTCACAGATGGTTTTACCCCTCCGTGTCCCATGTGTGTGTCTGTAAGGGATTTGTATAAATACACACACATATATAATGTGTGAAATACATAAACAACCAGGCAGGCTTGTTCCTGTTTCTGTGTATTTCTGAGTGTGCAGGTAACTCACAGCTCAGCTCACAGCAGGCACGTGTCTGTCACAGAATCACAGAGCCACAGAACCAGATTGGAAAAGATGTCCTGGCTGGCAGTCACGGCATGGCCATTGCACCTTTGCTGTGCAGCCAAGCCAGGGGAGCAGCCAGCCTCCCGTTCCTGGAGGATTCCGAGTTCAGGGTTGGTGCCAGCCCTGGGAGGGGACTGCTGACCAAGGGCAGGGTGTCCCTGCCCAGTGCTGAGGTGCCCAGCCTGGCCGGCAGTCACGGCATGGCCATTGCACCTTTCCTGTGCAGCCAAGCCAGGGGAGCAGCCAGCCTCCCATTCCTGGAGGATGCTGAGTTCAGGGTTGGTGCCAGCCCTGGGAGGGGGCTGCTGAGCCATCCACAATGCACAGGGTATCTCCTGCCCGGTGCTGAGGGGCTCCTGCTCCCCTGGAGCAGCCCAGCCTGCCTGGGAGGAGAGGCCAGGCTCCAGGGCAGAACCCTGATGGAGGACACGGTGTCCCTTCTCATGCCTCTAAAGCCACCTCCTGATTTTTGCCTGTCTCTGACCTTAATGCTCAGCAGTAACACAAATGCTGGTGTTTATGTCAGTGAGGGCAGGAGCAGGGCCCTGGAAGCTGGGGCTGGGGCAGGCTCAGAGCTCTGCTTCTCCCCACAGAGGAGACCTTGCTGTTCTCTCAGCAGCATCCCTGCCTGCCCCGGCACCAGGTGAGGGCTCAGCCAAGGGAGCAGGATCAGGGCTGGAGCTTTGGAAAACCAACAGATCAGCAGGGGGACCCTGGGGACGCAGCTCCCAGAGAGCCCCATTGCCTGGTGACACTGGGGACAGGACAGGGACCATGGCCAGGGACATTGCCACGGCTGAGACGGCCCCAGGAGTGGGAGAGCAGCTGGATGGCACACCTGGCCACAGCCCATGGACACCACCATGGCTCCACAGGAGATGGCAGCAGATGGCAACAGCCCCTCCCTCCATGCAACCACCCACTTTGGTGACCACCCAACTGGCACTGGGGCCATGGGGACCACCAGAGTGGCACTGGGGACATGGGGACCACCCGACTGGCACTGGGGACATGGGGACCAGCAAGTGGCACTGGGGCCATGGACACCACCAGAGTGGCACTGGGGACATGAGTACCACTGGTGTCACTGTGCCACCCAAGGGGCTCAGGGAGCAGCCCTGGAGCACAGCTCCCACCCGTGTCACTGTCCCACCAAAGGGCTCAGGGGCACAGCTCCCATCTGTGTCACTGTCCCACCAAAGGGCTCAGGGGCACAGCTCCCATCTGTGTCACTGTGCCACCAAAGGGCTCAGGGGCACAGCTCCCATCTGTGTCACTGTGCCACCAGAGGGGCTCAGGGGCACAGCTCCCACCCATGTCATTGTCCCACCGAAGGGCTCAGGGAGGTGCCAGCCATGGGGCACAGCTCCCACCCATGTCATTGTCCCACCGAAGGGCTCAGGGAGATGTCTGCACTTACCAGAGGTGCTGGGGTCTCTCGGGGTCAGCTGTGTCAAGGAGCAGAGGGAGATCCCATGTCCATGTCCGTGTCCGTGTCCGTGTCCGTGTCCGTGTCCGTGCCCCTGTCCCTGCCTCTGTCCCTGTCCCTGTCCCTGCCTCTGTCCCTGTCCCTGTCCGTGTCCCGGTCCCCAGGGCAGCCCTTTTAACGCCGCCCCTGCCCGCTCAGCAGAGCCCCAGCCGCGCTCCCGTGCGCAAGCAGCGGGAGGAGTGTGTGCAGCAAATGAGCATTTCCATTTATGCTGCTCTCCCAGCAGGCAGGATTTTCTCCTGATAGTTTGCTGGTGACATGTTTATGGCTCCTGGTGATTTATGGCTGCCACTGCTGCAGCCACAGCGCTGGCAATGCACATAATTTTTATTGGGAGGGTAAATCTGTGGTGGAAGTCATAAATTTTGCAAGAGGAATGCTTGCAGCATCACTCCCAGGGAATGACAGAGGGGAAGTTCTGGCTGTCTCCCCTTGACCGGTGAGACACCAAATGCTTAATTAAAATCAGAATATATTGCACAATAAAAACAAACTGGATGTCACGAAGGCAAACACAGCCCCAGGTGTCCCCTGGGGTGGCCCAGGAGCCATTTGTGTCAAGATGTCTGCTGGCAATAAGTTTATCTTTGCCCTCTCAGCTGCGGGGTGGAAACTGAATTTAACCACAGTTTCTGTGCCTGAACCAGCCAGGGAGAGCAAATGGGTTTGTCTCATGTGAGGTGTCAGTAGAAAATGCAGGCTCTGGCCCTAAATGCCACCTCTGTGCTGGGGCACTGCCCTCCATGGACACCAGGAAATTCACAGAATCCTGGGATCACTGAGACTGGAGAAGTGTCCAAGTCCACTGAGTCCAACCTGTGCCCAAACTCCACCTTGTTCCCAGCCCAGGGCACCGAGTGCCAGGGCCAGGCCTCCCTTGGGCACCTCCAGGGATGGGGTCTTGTAAAGGTTTTCACATGGGAGGGACAGGACAAGAGGATCGGCCTCAGGCTGGGCCAGGGCAGGCTCAGCTGGGACAGCAGCAGCAATTTGCCCATGGAAAGGGAGCTCAGGCCTTGGCAGGGGCTGCCCAGGGAGCTTTGCAGTGCCCATCCCTGCAGGTGTGCCCTGGAGGTGGCACTGAGTGCTCTGGGCTGGGCACAAGGTGGGCACAGCTGGCACTGCATGGGCTGGCAGGGCTGTGCCAGCCCCGGGGATTTGGGATTCTGTGGGATTCCATGACCAAGCCTCCAGCCCTTTTCCCTCCCTCCTCACATCCCTTCCCACACTCCTCCCAGCCCTGACCCCCTGAACTCTGCCCTGCAGGCTCAGTTTATGGGCACTGGCCCAGCCTTAAAGCACAAACACTTCCAGCACCTGCTGCGGTGCCAAGGGAGCTGTGCCCATCCCAGCTGGCTCCTGGGAAAGCTCCTGTTGCTTTCCTAAAGATGGGAAAACAGCTGGAAGCTGCTCACACCCTCCCCACACTCAGCAGTACCCCTGGGAAAGGGAGTTCAGCAGAAAACCACCAGAGAGGCTGGGTGGGAGCACAGCAGGGAGATATCCCTGTGGGGAGCTCGGTGTGGGCAATGCCTGAGCACAGAGCAGAGGCACTGCAGGATTTGGAGCACATGGGGTAAGATCAAACAGTCTCACACCGTGCAATAGGGGGGTTAAAGCAAGCTGTGCCCCATCCCTGGGAGGGTTCCAGGCCAGGCTGGAGCACCCTGCCCCAGTGAAAGGTGCTCCTGCCCATGGAGGGGCTGAAATGGATGGCCTTGGAGGTTCCTGTGCAGCCAAACCACCCTGGAGTTCAATTCCACTGAGTAAACCAAAGAACCCTCCATCCTGCCATGCTGCCACCAAGAGTGGCTGTTAATGGCCATTTGGGAAGGTCATTTTCAGATTATCATTCCCTTGGCAGGTGTCCCAGCATCTGGCAATCAATTCAGAGGTTTCCTGAGCAGAGCAGCACCTCAGCCACTGCGGTTCATAGGAAACAAAAAATCTCTCACCTGTGGACTTGTCTGATCCTTTTGCACA
Organism: Ammospiza caudacuta; assembly: GCF_027887145.1. Classification (NCBI taxonomy): domain Eukaryota; kingdom Metazoa; phylum Chordata; class Aves; order Passeriformes; family Passerellidae; genus Ammospiza; species Ammospiza caudacuta. The sequence continues at coordinate 121,651,731 of NC_080594.1, read as the reverse complement.
TCCTTTGGGATCCCACCACATCCAGCAGTGATGGGTTCCATAATTCCACTCTCAGCTCATGTTAAAACCTGCTTTTTTACTTGATCAAAATCATAGAAAGGTTTGTGCTAGCAGTGACCTCACATACCAATTTATGAATATTCTTTAATATATCTTTCTATATATTAAAGAAATTTTAATAAATAAATATGGTTTAATATTTTTATTTAATATATAAAGATATATTTAATTTATAATTATTAATAATTAAAATGGTGACTTTAACTGGGATCAGCACAAACCCCAGGTAAAGCAGCCCCAGGAGGGAAATGGTGACTTTAACTGGGATCAGCACAAGCCCCAGGTAAAGTAAGGGGAATCGGCCAATTCTGCGGTGCCATGAGTGACACACGGGGTCCCATGGCCTCACAGCCCTCG